>NW_026731895.1:297500-872690 GCF_028476545.2 Physella acuta | reverse complement strand
TGTCACGCGAGATTGTGACGTGGCGGTACAGCCGCGGCGGATTTCCCGCCGCGTATTGATACACAAAAAACCCGTGACGTGGCGGTCATACGAATAAGTAATGAGTGGCGCGGGTCACATGGCGGTGACTCATTGGGGTCTATAAATAACGTCAGCCTAGTGTTGTCAGGTGATTGCTTTTTAAAAAAAAAAAGTAGGCCATTTTTTAAAAATATATAAAAACTATATAGTTCTTGCTGTAGACTGCTAAGCCCTAGCACCGTGGGAAAACAGAAAAGCTAGGGGCAGACAAAACAATCAATATTTCTGTCTATATAATGACATTAACGTAGGGTGGAGGGGTTTTTTTTAAATAACAAAATTCCGCCTCCCCCCCCTTCCCTAATGATTTTATTATGTATTTTTAATCCGCGCTTAACCCTTTCTCACCCACCCTTCCACTTATTTCTTTCATCGGTTGTCAACAGCTTATATAAGGTTCTCAAACGAGTTTACATTTCTCTTGGGGAATATGATGTTCAGCTACAGTTGAAAATAAAATTTATATTAATGTTTTGTAATAATTTATCTAACAATAAGAATGTAAGCTGCTGATTTGATTATCTTGTATGTGGGTTGGGGAAACAGGATTACTTTTTAAGAAAAAAAATAAGCACTTAAATGTACAAGTATTTAAATCACTAATGGTTTTTTTAATGGTCAAAGTTGAATCATTGAATGTGGGGAAACCTTGATTTTGAGTTAAAATTAAGTGAGGTATATGTATGCTCACGTTATAAGAAATTGTACATATGTCTGGTATGATTTTTTCGTAATTAGAAGTTTTAAACACTGCTGATATCATATTAAATATAACATTTAATATAATAGGTCCAAGCACCTACCACGTTTTGAGAATCATTGATCTCACTGCTTAATATTTGAGGGTCTGTAAACCAAAACGATTTGTGAACCGCTGATTTGCTAATCACGTTTGTGCACCATGGGCTGCGACCATTGTTTTGGAGAAAGCTGGGTCATGTAGAGCTAAGTTGGCGGAGTCACCAAAAACTTGTTTGCCATGGTAGGCAGAGACTATGTGTGAGTATGTGTGTGTGTGTGGGGGGGGGGGGGAGGGCGGGGCACCAAAAACTTGGTTGCCATGGGTAGGCAACGACTATGTGTATGGGGGGGGGGTCACCAAAAAACTTGTTGCCATGGTAGGCAACGACTATGTGTGTATGGGGGGGGGGGGGGTCACCAAAACTTTGTTGCCATGGTAGGCAACGACTATGTGTGAGTATGGGGGGGGGGGGGCGTCACCAAAAACTTGTTGCCATGGTAGGCAACGACTATGTGTGAGTATGGGGGGGGGGGGGCGGGGTCACCAAAAACTTGTTGCCATGGTAGGCAACGACTATGTGGTATGGGGGGGGGGGCGGGTCACCAAAAACTTGTTGCCATGGTAGGCAACGACTATGTGAGTATGGGGGGGGGGTCGGGGGTCACCAAAAACTTGTTGCCATGGTAGGCAACGACTATGTGTGAGTATGGGGGGGGGGGGGGCGGGTTACCAAAAACTTGTTGCCATGGTAGGCAACGACTATGTGTGAGTATGGGGGGGGGGGGGGCGGGTTTACCAAAAAACTTGTTGCCATGGTAGGCAACGACTATGTGTGAGTATGGGGGGGGGGGGGTCGGGGGGGCGGGTTACCAAAAACTTGTTGCCATGGTAGGCAACGACTATGTGTATGGGGGGGGGGGGGTCACCAAAAACTTGTTGCCATGGTAGGCAACGACTATGTTGTGAGTATGGGGGGGGGGGGGGGGGTCACCAAAAACTAGTTGTATCGTTACCTTGGTTCGCAACGACTATGTATGAGGGGGTGGGGTGGGGGGGGGGGGGGGTCACCAAAAACTTGGTGTATTGTAACAATGGTGGGCAGAGACTATGTGTAAGTGTGTGTGTGTGGGGGGGGTCACCAAACACTTGGTGTATTGTAATTATGGTGGGCAGAGGACTATGTGTGAGTGGGGGTGGGGGGGGGGGGTCACCAAACACTTGGTGTATTGTAATTATGGTGTGCAACGACTATGTGTGTGTGGGGGTGGGGGGTGTCACCAGATTGTTGGTGCATTGTTGATATAGTATACAAGAACTACGACGTGCGAGCATGGGTCTGTGTGTGTGTATGTGTGTGTGAGTGTGTGTGTGGTGTAACGACGTGTAATAATAAATATTGGTGTTTTGACAATTTAAAAAAAAAGAACTATCTATGTGCGACATTGTAAACGAAAGGGTGGGGGAGGGAAGGGCAAGTGGGTTATTAAATTTGTTAGTGTATTGTTGTATGTGTGTTCGTGTGAGATTAGGGGGGGGGGTGTAGGGGGTTCACCAATGTAGGTGTAATGCAAACATTATGTGTATAGCAACAGTGTAATGTGTTTGTGTGACGGTGAAGGGCTCCCCAGTTGTTGGTATATAGTAGACCCTGATGTACAATAACAATATGTAGCTGGGGGGAGAGGTACAATTGTGGCTTACAGTATCTATTTGTGTGGGGGAGTGGTGGATACAACGTGGTTTTACTATATATTTGTGTGTGGGGGGGGGGGGCACTAATATACTGGTGCATTGTAAACACTTATACAAATACTGTGTTAGGGACGTATGGGGGGTGGGGGAGTGGTTGCAATAATTGTCGGTGTAAAGGATGACATGAAAGAACACGGGTAGAACACACCTATACATCACAAACTCCCATTCAAAAGACATATTTCTCTTGCATCTATTTATATATTTGAATTTTCACGCGTTAAGTCGAATTCCTCACTAAAATTCTCTTTTTGGGGGGAAGGTTTTTTTCTATTGGACATAAAATGCACCTTTAAATCGGCCATTTTGAATTTTTATTCAGTGTTGACGTGTGGATTTGAATTTAAATAGCAGGTGATACAAAACCACGACCTTGACCCACTCGCAAAAAAAGCTATTAAAAAACCTACTCCAATCCTACGTTTTTGTCGAATTAAAATTCGATTTTTTTTCTATTTCTAGCATTTAAGAAAATATTTCACCGTCAACAGCAATTAAATTGTACTCCCCGCGAGGGCATTTTAAACATTTCTTGAACATTTACTCAGGAAAGGCAGACAAGAATTTCCCGCCATTTTGTGAACATCCTGTCACGTGTCGTTGTTTACCAAACTTTAATACCGAGCTGAGCTCGATGGCCCGGAACGTTTTTTTAAATTAGGCTATTTAATTCAATTTTATTCCAATCCACCTTAAGCCTGGCGGGATATGCAGCTATGTCCCCAGGGGCGTCGTCTATGTTTTATTGTTATGGATCATTTTATTACAGCCTGGCTATAGTGGCGTCATCTGTTTTCAAAGGGCCCATACTTCACACAAATTTAACGCTGAAGGTTAGATACTAATCTGTATGTTTTTGTTTGATCAAAAATATTTTTTCCTGTGTAGTCCTAATTTATGGAAATGCAATTCACTTTTTATAAAACTGTAATTTCCATTTCGTTATCTTCTGCCATGGAGTCCCGAGTTGAAACCGCTGTTTGTCACGAAGATTAAACTTAGTAGTATTATGATGTACACAATGCTTGTATTATGATGTACATAGTGCTTGCATTATGATGTACACAATGCTTGTATTACGATGTACACAATGCTTGTATTATGATGTACACAATGCTTGTATTATGATGTACACAATGCTTGTATTATGATGTACACAGTGCTTGCATTATGATGTACACAATGCTTGTATTATGATGTACACAATGCTTGTATTATGATGTACACAATGATTGTATTATGATGTACACAATGCTTGTATTATGTTGTACACAATGATTGTATTATGATGTACACAATGCTTGTATTATTTTGTACACAATGCTTGTATTAGCGATGTACACAATGCGTGCATTTTGAAGTACACAATGCTTGTATTATCGATGTACTAAATGTTTGTGATATTGTTGTGCTAAAGCTTTGTGATATCGATGTGCAAAATGTTTGTAATATTGATGTAGGCCATACAAAAGTTTACAAGACATTCTTTAAAACAGAACTGAATACAGCAGTTTAAAAATCAAACTGATAAAAGACGTTTTGTAGTAAGTATAAATAAACCCACTCAAATGAATGAAAGTACATGTCAGAGAGAATTATTTCTTTAGTAAATCTGTATTAGTCCTCACAAGCCGATTATGAAAATTGTTATACTTAAGGGAACATGGCAAGGCAAACTGACGCTGTAAATTAGATATATGAGGGGGAAAAAACAAGGAAAAAAAACAAGAAAAAAAATACCAACGATAAAGCTAGAATTGATCATGATTTTCGCGGTTATTATAGTATAACACCTATCCTCCTCCGTGGGAACTATAAAACATATGCTCCACCGTGGGAACTATAAAACATATGCTCCACCGTGGGAAACTATAAAACATATGCTCCACCGTGGGAACTATAAAACCAATCATACTCCACATTGAAGAGTAAACGAGCAGGAAGCATGAAAGCAATTAATGTCATCTCCCGAGACCTGTTGATTGAATTAAAGGCCAATTTATCCCCGAGTTTTTCAGCGTTTTGACTTCTGTCTCGTCTATTTCACACTGGTCACGTGATGTGTTCCCCTAATGTTGTTTGTGTCAACTGTTGTGTTCCTGCCTCACCTCACCTGTATAATACCTGGATCCACCCTCAACTGACCTGTATAAAACTTGGATCAACCCTCACCTCACCTGTATAAAACCTGGATCCACCCTCAACTGACCTGTATAAAACCTTGATCCACCCTCAACTCACCTGTATAAAACCTGGATCCACCCTCAACTCACCTGTATGAAACTTGGATCCACCCTCAGCTGACCTGTATAAAACCTTGATCCACCCTCAACTGACCTGTATAAAACCTGGATCCACCCTCAACTCACCTGTATAAAACCTTTATCCACCCTCACCTCACCTGTATAAAACCTTGATCCACCCTCAGCTGACCTGTATGAAACTTGGATCCACCCTCAACTCACCTGTATGAAACTTGGATCCACCCTCAGCTGACCTGTATAAAACCTGGATCCACCCTCAACTCACCTGTATAAAACCTTGATCCACCCTCAACTGACCTGTATAAAACCTTGATCCACCCTCAACTCACCTGTATAAAACCTTGATCCACCCTCAACTCACCTGTATAAAACCTTGATCCACCCTCAACTCACCTGTATAAAACCTTGATCCACCCTCAACTGACCTGTATAAAACCTTGATCCACCCTCAACTCACCTGTATAAAACCTTGATCCACCCTCAACTCACCTGTATAAAACCTTGATCCACCCTCAACTCACCTGTATAAAACCTGGATCCACCCTCAACTCACCTGTATGAAACTTGGATCCACCCTCAACTCACCTGTATAAAACCTTGATCCACCCTCAACTCACCTGTATGAAACTTGGATCCACCCTCAACTCACCTGTATGAAACTTGGATCCACCCTCAACTGACCTGTATAAAACCTTGATCCACCCTCAACTGACCTGTATGAAACTTGGATCCACCCTCAACTGACCTGTATGAACCTATCTACCGTTAACTCACGTGTTTGAAATGTGGATCCACCCTTACATGTATGTTTTGTGTGCTTGTTTTTATTTAAAACAATAGGCTTTAACAAGCTTGGTTTTGAGGATAGGTGTGTCAGAGTTTCTTTTAGACGTTTTACATCGGTTTGGAATAGGGGGGGGGGGATCACGTGAATGGTTAAAGGAAATGTTTTCAATTAATTTCATAATGTATTAAGTACTACAGAGGGGCAGTGCAACACCCCCCCCCCCCCCCCCCCCCCCCCCCAATTCCCTGATAAATGCCTGAAAGAAACAATGTTGGAACTGCACACACAGGTGGTAGTTTAATATTCAATTGCGACTGTATGCTTTGGGAGGGGGGAGATACCGCACAGTAACACATGAACTAACGTATTCGGAGCACCACAACGATGCATAACTTTGTTTTGAAATTTGAGAATCGTCCTTTCAAATCCAGACGAAACCGGTTATTTTATTTTTAGATCCGCATGTAGGGCGTCGGTTCAGGTTCCATAATGGTGCCAGGATGTCCTCGGTCACGGTGCCGTGCGACTTGTCACTGGGTTATCTGGTCTGTGACGGCGAGTTCAGTCGTGCGGCACCGCCCAGCTATAGGGTGTCACACCGCCCAGCTATAGGGTGTCACACAGCCCATATATAGGGTGTCACGCCGCCCAGCTATAGGGTGTCACACAGCCCATATATAGGGTGTCACACAGCCCATATATAGGGTGTCACGCCGCCCAGCTATAGGGTGTCACACAGCCCATATATAGGGTGTCACACAGCCCAGCTATATGGTGTCACACAGCCCAGCTATAGGGTGTCACACTGACAATCTACGGCGTACTGTCACACGGTACAGCTATGTGTCACACCGCCCATATATAGGGTGCCACACTGCCCATATATAGGATGTCACACCGCCCAGCTATAGGGTGTCACACATCCCATATATAGGGTGTCACACAGCCCATATATAGGGGGTCACACCGCCCAGCTATAGGGTGTCACACATCCCATATATAGGGTGTCACACAGCCCATATATAGGGGGTCACACCGCCCAGCTATAGGGTGTCACACAGCCCATATATAGGGTGTCACACCGCTCACATAGGGTGTCACACAGCCCATGTATAGGGTGTCACATCGCCCAGCAATAGGGTGTCACACCGCCCAGCTATAGGGTGTCACACAGCCCATATATAGGGTGTCACACCGCCAAGCTATAGGGTGTCACACAGCCCATGTATAGGGTGTCACATCGCCCAGCAATAGGGTGTCACACCGCCCAGCTATAGGGTGTCACACAGCCCAGCTATAGGGTGTCACACTGACAATCTACGGCGTACTGTCACACGGTACAGCTATGTGTCACACCGCCCATATATAGGGTGCCACACTGCCAATATATAGGATGTCACACCGCCCATATATAGGGTGTCACACAGCCCATATATAGGGTGTCACTCAGCCCATATATAGGGCGTCACATAGCCCAGCTATAGGGTGTCACACCGCCCATATATAGAGTGTCACACCGCCAAGCTATAGGGTGTCACACCGCCCAGCTATAGGGTGTCACACCGCCCAACTATATTGTGTCACACCGCCCATATATTGGGTGTCACACCGCCCAACTATATTGTGTCACACCGGCCATATATTGCGTGTCAACACGCCCAGCTATAGGGTGACAGTATAACCAGATATAGGGTGTCACACTATTTGTCTATACCAAAACATGGTCCAGAAATAGTCTAATTAAGTACAGACATGCTTGGCCAACCATGTGTGTCCAGCCTTGATACTAAGATAAATATTCCTTTCTATTGCGTTAAAAGTATAAAGCTCTCTAGAAAATAAGTGCATGAATCTGAAAGTACTTTTTATTCATTGAAAGGTTTTGAGAGGTCCTGTCGGCCTGGCTGTTGTGGAAACTAAGGTTGGTTGTGGTGCTGATCAGTTGAACCACCGAATTTGTAATGTGGTCATGCTTGATAGCACACATAAGATTTCGGACCACCGAAATGGTAGTGTAATCTGATGTGGTCATGCCTTATTTACAAAAGTTGAACCACCGAAATGGTGGTGTGGTGCAGAAGCGTAGCGAGGGGGAGGGGGGGGGGCGTGGGGGACATATGTCTCCGGGCGCCGACCTTAGGGGGCGCCAAAATGGGTTGGAAAAATAAATTGAAAGTTTGAGGGGGGTGCAAATCGAAAATTTGAAGGGGGGGGGGGAGGTGCAAATCAAAATCTTGAGGGGGTGCAAATTGAAAGTTTGACCCCGGGGCGCCGGGAAGGGTCGCTACGCCTCTGGTGTGGTGTAATCTTACCGCAACAATGGTAAACTAAGTGTACACAACTTTAATCCTTGCTGCGCCAAATTTAAGCCCCGCCCTCTTCGGTTCCTCTCTTTGTTCCCGTGACCGCGCATTCACCGCCCCGGCAACCGCAAGCGAAAGCGGTCGTCTGCTTTGAGCTGCCACCTGGTCCGGCCGAACCGAAATTACCTAACAAATCCAACCAATTATCCCTATCACTCCACCACCCCCGCCCCGCTTCCGCTTACGTCATTACCCCCATCAAAGTATCGTTGGCGCGCGTGATGACGTCATTGGACGTTTGATCGCCCGTTGCCGTCCTTTGTCCGGCCACCGGCCGGGGGGGGGGGGGGGGGGGGGGGAAATCTACGGCAATTGGCAGGCGGCTGGAAACCGTCCTTTCATCTCCCTCTGACGTCACAAGGACGTCCGACTCGACCTTCACCTTGGCTGTCTCTTCCAGTTGGCGGAATTTAACTGGTGTAGACGTGTCTAATGGGTTCGATCTGCTTGTTCTTTGTTACACCTTTTTATCTCAAGATAGTTGGAGTGGGTTAGAGCGAGTTGGATGATGATAGAAAACATGTCTTTCTGTTGCCAGTAGCACGTACAAAAAGGAAAGCAATAGTTACACAAGGCGGGGCGGGGGGGGGGGGGGGGGGGATGTACCGGTTGACGTCATCTAAAAGTGATGACCAAATAAAAAAAAGCTGATACTTATACAAATCTGCTATTTCCAGTTGTTTAAGACATGATCAAAGTTGTTGACTTTTTAATCACAGACACAATTATGGATGCGAGAGGATATATTTATAGATTGAGTATGTTTACAATATGTGGTGAGGGAAGAAGGGGGGGGGGGGGAGATCAGAGATTTAGTGACGTCGACATTATGTATCCATTCTATCAACACACCATTCGTTGGGATGTAGCACGACCAATAAATTTACATTTACAACGCTGGGACAATGCATGTAACTATTGTCACGAGTTTTTTTCCTAATGCTTCTTGTCTGTAATTAGAATATTCTTAGTCAAATTAAGTTACCTTTCGGACTTGGTGGTTCATAGGTTTAATAACATAGAGTCTGTGACCGCAATATGTAATGTGGTGATGTGGTCAGCACAATGCCCAGCCGCCTTTACTTTCCCTAACGTAAGTCAGGTACTAAACAGAGCTGGGTGGACTCAGGGACGTCCTTCGGACTAAAATTCGGGACCCGAACTCAAGGCTTTCATGCTCGCCGCCTCAAATACATGAGGGCGATGTGTCTATAGTGATACAGTACTCCGGGTATTAACTAAACTGCCAATTTAATTAACTAATTTTTAGCAACCACCGGTCGCGACATTAAAACAATGTTTCGCTGTAATAGTGTAAAGGATAAAAAAACAACATAAAAATAATTTTCTTGTCATAAATATACAGTTATTTATTATATTTTGCGTGCAATAAAACAGTTATTTACAGTAATGGGACAAGGACAACTTATGAAAACAAGCACATGAACAATAAATTGCCCACCACACAAAAATTGAATTAATTTTCGTATTTTGCGTGAATGAAAAAAAATATTTTACAGTATTAAGTCAACGTAAAAAAAAAATAACCAGCACGTTAAAATTAATTAACCCGCCCTACAAATATCCCCCATACTTAAAAGGCATTACATTCCTGACAGTGTACCAACGCCGGTCGTTGCTCTACTTTTAATTACCTGTAGACCTACATTACCTGCACTATAATTTTAATTTAACGAACGTGTCAAAGCCAGTCAATTAGGACCGCGCTACCAGAAGACTTGATGAATTCTTGAACTCGGCTGGAGCCACCTCTTGCATTATAGATTAATTACTGTTAATTAGGAACTCATGAAATGCATTATAGTTTATACCTTGTAGCTACATTTTTTATTTTAAAATTGATTTAAAAAACAACAACCGAAAAATGGAGACAGTAACCTCACGATGTAATGGCGTGGTTCAGTGGTAGAGCAGGCGATAACTCACGTGAAAGTCATGAGATCAGTAACCCGACGTATCCGTGGTACGTCATATAACCCTCCTAATTCTGCCACCTGCTCGACCTTACACCTGTCCAAACTGCAAGGTCAAAACATCATCGACCATACCGCCTGTTAATGGCACTGTCGTTTGGTCAACATCTAACGAACATTCCCTACGGCCCAACTCTGCTAAGACGTAGCACATTTCTACTTCGGGACATTTCTACTGGAAATGCTCAACATTTTAAACCCTCCGTAATATCTGTAACCATTTTTGTCATAGCTACATCATCAAAGACAAAGCCCAGTCAATGCTTGCCGTTACCATGGCAACCACCCGACAAATACCGACGACCCTACCCCATCCACCGGTCGCAAGTCTGCCCCCCCCCTCCAAATGTTACGCCCAATGGTCAGTCAAAAAACTTGTTTACGCATGTCTAGACCAGTGCTATTTCCGGCAAAGCTTTTTATTCCTGGCCGTCAATACATTTTAGTTCTTATCAGAAATATAGTCGAGACGAATACGTCAAGTTGTTTGAATAAAAAATAAAGGGGGGGTGGTATATCGGTGGTACCATAGACCATAGATAGACCTATTGAGCAGCGACCGTTTTCTTACTGCGTGGGCGTGGCACGAGATGGCCGTAATGCTAGCAGAGTGATGGTGTTTAGGGTTCAAAGGGAACGAATATAGATTCTATAAGGAGTACCAGGATGATGGGCCTTTAAAGACAGGGGAGATAAATTTAGATTAAATAAGGGCGACTACTAACTAACAGAGAGAGGAGGGGGGAGGTTGCTAAGAAAGATAAAGTAAATACTATAAAATTAAAATATGTAGGATTATTGAATAAGAGGGACTATTGGCAGTAGTACAGTGTGTGTGTGGGGGGGGGGGGGTGTTAAATAGATACTAAATAAGGACGACAACTAGGTAATCGTTGATGTTGTTTAAGAAAAAAAACAACAAGGAGTTGAAACAGTAATAAATCTGACATCGATCTATATCGATCCTTGTCTTCTGCTGACAAATGTACTAAGACCAACTTTCTATTTTTGGCTGCATGGCTGTAATGATAGAGCAAACATATTTACTCACCCCCAAAATGTCATGGACTGAATTGTGTAAGGGTTCTATACTGGGAATAAGGTCAGCGATGTTGTTGACTGAGGTCGCCTGGGGGGTGGGGGTGGTGGTGGGGGTGGGGGGTGTTACCTAAGGGATGGGGTGAGAGAGGAGCGGCTGATTAGAACGTGCTGATGTTGAAGTACTGACCACTGGACGGGTAGGTCATTGACCGCTTCATTTGAAAATCTGGGGGGGGGGAGTATTTTAGAGTTAATTAGTTGGATATATGTGTTGATTGGATGATTTGATGAGATGGATAGATCTGTTAATTGGATGCATTAGATAGATCTGTTAATTGGATGAATTAGATAGATCTGTTAATTGGATGAATTGGATAGATTTTTTTTAATTGGATGAATTGGGTAGATCTGTTAATTGGATGATATAAACTTTTTTATATCCCTCGTTTACAGGCAATCTAAAATATGCGTAGTTCATGATTATTCGTATTTACTAATTCAGGGGACAAATAGAAAGAAATGTCAGATATATGTAGCCTTATAGTGAGAATGAAAGTCAATAAATTAACACAGAAAAGTGCGTTTTGGCTGAATACATATTAATGTTGGTTTTTAGTGCCACCCTATGTCACGCCGATCTGTTTGTTTTAGAGATAACCTTTATGTTAGGCCGATTTCTTTCTTTTAGCTACACACAATGACATAAGGCCGATCTGTTTGTTTCAGTGGCACCCATTGATTTAAGGCCGATACGTTAGTTTTATCTATAGGCCTACATTCATTTAAGGCCGATGTATGTTTATTATCAAACGGGATGTTTTCATACCCCCACCTCCCCACCACCACCAGACATTCCTAAAGATCCGCCCCGCCACAAGTAGGCCCCGTATAGATAAACGTCTGACTCGGTCTCCAACAAAAGCCAATGCCCTACTCTCCCAGATCGAACCACACGAGATATTGAACTGATATCGATTAGATTACAGGGATTTTAAATCGATCAGTCGGTGACGATAATTGAAATATCAGCCTTTTGTCAGATACAGTCAGGGGGTGGCAGCGGGTAGGGTGTGTGGGGGTGGGGGTGTCATGTGGGGTGAGGGGTGTCATGTACACGTGTTCAATCTAATTCCAAGGGTCGTCCAAAGTAGACACAAACACCAACCAGTCCTATGGACAGAGTGCCAGAAATCTGGTTGTCCTATAAAAGGTTCGCATGTATTTTTAATAACCAAATGATTACACTGCATACATGTTATTATAACTGTTATAAAATGTACGAATTTAAAACCAAACAAAAAGGGCTCCAACTGCTTGTTGTGTTTACCTTTTGTATGGGTGACCTGTGTGACCGTTTGGCGGCTAGAGTTTTTTTCAGTTACAAATCAACAGTACTGCGTGCCATTTTGTCAGCCCTTACTAACATTTTACAGAGAATATATTGACGCGCGGGGCGGACCTCCCCTGGCTCCACCTTGTTACGCCACTTGTGGGGTCGTGTAAAATAATGAGGTCGCGTAAAACAACACAAACACAAGGGTTCTGAATTCGAATACTTGAAATCCATGAGCCCCGTCGAGCCGATATGGATACCCGACATTATTTGGAGTAAGGATGAAAGCCTGCTTGTCTTTACAATGATAGCACTTCCTTGAATACCAGAGCCATATCAATAGACTCGGCCCTATAGTCTAGAGTGAGTCTTGTAAAGGGTTGTGAGCCATGATACATACAGTAGAAAAAATACATTCTATGGACAGCGGGGTACGGACTACTCAGGACTAAGAACCGCTGTGCTGCATGATTCACCACATTTCTAGCCAACCAATTTCGTTATTCTCCGTCTTTTACAATAGGTAATAAAATAGTTAATTAAGTTTATACCAGCACAACTGTGACAACATCTAGTGGCAGTGGCGTTGGCAGAATTTACCAATGGGAGGGGATTGTTTCCCCCATATATATATATATATATATATATATATATATATATATATATATATATATATATATATATATATATATATATATATATATATATATATATATATATATATATATATATATATATATATATATATATATATATATATATATATATATATATATATATATATATATATATATAGGCTATAATATATATATATATATATATATATATATATATATATATATATATATATATATATATATATATATATATATATATTTAACGGTGGGGGGTGTCTAAGTCCACCTAACACCACCTGCCCACGCCACTGTCTACAGATATATTAAATGTCACCTGGACCAGCTGTGCCTAAGCCGGTCCTCCAGTGCACGTGCTTAATCCCGATTAGTCACTGCCCGCAATGCATAATTTCACCAAATTACAACGCACGTGTTGGGTTTTTTCAGTTGCATGCTGGGAGGATATCCAACAGAGATGGCACTGATCTCAGATAATCGTTAACTCGGCTCTGGATTCCGTCACTCGATGCCGCTCGATTGGGAAATTTTCAATTACTCACCTCGTGACGTAGTCAGCCAATCAATTTATCTGGCTCTCACCTCGTGACGTAGTTAGCCAATCAATTTATCTGCTCACAAAGTGACGTAATAACCCAACCATCTCTCTGCTTTAATACCCAAAACGAAATTCATGGTTAAGTTTTTGTTTTACATAAACATTTCAGCGACAAAAAAAAATTTTTTAACCATAATTGTAAAAAAGCTTTTAAAAGACGATTGTATAATAAAATTAAATCATGTTTTATTTGGGAAAGCTATTGTAAATCTCATGTTTAAAGAAGTATGTTGCTGAGATTAAAATTGAAAAAAAAATTGAAGTAAATATTCACCCAAAGAGCCGTAGCTTGTCAAAAATGACGAAGCTGTTTCGTTATGAATGTATTGTTGTGTGCAGAAGGTATCTTTAAATTATTCGAACCTATATTCAGACTTCTCCGATGATCATTGCATATATTGTTAGGACGGGGAGAAGAGAGGGGGGGGGGGGTTCAAGAAATGTGACGTAACATTATTTTTGTATTGCCTCTGTACAGTTATTGTTGTTACAACGTTAGAATTATGGTTATTTTTTAAGAAGATAGATGTGACTTTTCTATGTGTCGGCGTGGTCGAGTCAGTAAGCTCATGATTGACAAATCGAAAAGTCTATAGCAGGGGTCTCCAAACTACGGCTCGCGGGCCGGATGCGGCCCGCGATGTCCTCTCAACCGGCCCGCGGAGATCTTTTTGTCCACGGAAAAAAACGTTTGTTGGTGATGGCTGAGGAACTTTGTCCAGAAAAATCAAAGACATGCCTGGAAGAAACTGGCCCCCGAACTGAAATTTGATAGTTAATGCAGCCCGCGGACTGAAAAGTTTGGAGACCCCTGGTCTATGGGATTCAGAATGAAAAAGAACAAAGAAGATGACCCTTTTTTTAATTTAAATTTTATTTCCTATTTATGATTAGAATTTACAGATGAATTCCTTGCCTAATGTATCATCACACAATAACGCTAACCCCTCGTCAGCCCAAATCCTCAACGCCCTAGAGATGTGAGTAGAACTTGTCGATTGCGGAGATTAACCATCCAAAGACCTTGGTAAACATCTCATCTAATCTGCCAATCTCATCATCGTCTGACGTAGGTCTACTTTCATGTACACAGTACACAAAGACGTACGCCCACGTCTGATTACTGTATTGGTTTTTGTTCTTCAAAACTCTCAATACGTTGTTGTTTTTTAATCTTCTCTAAAAGGACACTTTGAAGGAACTTATTTTTTTTCACTTGGACCCTAGGAAGATTAAAGGCTTGGTTTATTTCCTTTTGCTTCTACGTGAACGATAGCTACAATTATTCCAAAATTAAACTTCCGATTGAACTGTTAAAACGATGACTGTTCGATGACTTGGTCGAGTGGGTGGGGTGGGGGTGGGAGGGGGAGATTGTAGGAAAAAAAGTCACAGGAAAAAAAAAACACAGGAAAAAAAACACAGAAAAAAAGTCACAGGAAAAAAAGTCACAGGAAAAAAAGTCACAGGAAAAAAAGTCACAAATATATATTTGCTTGATATTTGGTAATACTTTTATGTATTAAATATTTAGAGAGTGCAAATTAACTTAGGATTAATTAAATTTAATGTAATGTGTGTAGGCTGTATACGCATAGTAATTTTTATAATTCATCTAAAAATATTTAGTAAGAAGTATGTAGATTGTAATTATTTTAAACTTAAGATTAGTAGCATTTAATAGAATGCTCCAAAGTCCACGGTTTTCATCGTGTTTTTTTTAATACTAACATTAAATTACCATGAAATGGTAAGTTCATCTGACTTGCTGTCCTCAACTCATGGCAACAATAGTTATGTTTAGTTCAACCACCTTTACTGTCCACATTTATCACACTCATTACATAACAAAACTTAGATCAAACAGAAAGCCGACAAGGTTCAAAGGCTGTCATTGACGCATAACGTCAACAACACAAAATATGTTCGGACAATGCCTACTGAGGTGAGGCCGACCAGAGAATAGCCTACGGCAAAATGTGCCTAAATTTCTTTTATAAACTTTTCTACCGCGTATTTAACTAAATACGTAGCAAAAGTTTAGATTGTTGTGTAAATTATCTTAGAGTATTTTTTTACTTACAATTGTTATAAACCATAATTCTTTTAACGTCTATAAATAATTTATGCTATCAAAAATACAACCCACAACAATAAACATACACAATTTTACAATTCCTAACAAAAAAAATCAAAATATTTCTAAAAAGATTTTTGTGACTTTTTTCTGTGACTTTATTTATGTGACTTTTTTCCGATAAAATTTTTCCACTGTGACTTTTTTTCTGTGACTTTTTTTCCTAGCAAAAACTGTGACTTTTTTTCTGTGTTTTTTTTTCCTGTGACTTTTTTTCCGTTTACCGAGGGGGAGGGAGTGGGTGTGAACTGTGACACAGCAGTCATGTGACTGAGATAATTAAACAGCCCAATCAGTCAGATGTTGACCTTCCTCCTGCTGGTGACACTAGGTGGGTCATTATCTCACCTGTCATTATCTCACCTGTAGAGGGTGATATGTGACGTGTCACAAACATCCTGATTGTCAGGGGGGGGGGGGGGTGGGGTGAGTGAGTCACTGCCTGTCCTGAAGCCATGCCCACCTGTCCGTCGACATGCTTGTCTCGGTGTCGAGTCAACGTTGTTTACAACACAAAAATCACGTGACAACTGCGATAAAATACAATGTAGCCTAATGTCTTTTGACCAACGTTTTAAGTATTTGGAAGGAAGGGGTTCTTAAAACTTCCGAGGTGTGAGACTGACTCTGATTTAAAAAATATTTTTTTATATAAAATATATTGTTTTAAACATTATTTTTTGGGGTGGGGGACGGGGGACGGTGGGCGTGCTTCGTGTCCCCCCCCCCCACTTCCACCCGGAGAGATGCTCGTATGTTCTTGAGATAAATAATTGTTTTGAAGTGTCAAAGCAGAACCGAGTCCAACCCTGCTTACTCTTAAGTTTGGAACGTGGCGTACGTTTCGAAATTTCCTTATCAACTTTTTGAGGAAATTTTTTTAAAAAAATGTTGACGGATGATATTGCTCTTGTCGTGTGCGCACCCCTTACTGCGCATGTCTGAGTGTCGTCACACCGGATCCGTGTTGACGTGTCCTAACGAAAGATCCTGAATTCTTGGAACATTGATTGGGCTGACGTTTGTTTCATCACCCGTCGTGTTGGTGGCGGCCGTGGTGAAAACACTTTGTTTGTTGCCCAGCCTACCTAGGTAAAACGGCGTCACGCGGAGGTGTGTTGTGAGAAGGGGGGGGGGGGGTAAAGAATGTTACAGGACTGGGATAAACAGATCACTCCGCTTGATTAGGTGCAGGTTGGGGTTTTAATGGCATGTTAATTTTAGGTTTTAATTCATAGTCAAGTTTATGTTAAGTTTTAAAATTCTGGTAGGTTTTAAAGTTCTGGTATGTTTTAACTTTCAGGGTAGGGTTGACAGGCTAGGGTAGGTTTGATAGTATAGGGTAGGTTTGATAGTATAGGATAGGTTGATAATATAGGGTAGGTTTGATAGTATAGGGTAGGTTTTGATAGTATAGGATAGGTTGATAATATAGGGTAGGTTTGATAGTATAGGGTAGGTTTGATAGTATAGGGTAGGTTTGATACAGGGGCGGAACTACAGTGCCGCCAGACCCCGCAATGCGGGGGGGGGGGCCCAGACCGATTGGGGGCCCAAAAATCCTGGCTAAATTATTTAAAAAAATAAAATAAAAAATAAAAATTAGGTGGAGGTCGAGTTATCTTTCTTCTACAGTTACAAACAAACACGATAGTCGGCAAACGTCTTTGATAAAAATGCACAGACTATATAGCTCGAGAGACCGCCAGACATAAAGTCAACTTCAAAGACGCAGCCTACTGTTCTTTTTAGTGGCGTCGATTAGGAGAACAAAAAAGCATTGTTATATTGTTTATATTATTAAAATACATATCTATGATTGTGTGTTTAAACTACTGGCCTGAATTCTACAAAAAATATAATTATTTATTTCGATCTCGTACATTTATAATTGCGTTCATTTTTACTTTAACAACTGTATCAATAAACTTGTAAAAGTTTAAGTTATCTCCCTTCAGCGAAGCATCTGAAATTTGACTGTGCCGGTACACTTTGAAATCGGGCTGGGGAAATGTTGCGGCGACTATCCTGGTCTTCTAGACGACCGGAAAAAGTCGGCACTATTGATGTAGATGTTCATCGGCGCTTTCTTGTCCCCTTCCAATGAACCTTCCCAACTCTCTCCCCTGCCCCCTCTCACCCCTACCCCTCACCTCTACCCCTCACCACACCCTTAATCTTACAATAAGATGTAATGCATAGATTAACGAACCGTCTATGAACTACTGAACTGTAAACTGACCACTTCTGCACATTTTGTTAAAGACACTAGTCAGTAGTTGTTCATTTACCTGATGAACAGGGGCGGAACTACAGTCCCGGCAGTCCCCGCAATGCGCGGGGGGGGGGGGGGGGGGCAGGCCGTTTAGGGGCCCACCCACGGCTGACCAAAATTAATATTTTTTTAAATTTTGAATTTAATTTTCGTGCATTTTTGCCTTAATATTTGGTTTGTAAAAGAAAAACACTAGCTGCGGTACGATTATCTTTATTTTACAGTCACTATACCACGCTCTTCCGCAACAGATAAAATCCATTACACAAACTACAGTGTAAAATATAGGCAACTCTTCAAATTTGAATGACTTCTTTGACTCGTTGCCCCCCACCTCTTTAATAGCTAAATAGAGGACACGTAACTGTTTGACCGATCCTCCAAAGTGTACTGTCGCGGATTAGGTAGGAGATGGGGACCAAAAAGGGGGTTCAAAAATTGTCGAATTTTTTTTACATATTTTAAACAGTTATTTATAGTTGTATTTTTTAACCATTGTCAAGGCCGAGTTCTATTTCCCTACAATCAAACACACGCTGTCGTCGGCAAAATTCTTTTAAAAAAACAACAAAGTCCATAGCACGAAAAGCCGCTACATATGAAGTGGGCTTTCGTCTTTGCGGCATTGGTAAGGGACCCGAAATCCATTGTACATTTTTCAATGTTAATGTGTTTGTGATAGTGGTTGAATTTGTATCTTGCATCCTACAAATAATAAAAAAAATAATATAATACTATACTAGAAACTTCAGTTTTATATACGGTTACTTGTTTTTGCTTTTACGAGAAATATCATAGTAAACTTTTAAAGTCTATACTTGGAATAATCTCCCCTGAGTAAGTTTTACAATGGGCGATGCTGACGTACATAGATCAAGGCGTTTTGTTGTCGCTTTCAAGTTTTTTTCCCGAGCCGCCCCCTATCCCACCCCTCTTTCTCAACCTCACAAGTATCGAGGAGATAAATGTATCGTTTATGAACTACTTCCTAACCGTACGATTCAACACTTCAGCACATTTTGTCAGACACTAGACAGCACTAGATCTAGTCAACAGATAATAATTTACTTTCATAGTATTAGGCACATCTAATTCACAAAACAGGGCAGGTAAGATTATTTTTATATAATTATTTAGAAATTAATAACGTTTAGAATTAATTGAACATTATTAATAGTCAATTACTATTTATAAATGACGTCATTGAGGTGGGGGTGTGTGAGGGTCTGGCTTTTTGTTAGTCCCCCCCCCCTCCCCTAAATCAGAAGGTTATCCAACGCGTGACCTGCCACATACAGTTGTACATGTGAAAAACATTTTTCTGTCTATTTTGCATTACTGCATCATTCACCCAATCGCCATGAAAACTTGGGAAGCTGTTGAGTACAGCCCCGCAAAAGTTTCTGTCATAGGCCTAACATTTGTACATATTTGAGTGGGGACGCCTAACGGAAATATGTGATTTAACGCCCGAAGATCCTGCATAAGCGGATGAGGTTACTAATTGAATACAACCGGCGGCAGTGTCATCCTGAGCGCATCACATATGAGCAAGTTGGCCCCCCACAGACAGTCGTTTAAAAGTTCCCACAACACTAGGAATAAGTCTCGCTACAACACTCGATGACTAAATCTAATTAGGTGTCGCACCAATGTTTCTTCCTGGGTAGACTGTTTTCGGAGGAGGGGTGGGGGAGGGGGAGCTCTGCCGGAAGAAACAATGTGTTGCACCCATCACCCGTGCAGTAATGTAACCGGTAGCTCAAAGAGCCCCGTGACTCCCCTGACACCTGGGCCGTCGCCGAGGGACTTACAGCATGCCTTGGCGTGTCTAGTTGGTAGTGTGGACAAACCCGAGCCCTAAGATCCAAGAAATGAACTGCCGACATTGTTAACATTTAATTCAACTTCTGGAAAACAGGGCACACGGTTGGTAACGTTTTGATGAAAGCCTCATAAAAACCGGCGTCAGTTTGGAGTGTTGGACTAGATTTAGAGAGTCCGTGCTTCTCACATGGAAAACTGAATGGGGCCAGCTCGTGTGTTGGAAAACCTCTGATTTATTCGGGTACCGGATACATTTTTTTTTTAATTTAGTGCGACCTTTGTTTTCCATATATATATATATATATATATATATATATATATATATATATATATATATATATATATATATATATATATATATATATATATATATATATATATATATATATATATATATATGGGAGCCGGACGTTTTCCCGAAAGACACTTGCCCGAAAGCCGTTTGCCCGAAGGCCGAATTCCCGAATGGACACTTGCCCGAATGCGACAAATGCCCGAATGGACACTTGCCCGAATGCGACAAATGCCCGAATGGACACTTGCCCGAATGCGACAAATGCCCGAATGCCACTTGCCCGAAGGCCGTTTGCCCGAAAAATGTAAAAATTGAATAAAAAATTATATAACCAAATAGACATTCATAATCAATTCAAGTTTGAAATTTTGATAATCAACACAGTTTTAAGCATAAAAACAAATGTGCTTATATTTTTAAAATTTAGCTTTTATTATTATTTTTTTTTTAATATGAGAAATCGCCGTAAAAAAAATTCTTTATTCTTCAATAAATGTAAGGTGATGTCGGCGGCGGTATCTTAACATTCTTTTGATGTGTAAGTTTTGACCACCTTGTGTAGCCGACGTGTTGCGGTGGTTTATAGCGTTTATGACACGGTGTAGGCGGCGCGGCGTTTCGCAACATTGAACAGAGGCGCGTTTGTTTGATTTTTCTTGTTAAGTTGTGAGGTGATCAGTCAACAAAAGAATGGGGAGGGGCCTAGGCGGCGAATTAAAAAAACTAATGTTAGTCTTTTATGTTTGATCTCTATTTAAATACAAATTAATTAATAATATCTTCGTGTTAATATATATGATATTAAATATTTTCCCTTTATTTTTGTAAATATATGTATTGTTTATCAAAATTTCAAATTTAAATTGATCACGAATGACTATTTGGTAATATTTTATTGATAACATTTTTCGGGCAAACGGTCTTCGGGCAAGTGGCATTCGGGCATTTGTCGCATTCGGGCAAGTGTCCATTCGGGCATTTGTCGCATTCGGGCAAGTGTCCATTCGGGCATTTGTCGCATTCGGGCAAGTGTCCATTCGGGAATTTGTCGCATTCGGGCAAGTGTCCATTCGGGCATTTGTCGCATTCGGGCAAGTGTCCATTCGGGAATTCGGCCTTCGGGCAAACGGCATTCGGGCAAGTGTCTTTCGGGAATTTGTCGTAGACCCATATATATATATATATATATATATATATATATATATATATATATATATATATATATATATATATATATATATATATATATATATATATATATATATATATATAGGGGCCCAAAAAAAAATTCTGCGGGGGGGGGGGGCCTTTTTTTTCTAGTTCCGCCACTGGTTTGATAGTATAGGATAGGTTGATAATATAGGGTAGGTTTGATAGTATAGGGTAGGTTTTGATAGTATAGGATAGGTTGATAATATAGGGTAGGTTTGATAGTATAGGGTAGGTTTGATAGTATAGGGTAGGTTTGATAGTATAGGATAGGTTGATAATATAGGGTAGGTTTAACAGTATAGGGTAGGTTTGATAATATAGGGTAGGTTTGACAATATAGGGTAGGTTTGACAGTATAGGGTAGGTTTGATAATATAGGGTAGGTTTGACAATATAGGGTAGGTTTGACAGTATAGGGTAGGTTTGACAATTTAGGGTAGGTTTGACAATATATTGTAGGTTTGACAATATAGGGTAGGTTTGACAATATAGGGTAGGTTTGAAAATATAGGGTAGGTTTGACAATACAGGGTAGCTTTGATGATATAGGGTAGGTTTGACAATATAGGGTAGGTTTGACAGTATAGGGTAGGTTTGACAATATAGGGTAGGTTTGATAATATAGGGTAGGTTTGACAATATAGGGTAGGTTTGACAGTATAGGGTAGGTTTGACAATATAGGGTAGGTTTGACAATATAGGGTAGGTTCGATAATATAAGGTAGGTTTGACAATATAGGGTAGGTTTGACAGTATAGGGTAGGTTTGACAATATAAGTAGTATATTAGGTCACTTTTGGGTCGTATTTGGGTGGCGCAAAGGTTATATAGCAAAATACTCCCCCAGCCTGGGACAATGACATATAGCAAAATACTCCCTAGGGTGGCGCAAAGGATATATAGGAAAATACTCGGATGTGGATGGACAATGAGATATAGCAAAATACTCCCTAGGGTGGCGCAAAGGTTATATAGTAAAATACTCGGGAGGAGCGGATGTGGAAGGCGCAGCCTGGTACAATGACATATAGCAAAATACTCCCAGCCTGGCGCATCGGGATGTGGAGGAGCGAAGGGTGAAGGCGCAAAGACATATAGTAAAATACTCGCAGGGTGAAGGGTGAGTCACCTTTTGGTCACCTTGTGACGTAATCATTGACCTTGTGACGTCATTAGTGACCTAGTTACGTAATTTTAATGTGTTTTTTAATGAGTTTTAATGAGTTTTTTTAAATTTTTAATTAAGTTTTATTGACTAGTTACGTAATGTGATTTTAATTATTTTTATTTTTAAATTTTTATTGACCTAGTTACGTAATTTTAATGCGTATTTAATGAGTTTGAATTTAATTTTGTAATTTTAATTAATTTTTATTAACGAGTTACGTAATTTGATTATTTGTTTACTTTTTTAATTGTTTAATTTGTTTGTTTACTTGTTGTTTAATTTAATTACTTTGTTTATATTGTGTAATTTTTATTAACGAGTTACGTAATTTGATTATTTGTTTACTTTTTAATTATTTTTATTAACGAGTTACGTAATTTGATTATTTGTTTACTTTTTAATTATTTTTATTTTGTTTATTTTTAATTTTATTTTATTTTATAATTAGTTAAATTATTATTAACTAGTTACGTAATTTGATTTTAATTACTTTGTTTAATTTAATTACTTTGATATATTTCTTTTCTTTGTTGTTTAATTTGTTGGTTTGTTTGAATGTATGTATGTTTTAAATAAAAGACTAACACTAGCCGTGTACTTTGTGAATAACATCCATTAAAGATAACGATCAGCCACAGCTGTTACGTATCGACCCGCCCGCGAAGTTTTCTCACCGCTGCCCGTTTTAATGGGAATGTATTGATCGCACCCACGGGCCATCACACCTAATTAATTTGGTCACGCCTCGTGGGTTTATGTGTTGTTCACTAAAGCGAACACAGCAGGGGGTATGGTAATTAATTGAAAGAGCTAAGTGTCTCTCCGTGAAGCCAGCGTTAAGTGTGCGAACACCTGTTACCACGTTAATCGATTTTTCCCCGCTCGGTTACTAGAGTGGGAAGCCATCACGTAACAGCTGGTGCTGTAATTACCCTGAGTAAGGACATTGGTTGTAACTATTCGCTTATAGCGAGGGTCAGCGAAAACAAAATATATTTAAGGGTTGGAATTTTCTTTCAACCACCGTTAAGTCAGGTTTGAGACGAAACAAAGTCTCGGTAGGTTCGTGTTTTTTTAATTGGCGACAGGGCGACTTGGTGCGTTGGTACGTGAGGTATGCGGGTAGACATGTTTTTTTTTTTTTTTTTTTACAAGTCTGGAAAAGTAATTACGTTTTTTGTATGACCGTTCCGATTTTCTTTTGATCTAACCACAATTTGACCACACTGAGTCAGATAAATTTAACAAATGTTCAATACATAGTCGCTTATAATAACATGGGTGAGGGGTGTAAGCAGGCGGGTGGTGGTAAGGTGGTGGTGGTAAGGTGGTAGTGGTAAGGTGGTGGTAAGGTGGTGGTAAGGTGGTGGTAAGGTGGTGGTAAGGTGGTGGTAAGGTGGTGGTGGTAAGGTGGTGGTAAGGTGGTGGTAAGGTGGTGGTAAGGTGGTGGTGGTGGTGGTGGTGGTGGTGGTGGTGGTAAGGCGGTGGTAAGGTGGTGCTAAATTTGTTTGGAGTAAAGGATATATAGTAAAAGATTCCACCACCTAAGTGAGGTGGATTTTAATTTTAATTTTTTTATTTTATTTTTTTTCATCATCTGTTAACTTTAAGGTTCTATAACTCTATATATTTTAATACGTTTTTTGATTCAAATGAGTTTACCCCCCCTAACGTAAGTACATGTAAAGAGGGATTTCCTATAGATCTGTAATGAATTAGGCCTTTTTGACTATGACTTGTTGCCCAGGTGTTGACATGATACACTTTTTTGAGATACATGTACACACACACACACACACACATACACACGTACACACACACACACACACACACACACACACACATACGCGCGCGCGCGCGAAATTCATACTAGGTCGATAAAGGCGGAGAGAACTTATAGGTATACATTATCATGGTAACAACAAAAGCGATCCTTATTTTATTTACATGAAAGCGTGTTTTCCAAAAAGTGTCGCCATGCCGTTGTCATTTTCGCAGCGGGATTTATTTTAAGTGCACCCAGTGCACAGTTGTTTACATTTTAAAAGAAGTATCACGTGTCTTCCCCATAGGTCTTCCCTAATAGAGAAACGAGAGGAAAGACAACTGTTCTAAAATTAGAACAGCCTTGTCTACAGACACGAGTATCGTCCCTTGTGAAAAAATTCGCGTCAGAATCCTTAACTAAACAGTCAATTTCTTTAACAAGTTAAAAAATAATTTAGGAAGACAAGGGTTAACAACATTAGACGCTACCGTTTTT
The DNA here is from genome assembly GCF_028476545.2 of Physella acuta. Taxonomy (NCBI): domain Eukaryota; kingdom Metazoa; phylum Mollusca; class Gastropoda; family Physidae; genus Physella; species Physella acuta. The sequence goes on along the minus strand of NW_026731895.1, from coordinate 847,923 downwards.
GTTTCCTGTGACGACAAGGCACAATACACTTTTTTATTTTATGTCTCAAGTAGAGGGGTGGGAAATTTTTTCTTTGTAAGTGTGTTGTAAACAATGGGTAGAGGAAGCGATTACTAGGTAAGAGGGGAGAGAATGTGACGTCAATCGCGATATTTGAAAACATGGCGATGTTTAATCTCAACCAAAAAAGGCAATGAACCTAGAAGGAAGACGAATATATATATATATCTTAGTCTTGCAGCAGATTGCCTTCCCATGTTCGCTTTAGTATTACAGTTTTCATCAAACTTCTTTTTGACTTGAACTTCTTTAATTTTTAAGAAAGTTTACTTATACATAATACATTACGTCTAATGACAATTTTTTATTTTTACCACTCAATGTATTTTGTTTTTCTATATCTTACATTGTCATCTGAATTTTTGATCACCTTAGTAAAAATTTGCTTAAGATTATAAACGTCAAGTTTTAAAAAACAACAACGTTGTAGTGCGTCGTGTCAAATGACACACCGTTTAAAATGTCTACATTTAAAGTTCACCAAAATAATGACGTAAAAACTAAATATGATATGACGTTAGCATACATATCATTCAATCTAATCATTCTAAAGTACAAATCAATAATTTTTATTGATTAAGGGGCTGGGTGAGTTATTTTTATCCGGGTGCGCAGGGAAGGCTTGGAGTTGGTTGGGACAGATTTTATACACGAGTCGGTGACGTTTTCACCGAGCCAGGGTTCGAGGCTAGTCCATGTATGTTTTAGAATTGTTAGGGGTCCAGTCTATAATAGGGTCGGGGGAGTTTTGTTAACACAGAGTGATGTTGATACATGGATGTTTTAGAATTGTTGGTAGCCGAGTTCATACTAGTGTCGGTGAAGGTTGGGTTTTGAACTCGGACCATGCATGTTTAGGAGTTGGATGCGGTAGAGTTTACACTAGGGACGGATGTGTTTTGGTTACACCGAGGGTGGTTTCAAAGTTCGTACATGCGTCATTGGCATTGTTAGGGGCCGTGTTCATACTAGGGTCGGTGAAGTTTTCACCGAGAGTGCTTTCGAACTCGGAACATGCATGTTTTGGAATCGGTAGGTGTAGAGTCCATACTAGGGTCGGTGAAGTTTTCACCGAGGCAGGTTACAAAGTTGGGAGATGTATGTTTAGGAATTGTTGGCAGTCGAGTTCATACTAGGGTTGGTGAAGTTTTCACCGAGGCAGGTTACAAAGTTGGGAGATGTATGTTTAGGAATTGTTGGCAGTCGAGTTCATACTAGGGTCGGGGAGGTTTGTTAACACTGAGGCAGGTTACAAAGTTGGTATATGCATGTTTAGGAATTGTTGGTAGCCGAGTTCATACTAGTGTCGGTGAAGATTGGTTTTGAACTCGGAACATGTATGTTTTGGAATCGGTAGGTGTAGAGCTCATACTAGAGTCGGTGAAGTTTTCACCGAGGCAGGTTACAAAATTGGGACATGCATGTTTAGGAATTGTTGGTAGCCGAGTTCATACTAGGGTCGGGGGAGTTTCAGAGTTGGTACATGCATGTTTAGGAATGGACAGGGGCTGTGTTCATACTAGGGTCGATGAAATTTTCACCGAGGGTGGTTTCAAAGTTACTACATGCATGTTTTGGAAGTGATAGGGGCCGAGTCTATACTACTGTGGGATGGTTTTGTTTTCACCGAGGCAGATTTCAAACGTGGCCCATCCCTGTTTCGGAGTTGGTCGGGGTAGAGTTTACACTAGAGTGGGACGGTCTTTGTTTTCAACAAAATTGGTACATGGATGTTTGGTACATTACTGTTTTTTGGAAATGGTGAGGCAAAGTTAAACTAGGGTCAGGGGAGTATTCAACGAGGCTGGTTTCGAAATTCGGCCATGGATGTTTTGGCGTTGGATGGGAACGTTGTCACTTGTGACAGTAAACGAAGGGTGATAAATGTTTGTCTGTTACTTTGTCCTTTGTCTGTCCAAGGGAATAGTGTGGGTAGTGGTACGATGTGTTTATCTATCGGTTGTTTAGGGATGGGGTGAGGGCGGCGGACAAAGTTGTCGATGTAGGTAGGGCGCCTGTGGTATTCATTACGGAGTGGTGTCTACAAGTTACATATCGCAGTCTGTTGAAGTAGTGTCTAGGAGTTGTGATGTTAGTTGAGTGTAGATAAATGTAGGATTGTCATACATCCTTTGTCTCTTTAATGGTATAGAATGGGTAGTGGTACGGTTGGTATTGAGGTTAGGGATGGGAGAAGGGGAAAGGGTTTGCGGACAAAGGGAAGGGGAAGGGCGAATAGTGATAAAAATAACTCACCCAGCCCCTTAATCAATAAAAATTATTGATTTGTACTTTAGAATGATTAGATTGAATGATATGTATGCTAACGTCATATCATATTTAGTTTTTACGTCATTATTTTGGTGAACTTTAAATGTAGACATTTTAAACGGTGTGTCATTTGACACGACGCACTACAACGTTGTTGTTTTTTAAAACTTGACGTTTATAATCTTAAGCAAATTTTTACTAAGGTGATCAAAAATTCAGATGACAATGTAAGATATAGAAAAACAAAATACATTGAGTGGTAAAAATAAAAAATTGTCATTAGACGTAATGTATTATGTATAAGTAAACTTTCTTAAAAATTAAAGAAGTTCAAGTCAAAAAGAAGTTTGATGAAAACTGTAATACTAAAGCGAACATGGGAAGGCAATCTGCTGCAAGACTAAGATATATATATATATTCGTCTTCCTTCTAGGTTCATTGCCTTTTTTGGTTGAGATTAAACATCGCCATGTTTTCAAATATCGCGATTGACGTCACATTCTCTCCCCTCTTACCTAGTAATCGCTTCCTCTACCCATTGTTTACAACACACTTACAAAGAAAAAATTTCCCACCCCTCTACTTGAGACATAAAATAAAAAAGTGTATTGTGCCTTGTCGTCACAGGAAACAAAAACGGTAGCGTCTAATGTTGTTAACCCTTGTCTTCCTAAATTATTTTTTAACTTGTTAAAGAAATTGACTGTTTAGTTAAGGATTCTGACGCGAATTTTTTCACAAGGGACGATACTCGTGTCTGTAGACAAGGCTGTTCTAATTTTAGAACAGTTGTCTTTCCTCTCGTTTCTCTATTAGGGAAGACCTATGGGGAAGACACGTGATACTTCTTTTAAAATGTAAACAACTGTGCACTGGGTGCACTTAAAATAAATCCCGCTGCGAAAATGACAACGGCATGGCGACACTTTTTGGAAAACACGCTTTCATGTAAATAAAATAAGGATCGCTTTTGTTGTCACCATGATAATGTATACCTATAAGTTCTCTCCGCCTTTATCGACCTAGTATGAATTTCGCGCGCGCGCGCGTATGTGTGTGTGTGTGTGTGTGTGTGTGTGTACGTGTGTATGTGTGTGTGTGTGTGTGTGTGTGTGTGTACATGTATCTCAAAAAAGTGTATCATGTCAACACCTGGGCAACAAGTCATAGTCAAAAAGGCCTAATTCATTACAGATCTATAGGAAATCCCTCTTTACATGTACTTACGTTAGGGGGGGTAAACTCATTTGAATCAAAAAACGTATTAAAATATATAGAGTTATAGAACCTTAAAGTTAACAGATGATGAAAAAAAATAAAATAAAAAAATTAAAATTAAAATCCACCTCACTTAGGTGGTGGAATCTTTTACTATATATCCTTTACTCCAAACAAATTTAGCACCACCTTACCACCGCCTTACCACCACCACCACCACCACCACCACCACCACCACCTTACCACCACCTTACCACCACCTTACCACCACCTTACCACCACCTTACCACCACCACCTTACCACCACCTTACCACCACCTTACCACCACCTTACCACCACCTTACCACCACCTTACCACTACCACCTTACCACCACCACCTTACCACCACCCGCCTGCTTACACCCCTCACCCATGTTATTATAAGCGACTATGTATTGAACATTTGTTAAATTTATCTGACTCAGTGTGGTCAAATGGTGGTTAGATCAAAAGAAAATCGGAACGGTCATACAAAAAACGTAATTACTTTTCCAGACTTGTAAAAAAAAAAAAAAAAAAAACATGTCTACCCGCATACCTCACGTACCAACGCACCAAGTCGCCCTGTCGCCAATTAAAAAAACACGAACCTACCGAGACTTTGTTTCGTCTCAAACCTGACTTAACGGTGGTTGAAAGAAAATTCCAACCCTTAAATATATTTTGTTTTCGCTGACCCTCGCTATAAGCGAATAGTTACAACCAATGTCCTTACTCAGGGTAATTACAGCACCAGCTGTTACGTGATGGCTTCCCACTCTAGTAACCGAGCGGGGAAAAATCGATTAACGTGGTAACAGGTGTTCGCACACTTAACGCTGGCTTCACGGAGAGACACTTAGCTCTTTCAATTAATTACCATACCCCCTGCTGTGTTCGCTTTAGTGAACAACACATAAACCCACGAGGCGTGACCAAATTAATTAGGTGTGATGGCCCGTGGGTGCGATCAATACATTCCCATTAAAACGGGCAGCGGTGAGAAAACTTCGCGGGCGGGTCGATACGTAACAGCTGTGGCTGATCGTTATCTTTAATGGATGTTATTCACAAAGTACACGGCTAGTGTTAGTCTTTTATTTAAAACATACATACATTCAAACAAACCAACAAATTAAACAACAAAGAAAAGAAATATATCAAAGTAATTAAATTAAACAAAGTAATTAAAATCAAATTACGTAACTAGTTAATAATAATTTAACTAATTATAAAATAAAATAAAATTAAAAATAAACAAAATAAAAATAATTAAAAAGTAAAAAAATAATCAAATTACGTAACTCGTTAATAAAAATAATTAAAAAGTAAACAAATAATCAAATTACGTAACTCGTTAATAAAAATTACACAATATAAACAAAGTAATTAAATTAAACAACAAGTAAACAAACAAATTAAACAATTAAAAAAGTAAACAAATAATCAAATTACGTAATTCGTTAATAAAAAATTAATTAAAATTACAAAATTAAATTCAAACTCATTAAATACGCATTAAAATTACGTAACTAGGTCAATAAAAATTTAAAAATAAAAATAATTAAAATCACATTACGTAACTAGTCAATAAAACTTAATTAAAAATTTAAAAAAACTCATTAAAACTCATTAAAAAACACATTAAAATTACGTAACTAGGTCACTAATGACGTCACAAGGTCAATGATTACGTCACAAGGTGACCAAAAGGTGACTCACCCTTCACCCTGCGAGTATTTTACTATATGTCTTTGCGCCTTCACCCTTCGCTCCTCCACATCCCGATGCGCCAGGCTGGGAGTATTTTGCTATATGTCATTGTACCAGGCTGCGCCTTCCACATCCGCTCCTCCCGAGTATTTTACTATATAACCTTTGCGCCACCCTAGGGAGTATTTTGCTATATCTCATTGTCCATCCGCATCCGAGTATTTTCCTATATATCCTTTGCGCCACCCTAGGGAGTATTTTGCTATATGTCATTGTCCCAGGCTGGGGGAGTATTTTGCTATATAACCTTTGCGCCACCCAAATACGACCCAAAAGTGACCTAATATACTACTAATATAGGGTAGGTTTGACAATATAGGGTAGGTTTGATAATATAGGGTAGGTTTGACAGTATAGGGTAGGTTTCATAATATAGGGTAGGTTTGATAGTATAGGGTAGGTTTGATAGTATAGGGTAGGTTTGATAGTATAGGGTAGGTTTGATAGTTACGCCCAGGATACTTTTTAGTATGAAATTGTGATTTATTTTTTGATTGATGGATATAGGCCTACAGATGTGATTAGATCAAGTTTTTTTAAAACGTAAAAGTGACGATTTGTTTGTGAAACCAAAATAACCCACTCAGAAGGTTTGGTTTCAGATGTAAACAAAGGGTGTGTATAGCGATATGGCCGGTGTGGTAAAGGAAGAATATGTATAGCCCCCACACGCAGTTAGAGAAAAACTTCAGTTCGTGGTAATCCTATCTGTTTGTTTTTTTTATGTAAAAAGAGGCTTCGCACGTTAAGTCTTGCCCCCAGTCACATCATCACCACATCGCTTCAGCCAGCGCCAGCAACATGGTGATCCAAAACATCTTTAGTAATATATCACTTGCAATGTGTAGTTAGCTCGGATGTTTATCATAGCTCTAACCGGTAACGTTGTAGTCAGGCCGGTTATTTATCATAGCTCTAACCGGCTATGTTGTGGTAAGTCCGGTTATTTATCCTAGTACTAACCGGTTATGTTTGGCCAAGCCGGTTATTTATCATAGCTCTAACCGGTTATGTTTGGCCAAGCCGGTTATTTATCATAGCTCTAACCGGCTATACAGTGCTTAATTAAAAAGCCCATCTCAAACCGGTCTAGCTAGTATTAGATCAGTGCCTTGTCCACGAATATAAGGCCCATATACCCGCGACATTTTCACACGCTATCAAACCCCAATCTCCCCTCCCTCCCTATATTATATACACCAACAATCGCACATGTGATAGCAGTAAAAAATATATTTTCACTTGCCGTGCACTCTACCGGGACCCTAAATTCAATCAATGTACACGTTTTCTATCAACTATCAACGCGGTTTTTACTTCGTTTACACACCCAAAAAACATTTTTAATAAACTATATCGTAGCCACGCCCTATCGCCTGATCAAGCAGTTATTTTTATTATTGGGAATACCCGATAATTGCAATCTCAGGGATAAATTGAACCATCGAATGACATTGCCAGAGGGTGGGGTGGGGGTAGGGGGTGGGGTAGTTGGTGGTGCGGTGAATAGAGAAAGGTTGGGTGGGGTGGGAAGGGGAGGGGAGGGGTATTGTTCAGGATAATTGATTTACAAGCTCGTGTAACATTGTAGGGAGTCAACAAGAACCTATGTTTGTAAACACAGAGTTAACGAAAGGGGGAGGGAGGATAGAGATATACAGCAAACATGGTGGGTAAACATTGCATGTAGTGTTTATATGTGGCACCAGGATCAGCGATGTCAACACTCATGCTGTAAGTACGCAACAACATACAGATTCTACATATAACACATACACTATATGCACATCAACAACTAACGCAGCTTAATACTATTCTTGCAACACACAGACTATAAATACAAAACAACATACAGTTTGAACAATCAATACATAGACCACATATATCAGAACTCAATAAAGTATACATGTAACAAGGCTTAAATACACAATATACAGATTATACATATAAACACAGAGTATAAATATAAACACAGGTTACACTTACTAAATTAGAGATTACACACATAATACACAGATTATATACACAACACAGCACAAATATTACATTTGTAAGATATACATTATATATAAAAACTAACAAACCTATTATACATATAATACCTTTCATATACTCACAAAACATAGACTATACATTCAACATATACATACAACACAAAGCGTAAACTCACAATATACAAGTTATATGCTACACGCAGATTAGACACATAACTCACACATCACATACACTATATACATACAAAAACAGATTGTCATAAAGCATCCAGACTTGACACACATAAACTATACATACATTATGCAAACTACACACCAAGATAGTCTTGTCTACATAGATAAGTATGTTAAAAAAAACCGTAACACAACACTGTAGGTTATCTTTAGACAATAGCTTTCCACTATCACAAAGTACACTCTTTTTTAAAGGGCCATTAACTGCGGGGATTTCCCTTGGAATTTCTTGGGTTATTTTTAAAATTAGTTATGTCAAGTTCAGGGCCTTTGATCTCATTTTCAAGCATGCAAAAAATTACAGAAAGGCGTCCTATATATGAGTAATACGATCTATAATACAAGAGAATATTTAGTTCGGGGAAAAGCCGGGTAAATTTTGAAGAAAAAATAATTACCATCTGTATTTTGTCAGGTAAGCATATTGATCTTTGTTAGCTAATGGACATGAGTCATAAAAGGTTGTGTTAGTGCATGCAATTGTGTTTGATCAATACTGTAAGCATGTAATTGTGTTAGAGCAATAATGTAAACATGGAATTGTGTGGTTGTGCAATACTGAATGTAGTTGTGTGTAAGTGCACCTCTGGCAGTATGTAATTGTGTGTAAGTGCACTACTGGCAGTATGTAATTCTGTGTAAGTGCACTACTGGCAGTATGTAATTGTGTGTAAGTGCACTACTGGCAGTATGTAATTGTGTGTAAGTGCAATACTGACAGTATGTAATTGTGTGTAAGTGCAATACTGACAGTATGTAATTGTGTGTAAGTGCACTACTGGCAGTATGTAATTGTGTGTAAGTGCAATACTGACAGAATGTAATTGTGTGTAAGTGCACTACTGGCAGTATGTAATTGTGTGTAAGTGTACAACTGGCAGCATGTAATTGTGTGTAAGTGCAAGTCTATAAACGAGTGTCGGGGGTGGGGGTGAAGCGATGCCTGAAAGAACTCTGGTGGGAGGGGCGGGGATAAACAAGGTACTCGCAAAAACAAAACTTAAAATCAAGGTGCTGCTTGCTTAAGGTTTGAGAACCGCCTATGTTCCAAGTCAAGCTATTATCTGCCGTCTGGGAAGATAATTAGATAATTTTAATAGAGACGAACACATCACACATGTCACATCTTGTACAACCAATTCTCTATGACATTGCTTATTATTACTGTATCAATGACAGCAGCACTAACATTTCTTCTTACAGCAGTAACAATATTTCATAGTATCTTACTGCAGTAACAACGTCAGTAACAATACTTCATAGTATCTTACCATCAAACATGTTCAATGCTCACACTAACCATAGAAAAACCTCTGACTAACCCCCCCCCCCCCCCCACACACACACACACACAAACTCCCTCTCTCTTACTTAACGAAGTAAGGTTCTATGCTTAAACTAACTTTAAAAAGTTCACTTGTTTCTGTGACCTCCGCATATGAAGAGATAGTATGGTCAGCACTATGCCCAGCCGCCTTTACTTTCCCTAACGTGAGTTAGGTACCCATCAGAGTTGGGTGGACTCAGGGACGGTCTACTAACTTGAATCCTGATTCGAACTCGAGACTTACGGGTTAGCAGTCCAGCTCTCTACCGCTAGACCACTCCGTAACACGACAACCAAGTCCTAGTCTTAATCTGTATGTCCACATTTTAAAATATGCATATACTTAAGTTCGATCTTTTGTGATCAAAATTATCGGCGACAAGCAGCATTGGAAAAGTACTCACGTAAAGCTGATTAAACTCAGAAAACAAGGTTTGTTTTATTACAACACAGTATTGTTTCCTCTAGCTTCGAGCATGTTCTAAATATTTTCTTTTCATTTCGAAGCTAACGAACGATGCTTCGTAAATATTATGTGATAAATATTTTTAAAACGTTTTTTTTTTTACGCAAACTCAAAACCTTCCAAAAAAAAAATGAAAGCCCAGCGGGTATGGAAAAAAAAATATCGTGTTTTGGAAAAATCTCGTTAACCTACGCAGATTGCTGTGATATCTCCTTACTGGTGTTTCCCGCGCTATTTTTGTCCACGCGAGAGTTCTCGCGCAGTTTCTGCGAGTTTTTGTACTGCTGGAACTGTCGCAGTAGCGTTGGCGCCCGCTAATTAAGATGACACAATTTCACACTAAAGGCCACACTATAAGGGAAAAAATGTAAACAATCTCATTTCGCTCACGTCATCTAATCTCTAAACCCCCCGCGCATGCGCAGTGTGGGTGAAATTGTGTTTGTCATTAGCCGACTGTGGAGCAGAAAAATTGCATCGGTATGCGTGCAGCTTCTGTCACACCGCATGACTCAGCGCGTTGATCGATCAAATCGATATCGATCTAATCAGCGGGGTGACTGGACTAGAATACAATGATGGAGCCGCTGGGATGAATGCACCTCACGACATGGTACTTGAACTGATGTTTATAGACATCATCATTTGTATTGTACACGTACCTGGACTTCGACATCATCATTTGTATAGTACACGTACCTGGACTAATGTTAACCGACATCATCATTTGTATTGTACACGTACCTGGACTAATGTTAACCGACATCATCATTTGTATTGTACACGTACCTGGACTAATGTTAGTCGACATCATCATTTGTATTGTACACGTACCTGGACTAATGTTAATCGACATCATCATTTGTATTGTACACGTACCTGGACTAATGTTAATCGACATCATCATTTGTATTGTACACATACCTGGACTTCGACATCATCATTTGTATTGTACACGTACCTGGACTAATGTTAATCGACATCATCATTTGTATTGTACACATACCTGGACTTCGACATCATCATTTGTATTGTACACGTACCTGGACTAATGTTAATCGACATCATCATTTGTATTGTACACATACCTGGACTTCGACATCATCATTTGTATTGTACACATACCTGGACTTCGACATCATCATTTGTATTGTACACGTACCTGGACTAATGTTAATCGACATCATCATTTGTATTGTACACGTACCTGGACTAATGTTAATCGACAACATCATTTGTATTGTACACGTACCTGGACTTCGACATCATCATTTGTATTGTACACGTACCTGGACTAATGTTAGTCGACATCATCATTTGTATTGTACACGTACCTGGACTAATGTTAATCGACATCATCATTTGTATTGTACACGTACCTGGACTAATGTTAATCGACATCATCATTTGTATTGTACACATACCTGGACTTCGACATCATCATTTGTATTGTACACGTACCTGGACTAATGTTAATCGACATCATCATTTGTATTGTACACGTACCTGGACTAATGTTAATCGACATCATCATTTGTATTGTTCATGTACCTGATTTGCACCAGCGGAGATGGGGAATTATTTAAAAAATTTTTTTTTACAATCCATAGATTATTACATAAAATTTCATTTCGGAATTATGCTCAATTAACTCGTACATTTGCATTCATCATCATCACTTTTCATCTTTCGTGCCCAAGACACATGGTCGGATGAAGTTAATCTGTTTAAATGACCTCGGTTAGCACTACAAAAGTTTAAAAAAAAAACAACCCAGAAAGTTGGGGAAACTGTTCTCAACATCCGTGTCACATGACCGCCGTACCTGCAGGTAATGACTTCCTGGGCTGTTCCACGTGACTGCAGACGTATAAAGATCACACGTGAGACAGGTGTTTAAAATTTGCGAAAAACTTTTTTTTACACACCGTAACACTTAAAACCTATATGCGAGTGACCTGAGAAGTCTAGAAGTATGGGAGTAAAATCCACCAGCCAGAGAACAAATACCGTTGGTCACACTCCACTGGTCACATGAACCACGCCCGTATGATGTCGTCATCACGTGCGTAACACGGGAGTGGGGTGGGGCACCAGGTGAGACATTGTGGCCAGAAAACAGACAACCGTTTCTGGTGGGCGAACGAAGAGATCTGAAACACAATTTTTGTCCTTATTCGGTAATGTTGTAGTCTCGTCTCTCAGCAGACCACACGCCCGTAGCAAGGGTGCGACGGTGGGATTTTTCTTAGCCTCGAGTTCTAGATGTTCATCCCTCACACATTCAAGTGAGGGGACGCACACAGTTTTCAACGGAAGAGGGCGGACACTGGTTATAGTATATAATCTCCTGTATGAATTATATTTCTTATGTCTTCTTGTCCTTCCGTCAGGTAGGGGTATCATATCTCCCCCCCCCCCCTCGAAGAGATATCTAAAAGAAATTCTGCTTTCAACCATTTCATCGTCATTGAGCTGTCCGCCATATTGCTTGCAGTCTCAGACAGCTCGTGGACCGCCATATTGGTGTCTCTGTCTTGTCTTTCCCATGTGTTCGCATTTATGGCTAAAAAATATATCTAATTATTATTTTTTTAGAGCATTTAAAAGTGTTAATTCAAAGGTTTTTATAACATGCTTCTCATATCCCCACCACCGAGGACTAAAAAAATGTACGATACATCCGATCAACAAACTGATACAAAGATTCCCTTAAAAAATGTACTATACATCCGATCAACAAACTGATACAGAGATTCCCTTAAAAAATGTACGATACATCCGATCAACAAACTGATACAGAGATTCCCTTAAAAAATGTACGATACATCCGATCGACAAACTGATACAGAGATTCCCTTAAAAATGTACGATACATCCGATCAACAAACTGATACAAAGATTCCCTTAAAAAATGTACTATACATCCGATCAACAAACTGATACAGAGATTCCCTTAAAAAATGTACGATACATCCGATCGACAAACTGATACAGAGATTTCCTTAAAAAATGTACTGAGACAAGAGATTCCTTTTAAAAATGTACTGAGACAGAGATTCCCTTAGAAAAACTGTGTAAAGCCATGGGCTAAATGTTCGCAAACAATGAAATATGCGACAAGTTCAACTGACAGGTCTAGTAATGGCTGCAGAGTTTCTTGCAAGCATTTCTTCTGGGGGGGGGGGGGGGGGGGGGGGTAGGGCGTTCCCGGACTATGTTTCCATCATTGATGTACTCCTACGCAGAATGTGAAAGAGATTTGATCCTCTGCTTATCTACACCCCCCCCCCCCCCCCCACTCCCCCACTCACACACCCAGGGACAATCGAACGATGTAACATATAAAGTAATTAATACTAATAATACTAAAGAATAATAATAAACGTACAAAACATAAATATTAATACGTCTTCATATAATTGTGCACCAATAGAAGAAAATGATTAGCCTACCAAATTAAAAAGCGTTGGTCGAAAGAGATTCCAGCTAATAGCGATTCAAGGGAAATAAGATATTTTAATTCCGCTTGGTAAACAACGTAGGTTATGTCCCATTATATCACTTAACGCAAAGCTTAAGCTTTAATTATAAATTACGAGCCGACCCGCGGCATATCATACGCCGCTATTTAATTGTTTTATTTTCACTTTTCAGTAATTCATAATTTGTGAATTCGACAGTACCAATGCTGCCACTGAAAATATTTGCTTTAAAACACTATCAGTAGGTCGTTAAGAACGATACTACCCCTACCCTCCTTTCCCCCAACCCCAACCCTACCCCCCCCCTGTGAAAGCAGCCTCCACTTAGTTACCTCCCCTAAGTTTAAAATCGTTTCAAATTAAATTATCTTCCCCTAATAGTGGTCACTAGACCCGGCTCTACGATTGTAAACATTTAGCGTGAACCACAGCTCACCAGACCATGTAGGGGTGGGGTGGTAGGGAGCGCGCTTACAGCCTGTTTCCTAGCGTCTCCCAGAAGAGAATTATATATATAGATAAATCTTTGTTTAGCTATGGAATGGCTAATTTAGGATATAGGCCCCTAATTGAATTTAAAATAATAGGACCTATTAGCTTAACTGGTTTCTTACTTTGCAGTACATTATAGGACTAATTAGTCTATATTGGTTAGCCAGTGTCCGCATAACTAAGATGGTTGTGTAATGGCTACCATGCTGGTTGTACGGGTTCGAGACACATCACGACAATGTTAATTTTCTTTTTCGATTTTTTTAAAACGTGAATGACGAAGTTGCCTATCGGGACCTCGCGGGACACAGTCAGGCGAAGTAGAGTTCACATGTTTCTTTGTCCTCAGCATATGAAGGGATAGTGTGGTCAGAGACATGCTCGGCCGGAATAGTTTTTTTAAAAGATAAAAACATGTCTGAAACTTGGCGGGACACTGGGCAGGTGAAGTAGAGTTGATTAGGTCACCTGTGACGTCAGTATATTAAGGGATCGTGTGGTCAGACCCATGCTTAGCCGAATTCGGTTTTTTAAAGATAAAAAAAACGTCTTTTTGAATGTGGGGGTCTGGTATTTTGTGATAAGTGACAGACGTGATGTCATTTGTGGCAAAAAAGAAAAAGAACGATAATCCAGTAAGGCAATCATATAAATAAATATAGGCCTAATGTTAAAAAAAGTTTACAAAAGTAGACTAAAGGGATGTCACTCTAATTTTTATTTTCGACATGGCGACTATGTGTGGTAAGTTTGTTTCAAGGCATTAAAATAATTTGAAATAAATATAGATCTAGGCCTAGGCCTATACTTTTGTGAATTTTTATATTTAAGGATAACGACTTCACACATAGCCGGGTCTGCTATCTGTGACTAGAGTCTAGATCTACTAGATCTAATCTAGATCTAGTTGTGATTAGGGGTATAGAACACAGAACTGAGAAGCAGAAGGGTTAAGAAAAAGTAAAAGTGACCACTCACTCACTACTACTTAACTACTACTACACTACTACTGTGCTGTCTACTACTACTACTGTCACTACGGTGACTACTGACTACTACTTTAAAAAACTACGTTTACTTTAGTACTTTAACACACTTTTTGTTTGTCTTTTGTGACATTTTTGTCTTTTCAAGGACTGTGTACTGAGTACTGTAACACTTTACTGTAGTAAAGTAATAATAAAGTAATATTAAAATAATGACTCAATGAGTAATCAGAGTAATCGTAATGTCACTCTTGAACATTGAGGATGATTATATAATATATATTAGTTTTTCTCACTAAATCTAGAATTTACGCAATTATCAATTTAAACATGACCACTGAATAATAGACATCCATATTTAATCCATTAGGCACTAACTTTGGAGTTTTTAGTTCGTTTTGAACTAAATTAGTTAATTTAATATTTGTTGTCAATCACTACCATGTCCAACACATCTCTCCATGACAACTCTTCTTAAGCTTGAAGCTAAAGAAAACCACAAATCAGGTTAGACTCCATGCACAAGAGTTCCTCACTAGTGATCACCAAATAGCGGTCACGTGGTTTTTAAAAAATAAAAATAAATTGGTTGTGATACGGACGCCGGTCTTATAAAAAAACAGCTCACAATATTTGATTTCTTTTTTCATAGACTGATAAAACTAATAATGCTTTACGTTCTCGCTCATTTCTGTACCTACACTGTTGATATTTTTTAAATTCTATTAATTTTAATGAAACCAACTTTTGAATTTAGCCTCCGTTCTCCAAACCAAATTTTAAAATGCTTTTCTGGCATATCTAACCCTGCCACTTATGGTTTGTTGTTATGACACGGAAATCCCGCCATTTTGCGCGTGGTAAACATTTTTAAATGTAATTAGTTGAAGGTCTCTGGAATTTGGCCAAAAAATCACCGGAAATCAGACGTCCGGTCCGGGCGCCATATTGTTGTTAGCAACCGACCACGCATCCAAGTTAGAGAGAAATACTAATATATATATAGGCCTACATACCAGTGCCCGATAATGGAATCTTCATTTAAAAAGGGTGTTGACTCATTGAGTTGTTAGTAGTATTGTAATCTCGACTAATTTTATGGCTTTATGGTTATAAATTAGGGTTAGGCGTATGGTAGGACCAGGGTTGGGGTTAGGGTTAGGGACTGGGTTAGCATTGACATTAGCCAGCCATGTGTGTATTTAGTTAACTACCAGTACTTTAACACCCCTTTTTTAAAGAAGATTCCATTATTGGACACCGGTGCAGAGGCGTAGCTAGGGGAGGGCGGGGAGGGCGGCCGCCCCGGGCGCCGACCCTAGGGGGGCGCCAAAAGGGGTAGAAAAAAATAATTAAAAACTCATTTCAAGCTGCAGATTTGAGTTATAAACAGTCAAAGTAAAGAAATTTAACGGCTGAGAGCCTTTGCATACTAATTTAACTGTTTTCTACCTTGATTGTGTAACTGTAAAACTATATCTTTAAGAAACAATGACCGGAAAAACTGCTTTCCAGCTTTCCTAGATGGGGGGGGGGCGCTTTTTCGAAGACTAAAGTCGGAAAAATTCACACCGGATTAAAGAATAAATAACCGATATCACTCAGAAAAGAAACCCATTGAACTAAAGCGTATTTTACGATTGTGTAACATAAAAAAGAGTTAGTGACGTTTTAAATCCGCTCTACCATTTTTGTCCAAGATGGTGGGGCTCTTTTTCACTAACAAAAATCGCAGGATTTGAACTGGATCGGTGACTAGATAACTCTTTTAACACTTAGAAAAGAAATCAATTGTATTAACACTTAATGTACGATTTCACTACCCAGTGTTGCTAAATAATAACGCGACTACTTCTTTGTACGATTCTTACGATAATCGTTCGTGAATCAAATGAGTCGGGTGTGTGTCTTGACCTCCGCGGAAGCCCTGAGACTGAATTACCGAACCTCTCGGGTTCGATGGAGCCCACTGTTCTAAGCTCTTTTAATTTTCTACTGTTTATTCGTTTCGGCATCTTAACTTAAAGGGGAATTTAATTGGCGTCCAGTGAAGTTTTAGTGAACGACAATCAGCGTAATTGTTAATTTTTTCCAGACTGTCGCACACACAAACACACACGCATATATGTATATATATATATATATATATATATATATATATATATATATATATATATATATATAAAAATGGGGGGCGCCAAACTGAAAGTTCGCCCCGGGCGCCGGGAGGGGTCGCTACGCCTCTGCACCGGTGTAAACATTCTCCCCTCAGTTTACTGTTACATACTGTCATTACTTACTGTTTGGACATTTATTGTATGTAGTAGTATGTATGTATGTTACAAACAACAGTGAATGAACAAAGTTACAATTTTACCACTTTCACTTTCAACAATTACAAGTTTAAGTTACAAGCCTTCATCAGTATGTATGTACTGTTGTACTGTACAAGTGTTACTAGATCTAGATTTTTTAGATTCTAGTTATAGTAGTAAGTAGATCTAGATCTATATCTAACTTGTTAGCTTACTCACTTTACGTTACTTTGCTTAATTGAAAATACTGATGGCCGATAATAAACTCTTCCAAAACAGGTGTGTTTGACTGTTTGGTTTTGAAATCTCGAGTAGTCACTAGTATTATGGTTAGAAATTAAATTAGGGTTAGGCATATGGTATGGCTAGGGTTAGGGATAGGGTTAGCATTGACATTATCAAGCCATGTGTGTATTTTAGATAACTACCGGTAACCTTAGACCCCCTTTTTAATAAGATTCTATTATCAGACACTGGTAGAAAAAATCCCCCAATGTAATATATATTTAGCATAATGCATAGAGATAGGAGGCTTCCTACTTTTTAACTAATAAATACCTGCTCTCCCTATAAATCTGTAGATGATCACGATGGAGTGCCAGAGTTAGTTTCAGACAGCGATCAGGAGTATGATAAAGAAGACGAAGAAAATGAATGGAACGATGATGACAGTGAGGAAGAAATGAATATGTTGACAGGCAATGTGATTTGCTTATTTTGCCCAGTTGTTGAATCTTCAGTAGATTTACTGCTCGCCCACTGCAACAAACAACACAACTTTAACATCATTGACAACTGCAGGAAGTGGTCTACAGACTGCATTAGCTACATCAAAATGATTAACTACATAAGAAAAATGGTATCTCATCACTTAATTAAAATAATTGGTGCCTATTTATTAGCAGGATGAACATAAATATATTTTATTGGAATCCCTGATGATGATTTTATGTAATAGCATAAGATTTGAGAATAAAGTACCTCTGATACCAGCTCTATGAATAAAAGTTTTTGATAAATCAATCAGCACCTAATGTTTTAAATAAATACATTTGTGGCTAGTTAAAACAGACTTGAGTTTTGTGCAGTGTAATAAGTGAGTTAAAAATTACATTTATAACCATTTCTCAAAGGATAATTGTGAAACATTCTTTTAAAGTAAATAATATTATAGGTTCATTTATAAGTTGCCTATATGACTGTTTGAATATTGAACAGCAACCTAGCAGTGATGATGTTCTAAGATGTCTGTCATCTCACAAACCACCGTGGCTGAGTGATGACTTCATGGCCCCTACAGAACCAACAGATCTCATGCTTCAGATGGGTAAGTGTTTGTTTATTGGCTTTTCTTATTGGTTATGGTTGGGCTTACTTAAGACAGACCAAGCTGGGGTGCTAGATCTCATGCTTCAGATGGGTAAGTCTTAGTTTATTGGCTTTTCTTAATGGTTATGGTCTGGCTTACATAAGACAGACCAAGCATGGGATGCTAGATCTCATACTTCAGATGGGTAAGTGTTAGTTTATTGGCTTTTCTTATTGGTTATGGTCGGGCTTACTTAAGACAGACCAAGCATGAGGTGCTAGATCTCATGCTTCAGATGGGTAAGTGTTAGTTTATTGGCTTTTCTTATTGGTTATGGTTGGGCTTTCTTAAGACAGACCAAGCATGAGGTGCTAGATCTCATGCTTCAGATGGGTAAGTCTTAGTTTATTGGCTTTTCTTATTGGTTATGGTCAGGCTAACTTAAGACAGACCAAGCTGGGGTGCTACCAAAAAGTTGCTGGAAATATTCTCGTATATAATAAAAGATGTGTTAGTATTGCCATGCTTATAAGTTGATATGATTAAATGTTAATTTTTTTGTGACGTGTTATCAAAGATGATTTATTGGAATTACAGATTTTTATAAAATGTCAGTGAATTCAAAATGAGTACAAATTTATAACAACTTTTTAATAGTAAATCGCATTTTTAATTTATATTACATATACTGTGTATGAATTTTCCAAATGTTTTATTTAAGATATTGAATGGGCGATCAGTCATTACACAGGCTCACAGCAAACTTTATCGCAGGGAGATAAGTCTGGAGGAGCTGCTTGTGAAAATCAATTTTCTGACAGTGAAGCCATTCATGCCTTGATAGACAGGGTGAAAAAAGCTGAGGAGCAAAGGGATTTGTTGAGAGCAGAACTGGACAGGGCTCTAGAGGACATTAACAAACTCAGGTAAGTTCAGTGCCTTTAACAAGTAAAAAACAGATATCAACATTTATCCTTCAACTGGATGAAAGAAATACAGACCTTTTGTGTTTTAAAGTTTCTTAATTAAGTTCATTTCTATATTTTCACAACTATTGTGTTGTTTCAGAATTTCAGGTCAAAATTTGTTAACAGAATCCAGTGATAAAGTCAACAGGGTACCAAATGGTATCTCCCTAGAAGAAGAAGATGGCTACTTCGCTTCATACAGCCACCATGATATCCACATGACCATGCTAAAGGTAATTCATGGCACATCATCACGATGTTGATGCACAGTTCTTTATATATAAAAGTCAATAAAAAGATTGAACTTCCATTTGTTCTGTGCCAGGGACAATACCATAAAATATGTTTAATAGTTACATGTGTTTTAATTGTTTTTGATACCTTGCTTGCTCATGTATAAAAATCTTACCACAGGATACAGTAAGGACAGAGAGTTACAGAGATTTCATGTTTAAAAACCCCCATTTGTTTGAGGATAAGCTGGTGCTAGATGTGGGCTGTGGCACTGGAATTTTGTCCATGTTTGCTGTGAAGGCAGGGGCCAAACATGTGGTTGCTGTGGACCAGTCCAACATTATATACCAAGCCATGGACATTGCCAGGTTAGGACATTCTGAATTTTCCTCTAAACTTCTATTGGTGTGGATCAAATAATTTAAAAAAAAAATATACATGTTAGCAGCAAAGTTCAAAACTCAGTATTCTATAGATTGCCTGAATTGAGCTGTACAAAATAATTAGTAGACTGAAGCATACCTTTGTGTTAGCATGCACAACATGCCAACAAGAATACAATGTTAAGTAAAACACAGGTTAAATGATTAAAGTATCAGAAGGAAAGCAATGATACATGTACACATACAGAGTTTTCTTACCTCAACACTAATTCTAAATCTAACTTAAACCAAACATTACCAACCTTACCAATCAGTTAGATTCAGTGCTAGGGTTAAAGTTAGATGTAGGTTCAAGTTGTATTTTGTGTACGTTTTTTTTTAGTTAAAAAACTTTTACAAAGCATATAGTTTGTTTTGTACAAGATTTCTTTACTTTGTACACATTTGACTAAACTTATCTCCATATCCCACACTTAGCCTTGAAGAGATTTTGGCATTCTATTGAATAGCTTAGCTGGACATTCTATAGGATGTAACAATGTAATATTTTAAAATATGTTTTGCTCTTGAAAACATGAAAACACTAGGCATACACTTGGTACAATTTCAAACATTTCCACAAGTTGTTATAAATTAGGTCGATTTAAAAATAGTTCATATGTTTTAAAATATATTTTAGTAAAGAGATACATTATTGATTGCAGGGAAAACAATGTGCATGAAAGTATCACATTTGTGAAAGGCAAACTTGAAGATGTTGACCTTCCTATTAAAAAGGTAATCTTATGTGATTTTGCTATATAATAAGTTACTTCCAATTGAAGATATCACTGCTATCCTATATTGTTTCAAATATTTTGTTGCTGTTCTGACTGATCTCAGAGTTATCCCAGATTTAATTAAAGTAAAACCTCACTTTTGGAAAGTATCCTAACCTAGTAAACTTTGGATTGAAGATTATATTACAGGAAAATCTGCTAAATTCATAGATGCTATAAAAGTGATTCATGTTCTGATTATTTTGATTTGCAACTATTTTCAGTTTGATGTGATTATATCTGAGTGGATGGGCTACTTTTTGCTGTTTGAGGCTATGTTTGATTCTGTTCTATGGGCCAGGGACAGATATCTTAAAGTTGACGGTTGTGGTGAGCCTTTAATTTTTACCTTGATTTTCATTCAACGAACAAATCATTGTTTAACTTTATTTTTTAAAACTAACATTTTTGTTTAACTTTTAAAAATTGGGCAAGGTAAATCAAAGGCTTTTATTTTTATTAGCACTCTCAAACCTTACTATTTTTCCAGTAATTCATCTTTTTCTTAAATCAGTTTTGTAAAAGTTAATGTTCAGCATTGGTTTGAATGTAAAAAAAATGTTTTTAATTCCAGTGTACCCTGATGTATTCTCCATGTTGATTGTTGGTGTGAGCGATAAAGATCTTTACAATTCCAAAATAGCATTCTGGGACGATGTTTATGGTTTTAAAATGTCTTGTATGAAATCTTCCGTTACTGATGAAGTTCATGTTCGACTCGTCAAGGAAGAAACAATGATCACAGAACCTGCAGTCATTAAGGTATACTCTTGAAACCTACTAGCAAAATTTTTGTTGAAAATTAGTTTATTACATTATATACAGCCAGGTGCCATGTTATCAGATAGAAAAGAATGTTTTGAACTGCTTGGTCTCAACATATTTTATGTTACTCTTAAAAGTATCCAAGTAAAGAGTTAACAAAAAGTGGTTGCTTCTTTTAATGACTAATTATTTCAACAGTTTTTAATGTTAATATTCCTGCTGCTGGAAGTTAAATGTATTACATTTTCAATACATTTGGGCAATACCATTTAAATATATTATAGTTAAACAAATTTTTTTTGCCTTACAGAAAATTGATGTAATGAAATGCTCTGTGTCAGACCTCAACTTTAGCTCTGAGTTTAATCTGCATGTCAACTCAGATAGTGAACTTACTGCCCTTGTTGGTTACTTTGACACTCAGTTTGATGCAGGCTGTCACAATAAGGTCTTTCTTGCCTCATCATTTTGGTTGAATCTTAGTTTTAATATGCTCACAGCTAGATATTTTATTTATTTTTATAAGAAATAAGTTAACAATCATTTCCTTCATTATGAAATGGCATGCAAAAAAAAAATAGTACTCTAGTAGACTGTTTTGAAGTTGTTCATAATATATTGAATTATTAAATAAATAAAGAATTCAATTTTTAGATCAGCTTTAGCACAGGTCCACAAGCTACACCTACACATTGGGAACAGGCAGTTATGTTGTTGCCAACTCCAATAGCAGTTAAAAAAGGTGAAAGAAAGATTGATTTTCAAATATTTTTTTCTCATTTATACATCATGTATTCTTCTAATTCCTGCATCCACTGTTTCAGGATCAAGCTTGGAGGGGAAAATTGTGTACAGGAAACACCCCAATGATGACAGAGGAATCGTAATAAATCTATCCATAGGAAAACTTAAGTTGAAGTACACTTTGTCCTGATATTAAAAAACAAAACAATTAAAATTTGGTTGTCACTTTATTTATATAAGAAACTCCAGTTACAGGGGCATGTCCAGTACATAGTACATGGCATAAAAACTGTTAGTCAACCTGCTTGCCAACTACAGGCCAGCACTGGTCATTTTCAGTGAGACACATCAGTAGTTTAAATATCCCTAAATAATGCTAAAGGCTGCTTCTACTGCTGTTTGAAATGAGGACAAAAAAATTGATTTATGACTAGTGTTATCTGTAAGAAAATCTGATGTATTTACAAGTGTAGATATATTATACAAGCACAGATCTCAAACAATCACAGTAAAAGGAATGCAGTTTTCATTTTACTTTAAAGAAAGTGGGGGGAAAAAAGCTGTGTGGTTATCCTAATGTACAACAAAAGTTTCAAGTTAAAAAAAAAGATTACATACAGCAGTAGATTGGTTTCTTCTCTAGAAATTTAGCAGTTTACATTGATAGAGTTTAATGAAAATTAAACATTTGAGTTTGAACATTTCAAGAAACAGAAACAAACATTTTTCTATACCAGTTGAAAACTATTTTACATCAATTTTTAGCTAAAGATTTACTAGAACTATACCCCTATTTCACTCCCATTTTATTATGTTCTAGTTCTGCAGGCAGCAAAAACACTACAGTATAGCCAACACATGCACAAAGTGTAGGTGACACTCACCAGTTTTCTTAGTAGTATGTACAAGAGTACCCGTAAGCTATATATACAACAGAAGCCTTTGGGATATACAGTGCTGCCAAAAACAAGTACTGCAAAATTAGCCCACCTCAAGACATTTTGCTTGAAGAACAATGCAATGTCAATTTGCCAAATTATCCAAACTCTCAGTACTGGAATTCAAAGTGGTTTTTCAAATGAAGTCAGTCACTTAGGATTTCATGGGAGCATGCATTGAAACATTTACGCAGATCTCAAATTTATTTTGCAAACATTTGTTAAGGCTTGTGATACTGCATTCCATGCACAAAAAAAAACTTTTTTAAAAATAACTATAGCCGTAATGATTAACAAAATACTGAATATTACTTCTTAAATTCATAAAACTGTATCAGAAATTTTAATAATGGCAAACACTGAAATTAGTATTGAAGAATAACACTGTTATTATATATAACTTTATATATAGTTATTAAATTATTAAGACTACAAAATACATTTAAATTTTTAAAATAATATTTAGGTATAATATTTTACAAGTATAGAAACACTGGTCTGAATGCAAACTAAATTTCTGTTGTAAAATGCCAATTAATCCAAATGATATTACAAAAAAAAAAGGAATGTGGATTAACTTGATAGTGAATGAACAGTTTACTAGAAACGTTAATTTCTTTATAATTCAGGTTAAAAAGTAAAATAATTTATATATACAAGTACAAGACAGTAAAATTGAACAGAACCAAAAACATCACTGCTTGTTCTTGCTAAATTTTCTAAACCATACTTTTTATTCACTATATGATACATAACATTTAATTTTTCTTTAAACCCCCCCCCCCCCCCCACTTTTTTCCTTATTTATTGCCACCAAAATCTTTAATATTTTATTTTAAAGCATATTCAGCAATTAATGAAAAAAAAAAGACTGATATTAAGAGGATTGTTAGTTCTGAAACTGAATTGATACAAAGGGCTGGGATTAAAACAAAATTATCTTATTTTTCTGATGCAAGAACAAGACAGTGTAAAAGTAAATATGCCGTGGGCTACTTTCTAGGCACATTAAGAGTGGCCATTCTCCTTCAAGAATGGAGGTTTCCAGTACACACATGCATGCCATCTAGGACAGTTCATGTCTGCAGTTGGCCAATCACCATTTACTATAACACATCACATAGCAGTAAAGTATGTATCATTAAGGCATTTCAGCCATAAAACTGGCTACAAATTGACCATACTGGCCTAAAACCTATGTACGACACAAATCTAGGTAAATGAAAACACTACTGAGCCAGTTGACTAAATTTATTATTTACATTTTGTTTCATAGACACCAACCAGGCCAGGGTGTTGGTTAAAATAGGAAATACCCATTTTTTAACAAGAAAGTTACTTTTGTTGACAGATGACAACATGAGTGAAAAAATACTGTCCATTCATGATTAGACATATTGCACGTCACTCTTAAAAAACCATTGAAATAATGCTTAAACAACGAACCAATTCTGGCCAATCAGACACAACACGCCATTTATACCCACAACTTATTTTTCTTGCATAATTCAACTCAAAAGTTAAAAGACCAACTCCATTAAATAAAAATACAATTTTCACTGTCCTTTAAAAAAATGCATCGAGGCGCACTGTTAATGATAAAAGCAATATGTGCACCACACAGCACACAGGAAACAGTTTTAAACAAAAAGCAGATTAAATGATAATTGCAAATTAGGCAAGGAGCTGTTTAATTATTTTTCTTATTATGCAATCGGAATATTGTTCACACTGCACAAGAATTATGTATGATTTAGCAAAAACCTGTCCTTAAATCTGGCTTAATTAAAAACTTAACTTAGTAGAAGTCATCACATTAACATAATTTTTTTTAGCAGGAAACTCATTTGCTTTAAACCAAATTAACATCTTCTCTACCCAGCTATGCTATCAACTTCTTTAAGCCATAGTTAAAATTGTGTACTCAATAAATCTCAACACAATCATCATACTTGAGAAGGTTAGCTAATCCTGGGTAGATGTTAATCCATGCTAATCCAGAGCTTCCGGGGGTAGCTGCACATCAGGGTAAGGCTCTGAAGGTGAAGGCTGAGGAGGGATAACATTGATGGTGCCATCCTGTGCCTGCTGGACCATACCCTGGTCATGGTGGTGCATAGCAGCTTCATCAGCGGCAGCTGCCAGATTAGTGATGGATTTTGACTTGACACACTGGAAATCCACATGTCTGCTTTTGTTTTCTTCTTTCTCCCAAGACATGCGGATGAAGGGTCTCTGCACATAGTTGTAGATGACTGCAAGAAAAATTAGTGGTGACCATTTTACCAACATAAATTTCTTATATTTCATGCATTTTCACATTACTTGATTCTAAATATTCTTTTGCATTTGCAACCAGTGCAGATCTTTACCCACAAAATGTTTGAGCCTATGCCACCACACCCTTCCCCCTAGTTGTGTCATGATCCCAAAACTATGCACAAAGATGTAGATTCTTTCAAATTTTGTCTGCATTTTTCTTTATAAATCCTAAATTTAGGTTTAAACTATAAAATTTATATCCCTGATGCTTAATGTTTATAACACTAAATACTTAAAATTCCTCTAAAAAAATTGAAAGTTTTGCAAACTTTAAATAAAATAGACCTAATAAGAGAAAAAAATAATGCCTCAATAAAATTATAAGAGAAATGTTTAATCCAATATAAACAGATGTTCCTGCCTTAGTACATTTTTTCATTAAACACAACAGGGGTCAGCGTGGTCGAGTCGGTAAAGCTCATGGTTGCTAAACCGAAAAGTCTCGAGTTCGAACCCTCGGGCAGATGAGGCTCGTTAGCTGGGGACAGCCACTCTTCTAGGAGAGACAACTCCAAAATTAAACAACTGCTGCCTTGTAGTTTGTTCTTGGTTGGACAAAGGCTATGGAAGCAAATCCAAAAAGAAAAGCAGGCTGAAATCGGAGTCAATGGCCTCAATGGCGCATAACCAGTTGACACGTAACGCTTAATTGTGTTGGAGGTGTGCTCGAGTCGGCAAAAGCTCATGGTTGATAAATTCGAACAAAGTCTCGAGTTCAAACCCAGATAAATCTCAATCCCCTTCAACACTAATAATTAAGAACGAAGAAGAAGAAAGAAGATTAAACACAACAAAAATGGTGTATTTCTGAAACTGTTGTGAAGAAAAAAATTACCTTCAGCTCTACCACCAGGTCTTTTCTTAACTTTCTCCTTGTAAGTTGGATATCCTTCAATGCCAAGGCGAATTTTCTTCAAACCTCGGTCCCTCAGTACCTGCTTAGCTACATCCCTATTTTCAATATAGCGGAAGAATCTGTACAAACAGGTACTGTTTACAACTGTAGAATAAGAAAAAAACCAGTCCATGTTAGCTCTAGAGATTTTACATCCTTTATTAAAAGCAAAGACATTTTTTTTCTCCCTAAGTGTACCGCAGTAATATTACTAATATTTTGCTAATTCCGTTAGACTAATTATCAAAGTTAATATAGAATCTATTCAATTATCTTATTCTCTAAAATAAGTTCAAAATTACAATCTTGCACAAGCGACAGTTTACCCAAAAAACAAGCCCAAAATTAATCGGAAACTCCTCATAAAATAATAAAAAAATAAACTGCCATAATTTTTTGAGAAAAAAAACATTGTGTCTTGTTGTCAATTATTTAGTAAGCATGAAAAGATGAGTTTTTAGTGAGATACTAATGCAGTAAAACACAATAGGTAATAAGACAGTAATGGTGGCCGCATCATGTCTCTTTAGTAGCAAAAAGATTCTGGAGGACAAAAAAAGGTTTTAGGTTGGCCAAATTTAGACTTTAAATAAACTTACTTTGTGAATATTCCTCTCCCATTTGTGGTGGATAGTCCTCATCCCAGTCAATGATATCATCATCTGTTAGTACAACTATGTGGCATTCTCTATCTCCTCTCTGCTAGGGAGACAAAAACCACTTTTAGAATACATATCTGTTTATTCCAGCATGTTATAAGGAAATACTAACACAAACCTTATGCGTGGCTTATTATAAAAAATCAAACTGTAAAGCATCAACATGTATTCAAAGAATTTGAGGGATAAACAAACCTGGGCACAAAGTACCATCTGAGGCAACAACAAGTCCTCAAGGTATTCTAAAAACTGTTTACGGGCTCCTTCATTGGAGAGTTCATGCAATAAGCCACCTGCAGAGTAGGCAGGAAACAGTTCATGTACACATTACAGGCATTGATGGCTACATGTACACATTACTGGCATTAGAATGATGGCTACATGTACACATTACAGGCATTAGAATGATGGCTACATGTACACATTACAGGCATTAGAATGATGGCTACATGTACACATTACAGGCATTAGAATGATGGCTACATGTACACATTACAGGCATTAGAATGATGGCTACATGTACACATTACAGGCATTAGAATGATGGCTACATGTACACATTACAGGCATTAGAATGATGGCTACATGTACACATTACAGGCATTAGAATGATGGCTACATGTACACATTACTGGCATTAGAATGTACACAAAGCAAACTAATCAACAGAAGAATAATTTTGAAGTACACATCAGAGAAGAAAAATGAGATTGCTATTTGTCTTAACTGGCAAGCTAATCCTGCTAATGTTATCCAAGGCAAACCTACGCAAGTTTTGGCACCGGATTGTTGATGCGTCAAACGGCACAAGTAAGTAGTCACATGCTTCTCTCAGTTCATGAACAGGTACAGAAGGAGGACATCTTACAACTCCTGTTTTATAGTAGTCCTAAGGGGAGAAAACAATTAAGATTTGTTTCTCTTATACAGGCTCCAGGTAATGCTCATTAGTCAGGCAGACTTCAGATGGATGAGGAATCTAACATTTCTCTCATCCACCAGTCAGGCAGACTTCAGATGGATGAGGAATCTAACATTTCTCTCATCCATCGTGCCCGTTTCTGGACCTGTGGGTTCCCTCCAGGCTTTTAGTTAATTGAAATGTAAGTTAAATTCAAATGGTCAAGTTCTTATGAACTCTTATGATTGATACTTTCTATACTATTGTTACCTATGGTACTCAAACTTACCAGTATAGCTCTAAAAACAGAAGCAGATATGCCATCTGCTACTTCAAACTCGCCTCTTTCATTAGGCCTGGTAAAGTTGTTTTCCAAAGAAGATGTAAACATCCTTTAGATAAAAGGAACAATATTAAAACTTTATCAAATGTCAATAAAGGACTTATGAGAACACTAGACAGCCTGATTTAAGCAACTTTAACTGTTTAAGCAATTTTAACTCTAAATCAAAGTGAGTTTTATTACCTGCCCAACATTGTCTCTGGACGCTGGCGAAACAGCTCAGGGTCCACGACAAATCTGGTCTCATCTACTACCAGGGTAAGACGTTCTGATGGGCGTGGGCTACTACAACCAAGTTTTGGAGATGACTGCATCGACATGGCCATGGCACCTTCTGTTTGATAGTCTGACACTATCAAACACAACAAAACAAAGAGCTTTTATTAATATATTAATAGAACAAAAATTCTCAAATTTAATACAAAGCTTCTAATAAGAAACTAAAATTTTTTTTAAAACAGCTGTTGTTATAATAAACAACTTACATTTGTGATGTTGAAGCTGATGTGGAATTTCTAGATTTTGAGGCCGAGACTTTGAATACATGCTAGAACTGGCACGCAGTTCACATGAAGGGCAATCTTCGTTGCTGCTTGTATTATCAAAACTTTGAGACCGAGTACGATTTACAAGACAAGGTTTGGAACGAGTGGGACCAAGAGAGCTAGAAAAAAAATAAATGAAAACAATTAAATTGACTGCTCAAATTAATAAAACGACTTGTTAAGATTAATCATAATGGTAATCAGAAGGTTCCTTATTGTTGTCTTAACAGGAAATCACTTCAGAATGAGTGTTGCCAATCTTACTGACACAAACTTTTGCTTAATTGGACCAGACTTGCTTTAACAATTGAATTTAAGGCAACACTACCTGGTACTCCTTTCACCATGAAGTGATTTGGTAGGAAGACAAGTTTTGCCAATAGTTTTAAAACTGTAATGAAATCAGAGGGTGTTGACAGCATTAACAAGACTGACTTCTCAGCGCCATACAAGAAATTTACTTTTACTTTTTACATTTTAATAAAGATGTATTAATAAGAAACTGCCATCCAATTTTATGTTCCAAATTAAATTTTTTAATGAAGTAGTAATTCAGCAGTATAAAATTTTAAACATTAGTTACATTTTTTAAATACAGAATTAAAATATATTAAGTCATTATTAGTTTTTAATTAAAGACCAAGTTACCTAGATTTCTTTATGCAAGTCTTCTTACGATCATCAGTGTCAGAGATATCAGAATCACTGCTGTGTGAGTCGTATTCTCTGTGATATCTGTCTCGAGGTATGTGGTGTCGCCGATTTGCCATGGGCGTACCATTTAAACGTCGTCAAGCTGACGCTAAAAGGCATTCGACCTTACTGACTATGGGCAAAATAAAGCCTGAATCACAAAAAAGATTTGAAAATTGAAAAAAAAAACCCACAAAAACATAAGAACAGATTGTTATTATTAACTTCAATTCATATAGTTTAGCTTGCAAAGTTGGCCTACATCTATGAGATAACAAAACAAAACGATTTGCGGCCTGAAATAGTTCAGTTAATAAAAAACTGAATGACTCATTTCATGACAGCAAGCAATTAAAAGTGAAATCATTAAGCTAATTAAAAGCTAAATTTATCAATAACCTTAGTAATGAATTTACAAGTATTAGGCTAGACCTATTAGGCTCAATTGATAATATTGTAAGTTGTATTGTAAGCCTCATTAAAGAAAATAATGCTTTTGTAGCTTTTGCAACAGTACTTATTTTAGATGTTTCACCTTCAGCCAACACTGAGTTGATGATACCTTTAAAAGGCTGTCATCTGGCTACAGCAGTTACTTCTTAACGTTTTTGCGTTTTGTTTGTGTTTATTATATTATAAGGAGGTTAAAGCGAAGCAGGGAATAAAATACTCTAAAATGGAGTTACACTCTATTATGAATTATGATTAGCATTAGGCCTATTGACTATTGATTGGGCCTAATAAATTGATTAGCCTATTGATCATTTTTACTGGTATGAAAATCCCCCCCCCCCCCCCCAGATTTAATCTAGTAATCTAGACTTGTTACTAGAGTAAAGTTCCGCGTGTGGTCACACATAGCGAAAAATTCCGAACTCCCGATTTTCATCGGGCGCTATTTTGTAACCGTTTCACACAGAAACAAACCGAAAGTACTTTATTACTCCACTGCCATTCTACTCTAATATGCATGAGTTATTTTGTATTCATACGCATAGTATTTGAGATATTCATGTTTTAGTGACGAACCTCCTTGTGATCAACTTTTCCCCCCTTTTTTTTTGCCTGTGGTCACCTGTCCCTGCTTGTGATCAATAGCGTATTTTTTACGTTTTGATCCAATTTTAATAATTGAAATAAACATTTTACTCATTTAAACGTGTTGATGATTGTATAATTAATTAATAGATTTGCAAAACCAAATAATAACACGTTAATTAAATTTATTAACTAATTAACTACAAATTACGGATGACCCAGTGATGACTCAAGGGACGCAACTATTATAATCATAACAAAGGGACGTAACAATCACTAACAAGACAAAACGTAACATTTGCTTCGATTGGATTGTATGTAGAGACACAAACTAGATTTAGAAGAAGTAGATGATTAAAATAATTTAAAACAACAGAAAAAAATAGAAATTATATAGGTTCTAGACTTAGCTTGAAATATAGAGCATCTAGATCTAGGCTAGTCTAGCTCAAGTCATTGGTGACCACAGCGAGGGTAAAACACAAAAATCGTTACCCCAGCTGTGATCACCCCCATTTCACCACTAAGATTCTTTTAATAGCCTTAACTACAGTATTTTCAGTGTCCCGCACATAAATAGAAGCTATTTACTATTTATAGTTAACCTAGTTATAAAAAGCTTTGATTGGTTGGTTTTATTCATCTCATCCGGGACCTAGTGCTTTTCATACGGGGGAACTAGAATCGCCTACGACGTCATACCTCGAAACTTGAAAATTTAAAAACTCGTCGTTCAGAAGGAGGGAAACAAAAGAATTTGACCTGGATATATTTAGAAATGGACATGTTTACAGCAGATATTAGGAATGTTGGGATATTTTTCCTAATTATCATAGAATGATAAAATGTACACAGATTAATCCTATAATATACCCCATTGATAAAAATAGCAAATTTATCATTCTAGGCCTAATAGTTTTTTTTATATGAATTTTTAAAGTTATGTATTAAACTTGTTATATATCACTGTAACATCGGATTTAATTGTGTGATTGGCTTTAGGCTTGCATACCACTGCTGCTATTTGAGATAAAATTATAAAACTTTTCATATTAGTGCTAGAGAGTGTGGGCAATAGAAATATGAAAGTAAAATCAAAATTTGATGAAGGATAATTAGAACTAATCAGGTCAAATTAAAGTGAGGGGTGCTGTTCTATATAGATCTAGGTCAATATGCAGACTGAAAGTCTATGTTTTTTTTTTAAAATATTAAAATTGAAACTTTGCTAGAGGGTGGGGGTAATAGAAATATAGAAAAAAAATTAGATTAAGTATGACCGCATATAATTAAAAAGTCCTATGAAAGGGTGTTGCACCCTTTTATAGTAATTATAGTGACTGCAACAGACGTATGTCCAGAATGCTACTATAACAGATAGGATAAATTTGGTGATTGATACTGAAGCATGTAATAAGAAGAATGCTGAAAAATAAAACTAGGGATGGTGTGGTAAAGCACTCAACTACTAACATGCAAGTCTTAAGCTCAGATCTCAGACAAGTCTGTCTGTGCAGCGCGCAGCATCCACCTAGCTCAGATGAGTACCTGACACAAGGGAAAGTAAAGATAGCTTGGCAGAGAGCTAACCACACCATCACTTCATGCTCAGTGGTCAAGAAACAGATAAACTCTACTTCAGCTGCTCTATGGATGATGGATTGACAGGTCCAAAAGGGAAACTACTTTAATATACTAGGGTCTTTATCAGGCCCTATTGATATTATTATTTTGGTACAACTAATCAATAGAAAAACCTTAAATTCTTGTAAAAGTTTATTAAATGTTAAGTAAGTTGTACCACATCAGAAGTTACAGCTTCCCTGTCTATCTGCTTATATGAATATATTGGCAATATGCTGTGATTTAAATACGTAATGTTTGTTGTATTTGTTTTTTGTTACTTATTATTAAATGTAAAAATTGTATCCTAAATTATTATGAATAATAATTATCATGCCTTTTTCATGTCATTCTAAATTCACTGCCTTATTAATTAATAGTATCCCCTCCCCCCCCCCCCCACATGTCAATTGCTGCGCCTTTTGTTTATTATTTAGATCTACTATTTACTAATGTCATAGGCATAATTATCACAAATAATTAATCAAGTTTATCACCCAGCTTCTTTACTTATCATAACCAATAATAGGCCCAGACTTACTTTATCAATCGATACATATTACATATAGCATTAGTTATACTAAGAAATAGGCCTATAACTTATTTATTATTTATAAATATAGCCTAGTTCTAGTATAAAGTATAATTTAGTATTAACTTAATTAAGTATAAGCCTTAAATCTAAGTACTAAGTACTTCATACTATGTGTGAAATGCTTGACACTAGTTAATGTAAGCCTAAGCTTCTTGCCTGTCGTTTTTAATAGATAACTTGATCAATGTATTTTATCTAGTTTTAACAGTGCCACCCACAATTTAAATTCTTTCCAACTTCGAAAACTACGTCATTGGCATTAGTGCGCGTATTTTATCGATAATAGGTAATGCGGTGCTAAACGGACGCCATGGCGTTGTCAAGGCCGAAGCGCTAGCTCGGGGATTTGACATGTATGATAACTCGTAAACAGAAGTAGTAAGTGCCATAAAACCGTTATTATAATAATATTTGTTTATTTAATGGACACTTACAACTAATGGCAAGACACTTATAATGTGTTTAATACGTAAACTTATTTAAAATGTGACAGCACCGTACGGGACATGTTCGCGAGATAAACTCATTAGAATCGTGCGATCGATTTCGGCTTTAAGATTGTCATAATGGCGGTAATTTTCTAATTGAAACATATAATACGACTACACTAGAATATCTATATCGAATATTTCTAAAAACTCGATTCCAACAGTGAGATTCGGCATTCTTCGGAAAAGGGCGAGTTTTTATAAAGTCTGCATCAAAAAGTCCGGATGTTGAATACCGAATCGAAACAGCGGAAGTCGGAATGCCTAGCAGATATTGGTAGTTTCGTATAAAACATCCAAACAAATATTATACGAAGCCATAAACATGAATGTGACTACACCGTGGTTTTGACCACACGCGGAACTTTACTCTAGATTTTAGATCAAGATCTAGATCTAGATTCTAGATCAAATTTAGATCTACTAGATTACTGATCCAAATTCTAAATTAGATGAAATACTCTAGATCCAGTCTGGACTTAGATTCTAGTTCACTAAGTGACTTAGGACTTAAACTAGCTGCTAGCTGAACTTGATTTTGAATTTTGATTGAAGAAGTAAGTAAGAAGAGTAGAAAATCAAATTTTTTTAGGCCTAAACCTTTGTGTTAATTTTAATATTAAAATATACTTCCTATAGCCTACATATAGATATAGTATAAAATCTATGACCTTGATAAATAAAAACCAAATGAATCAAATTACTTACGAGATAACATTTCATCGGACAAGTTTGTTTAATGTTGGTGGTCTGCAAACACGCAGAACAAACAAACCACCATATTTTTTTCTTGCAAATTGTTATTATCAAGGGGGGTTATGGGAAGGGCGATCCTTAAATTTAAAAATTCAAACTAAACAAAACAATTTTAAATTTAAAATTAAGAAAAAGAAGAAGAAATTAAGTAAAACCATTATTAATTATTCTTCAGGCTAAAGATCTATTCTATTTATACATTGAAATTAATTTTATGAAATCGTTACAATCAACTGAAACAGCTTTAAAAAACTTTCTTTCACTTGTAAAAATTATAGTAGAGGAAATATTTTAGTACAAGGGGACACTACCTAATTAATTAGGATGAATGGTTGAACTCCTTTCTATTACTTTGACTTGCATTGAATAAAACAAATATGAAAATTTTTAGGCCCATAATAATTTTTTCATAATAATGCACTGAAAACAATAAAATACTTTCCATAGTAGGCCTATATCTCTTACATACATATTTACGCGACCAAAGCTCTTTTATTGTTCAAGTTTGTTTTTTATTTTCTTCAGTGCATTTAAAAACTTCTTATTGTAAATGTAGGCCTATTTATATTAGTCTTATTTTCCACATTTTGGCCATTCGTTTTAAGTGAGATTAACACCATATAGGCTACGACTAAAAAAAAAGTTGCTTTAAACCGGATAAGCTTGTAATCCACAAAAGAAAATGAGCTGCTCCTTACTCAGTTTCTTCCAGACTTTTTTCTCCGGGGGGGGGGGGGGGTCTTGAAATGTTAAAAGTATATATTTTCTATATAAATTCCATTTCGTTCGGGGGGGGGGGGGGGGTCGGAGCCCTCCGAAGAGATGTTTGGAAGAAACTGTCCTTAATCCTCCGTCGACTCTCTAGCAAGAAATCAAGCAGCCGTGACAAACAGTTAACTGTGCTATCTCCCCTTTTATTATTGAGTTTAGATTTTGAATACATTAAAAAAATTGCTTTGTTTATTGTGCACACGTATTAGCTTCTATTGATTGAAAACGTGTTGTCGATACAGAGAGACATCTTATCACGTGATTTTATGAAATTCCTGCAAGTTTAAACACTAAGAGTCATGACACACACACCCTTTTAAACCATTCACCAATGTTCAAAACTACTTAATAGTCATTTTATATTTGAAGTCGATTCGCCCCAGTAGGGTTACAGGTTTATAGATAAAGTGTGTGTGTGTGTGGGGGGGGGTATTCGGGGAGCACATTTAAAGTATAGAGTCTACATAAAGGCTAAACAAATATCAACAAAACAAGCAGGAGTATCTAGAGGCATTTACGGGCCAAATCTGCCACTCTTTAGTCCCTGAACTGTGACCCCCCCCCCCCTCCCCCGCCATCAATAAAGCCTGTCAACAGAATCAGGCAGACTGGTAATGACGTAGCTGCACCCGTGTCTTCGTGTGACCACTGCGATAAACGACCCATCCATCGCGGCTTTACTGGTCACTAGGGGGAAGTGCACCCATTTTTTCCCACAGAATTGCGCTAGGGAGGTGTTCAAATTAAAATTTTAATAGTGTCTGTTTGTGGGGGGAGGGGGGGGGGGTAGAGGAGTTATACTTATTGGCGTAGTGTACACCAGTAGAGTAGGTTTTGGGATATTGGGGGAAAAGGAACACCCTACTCCCTCAGCACCTAAATAATGAAAGCTACTAACCAAATATTCGACTTCAGTAATAAAAAAAAACGTTTTGTTTTGTCGCACTTTGTCACATACAAATAGCGACCAAAAAGTACAAGTGGTACTTATTATAACTATTCCTTTTTGTGATTAGACTAGTTTCAACTTGTTTTTACAGGCCTATCATCTTATTTTTGGTCTTTTTGTAAATTAAATTTATAAACTTTTTGTGTTGTAGTCAGAGGCGTAGCGACCCTTCCCGGCGCCCGGGGACATACTTTCAATTTGGCGCCCCCCTCGGGAGCAAATCAAATTTTCGATTTGCACCCCCCCCTCGAACTTTTCATTTGCACCCCCCCCCCCTCAAACTTTCGATTTGCACCCCCCTCGAACTTTTCATTTGCACCCCCCCCTCAAACTTTCAATTCGGCGCCCCCTAAGGACATATGTCCCCCCCCCCCACGCCCCCCCCCCCTCGCTACGCCTCTGGTTGTAGTAGGCCAACATACACACACGTGTTGCCATAAAATCAATAGAATTTAGAGAATCTGCTTTCAGAAGACGGACAAGTTCATAGACTTAGGATGATCTAAAAACAATCCCCACTTCAGTCTTACATATGTGTGAGTTCTGTTCATAATGGATGCGAACGGTTGCACTTTCAGTCGTCATTTACAAAACAAAACTAAGATTTGCAAGATGCGGAGTAAATGGGAGGGGTGGATCAGCAAACCCCCCTCGTGTGGTCGAATACATTTTTGTCAAGCACAACAAAAATATCTCCAAAAAAAATATATCTGTCTTCTCTGTTACGAAAATATCAGAAACATTTTTCAATTTCTGGAAAACGGTGAGAAGACCAAACAATGCAGAGGTTCGCAAAATACCCGGGGCGTTTGGTTATTACTGAACAAAAGATAGGAACTGGTGACAAGGCAATCAGGTGTAAAATAAATTCAATCGTTTCAAATTTTACCACCTCCAAAATGTACATTTTTCTCCCAAAAAAGATAAACAAACTGCGTTCGATATGAGTAAAACCTTAAAAGTCGCTCCTCATAAAATAATTAACCAGAAATGTGAGCTACCATTATCACCGCTAAATATCAGTACGTTAATTAATTAACAATACATTTTTGACATTTCATTTATTAAAAGCAAATTTCCAGGCTATGGCATGGGACGCTAGGTTAAAAAACAGATCAGATTTTTTAACTAACAACTCTATACGGTAGCAAATCGCTCAAACAAAATAAAGTTGCTGGTGATATCGTGTGGGTTCAAACTATAAGGACGTGTGGTCAGTCCCAGACAACGAGTACATTGGACGTGTGTGCTTTGACGTTGGGGGAGGGGGGGGGGGTGAAAGCCCTCCACTCGCCTTAAGAAACTTTTTGAGAAAAGTATAAAGTCTTAAGGGGCTTGATCCCCACTGGAACAGAAATCAAAAGAGATCAAAACAAAAGGCTTTTTTTTTAAATGGCCGCCGTTGCCTGGAAATATTAGGAAAGATTTTGGGCTAAAATATTTATGAGGCGTAACCGTTTTCTCATATGTCAACATCAGGGCGTCAACAAATTTCATTAGCAGTCAGGTCACTCTGACCCACGGTCGACACAATTTGTCTAGCTACAAGTCCCATCTCACATTTGTATCAATAATTCTGGGGTCTGTTGGTCGTGTTTGGACATAAACTTTTCAACATTTGGTGTTTGGACATAAACTTTTCAACATTTGGTGTTTGGACATAAACTTTTCAACATTTGGTGTTTGGACATCAACTTTTCAACATTTGGTATTTGGACATAAACTTTTCAACATTTGGTGTTTGGACATAAACTTTTCAACATTTGGTGTTTGGACATAAACTTTTCAACATTTGGTGTTTGGACATAAACTTTTCAACATTTGGTGTTTGGACATAAACTTTTCAACATTTGGTGTTTGGACATAAACTTTTCAACATTTGGTGTTTGGACATAAACTTTTTAACATTTGGTGACAAACACATATTTTTTCAATATTGGGTGACAATCATATATTTTTCAACATTTGGTGGCCGACATAAACTTTTCAACATTTGTAATATTTGATAGTGTTTAGTGATGCCTATAAGCGTTTCAACATTAGGAATCTGATGATCGTATTTCTTGAAGGACATTAACTTTATAATTTATAACATTAGAAATCTGATGATCGTATTTCTTGGCGGTCCTAGACTGTTCAACTTTTGATAACGGGCATAAACATTCCAACCATGTCCTTTAAGACTTTATTGCTGTATTTTCTTCTTGCTGTCAAGACAAGCAAAAGTATGTAGACATTAATTTGTAAAAGTATTTTTGTGTATTGTCAAGTAGAATGCGTTTTATATTAATATAATAATAAATAATAAGTGTATGCTGGTACGAGAAGCAAGAGGAACAGATTATAAAAAAAAATATTTTCTTTTCTTTCATGCTTGCGGCAAAGTTTGTCCGATGACAGACTTTTAAAAAAATTATAAAGAAAGTAGATTACAGTAACAAGTTTTAATGTATGTTTTTTTTAAAAATATCTATGCCTAATAATTCACCGTTATTTATATAATCACAAATAAAAGATTCACATTAAGAGGTAGATTTTAACAATACTAAAACATTGTACTTATCGAAAGTATTGGTATGTAAAGATCAAGACGTAAAAACCTTATCCACCTAGTTCTGATAGACCCTACGCCCCTTTCGCCACATATTTCTTCCCCTAGAATGATGTCACACCTTATCACACCCCACTCAACATTGCTAACTTTGTGTTTTAAAAGTGTTAAAAAATAATTAAACATTGCCTATGTCAACATGAATCATACTGATCAATTTCTAGTAAAAGCTAAACCTCAGTAGCTAGCATTACTTTTTAAATGCTAATGTGTGTCGTCCAATTTCCTGAACCCCTCTCCTTATCACATTTCTCTCTGTCCCCCCCCCGTCCTCCCCCCCCCCCAGGAGTGTGACTTCTTATATGAACAACCTCCTAGCCCATTGTTCTCCTGGCATTTGTCATGAATTGGCTCACAACTTTTAAAATAAAAACTTTTGCAATAGAAAGTGACTCAGTTTGTTAGTCTAGAACTATCACCTGGTAGAACAAAATATTAAAAGCTGATAATTTCATTCACACAAGCCGGCATACACGCTCACACCCACGCGCGCACACACACTGGCATCCAGAAACACACACTCACACACATACACACACGCATACACACACATGCCATCATACACGCTCACACCCACACGCTGGCATCCAGAAATACACACATATATACACATACACACACACACACATATATATATATATATATATATATATATATATATATATATATATAACAATATAATACTAATAATAGCATGCTAGTTGAAATAAAAAAAAAGCAACCTCGAAATGAAGCTTTCAAAAGTTTCTATCTCTTCCATTTCAGGTGTATTTATAACCAACTGCAACACAGAACCGCAACATTTATTAGTTGTTGTATCTTCTATGGAGTTCTATTTTTATCAAGATTTCAGTTTAAAAAACGTATGCAACGTCCTAGCTAGTTTAAAATTTTTGTTAAATGTACACAATGGAAGTGATTGTCTAATGGCTATCGACGCAGAAGATTATGATTATGTGTCAGATCTTTGTGAGTTCGTACTTCCTTGCTCTGACCAAGTGTTTACTGAAAAACCACACAATAATACAAGCAACGGACATATAACTTCTCATCAGTTGAGAGATACTCTTCAAGAAAAACAACCAGTCTCTGTCTTAATAGGCACAGAAGCGATTATTAAAGATGATTTAACCCAAATAGTTCTGCTCTCAAAGCATACATTCATCCTATCCGGTATGTCCGCTAATGATTTACCTTACGTGGTTCAAGGGGTCACTTGGATAGACTGGAGGTCATCCACACTCCCACCTTACACGTTGATCTGCGCAGACTGTAGACTAGGCTGGACGCCATTTCTAGATCCCAGGACAAATTCAGTTTCTTCCTGTTATTTTGTTGCGGATCTGCTTGTGAATAACACAGACGCCAACATGGGAGATGCCGGCCAACTCTGTGATAATATGAAGGCAAACCTGGTTTCCATAGAAACAGAAGCAGAATTTGAGTTTGTACAAGACCTTCTAAAGAAAACACTGGATGTCTCAGGTCCAGAGACTTGGTGTAGACAACAAAATAACAGTTTGTGTCTGGCCTTGAACCTAACTCGACATGGGAGACATTTTAGGTGGGGTCAAGGTCGACCTCTTGTCATTTCTCCGCTGTGGTCATCAAGTATTGAAGATACTGGATATTGTGTCACGTGGGTTTTATCACGTGATGACACTGGCCACACTGAAGTCTGGCGTCAAGTTGATTGTAATGCTAGAGATCGATATGTTGTCATTTGCGAGAGGGAAATGTTCAATTACGAGACCACAGACCATATAAACATGAAGTCAGAATTTGTAAAGTATAAATAGGACATAGTTTCTGTAGCCGCCAATTTTGTTGATGACGAATTCTACAGATGGTATCTGGCCGAGGAAGGTCTTTTGGAAATTGAACGGTTCACCTGTGACGATGGAAGGTCTAAATCTATAGCTTATTCTTATGTTTGTGACAAACAATGTGATTGTTTAAATTGTAGAGACGAAGCTATTTGTACGGTACAGGTTGACGTAGCAGAGCATCATCCGTTTGCTAGCACTACTCCACGCAGTGTTATAACATCAGCTAACACAAATACAAGTAAAACACCAGCTAACATCAATACAAGTAAAACACCAGCTAACATCATTACAAGTAAAACATCAGCTAACATCATTACAAGTCAGGCTAACACGTTTGTCAACCAACCCAGTTTTAATCTCAGTGACATGTGTACCCAACAGACAGAGCAGACATGGAGCAAAGGTACAGCAGACGTGTCAGGGTCTGTGTCAGGTACAGTGCCATTTCTCTGGCCTGACATTGTGGCCTGCAGTAACGGTCCTGCTCGCGCTGGATCTAACCAGACTATGACGTGTGATATGGCACCTAATTGCTTGTATGTTAAATCAAGTGAAGGTGATGTCATAGGTTGCCATGACATAACCCACCTACAGAACTGTAGGACATACAAATGTCCATCTGGTTACTCTAAATGTCCACTGTCTTATTGTATCCCAGAGACTTACGTCCAAGACGGGACACAGGATTGCCCACACGGAGACGATGAAGCACAGATGTTTAAGTGTTTCAATACACCTCAGCGTGTGTTCTCAAAGAATGTTTGCGATGGTTTCAGTGACTGTCCTGGGGGTGACGATGAAATCAATTGTCACGTTGAATGTCCTAAAGGGGTGATTTGTGTTGCAGGGACGGCGACTATGTCTGATTTATATTCTGATATTACTGTCACCACCAATTACACTGGCAGTGGGTTTTCTAAATTAATTGAAATACATTGTCAATCCATGAAAATAAAATCAGACGAATTCACTTTTCTAGCACTTCATGAAAACAATACAATATTGTATGCTAACTTTAGAAACAACCTGTTTACAAAAATTACATCAACTGGAAGTTTTTCTAAACTGAAAAAACTTAAAACACTAGACCTGTCGCACAACACACTACTAAGGAAATTTAGTTTGTCTTTCAGGTTTCTAGAGAGTTTAGATTTGTCTTACACGCGTATTGCAAGTTTTAGTGGTCGAATTTTCCATCAAATGTTTGACCTCAGATTTCTGAATTTAGCTGGAACTAAAATAACAAAATTAAATTTTCTACCACGCGATTATACCCTGAACATTTTTGATATCAGAGAAACACACATGAAGAATATAGGCTCGAATTACTTCAAAAATATTACAATTAATACCGTGATTAGAACATCTAATTACAGACTGTGCTGTCAACAAGCGCTAGGCAAGAACATCCCTGTTGAAAGATGTTTTTCTGATCAGCTTTCCATTTCTTCGTGTTTAGATCTAGTCGGTGATGTTAGCCAGAGAACTCTCCTGTGGGCGATAGGTCTTCTGGCTGTTGTGGGGAATTTGCTAGCTCTAGCATATAGGGTGATTTGGGATAGAAAAGTTTTGCTGACAGTGTACGGGCAGTTTGTGTCCAACCTCTGTATCTCAGACATGATCATGGGCTTTTATCTCATCATAATTGGCGTGGCTGATGAGGTGTATCGGGACACATATTTTGCTCGTGGAGAAGAATGGCAATATGGGGTTGTCTGCCAAATGGCCGGGTTTCTGTCAACCCTCTCCAGCGAGGTCACGACGTTCTTTATCTGTCTGATAACACTGGACAGATTTCTGACACTCAGGTTCCAAACTGGCAAGTACCGGTTCACCACGAGGACAAAACGTGCATCCATCATAATGTCCTGGCTCATTGGATTCTCTTTAGCATTGGTGCCAGTTCTCTTCCCTGAGTGGAGGGTATTCACATCCAACTCCATGGGCTTGGCCTTTCCTCTAGACACTAATTTAAGTGGCGGACGTTATTACTCTGTTGCACTTTTCTTAGGGTTGAATTTTATCTTGTTTTTGGCCATCATAGTCGGACAGATTTTTATCTTTCGTTCTCTCTCAGCCAGAAGATCTATTTCTACTTTCACAAACGTAAATACCACGAGACGTATGCAGGATGCTATCGTTGCTAGGCAACTGTCTCTTGTGGCCTTGAGCAATTTTCTGGCCTGGGTTCCGGTGCAGGTGATCGGTACTCTGGCACTGGCCGGCGTTAAACTGGACAAAGGCGTCTACACTTGGACAGCTGTGCTTGTTTTACCCCTGAACTCGGCCTTGAACCCAGCTATATATTCTTTACCAAAGCTGTATAGCCAGTTTCAGATTCTGAAGAATTCGTGTCGTAAATAAAACTGCAGAGGTAAGCCTACTTATTAAAGTAGAATATAGATCTAGATCTACTGGTAATCTATGGTTGTCTGGTTGCAGGTGCGTAAAATCGGACGAGGCTAGTAATGTGAAAAAAGTTGCGTCATTGTTAAGGCTTTAATATAAACTAGATTTACCCGGTCATCCCTTGGATAACTGTGGGTTTCGGGGGTCATCCATATATGACATCACGTCTGTCACTTATCATCACAAAATAACCAGACCCCACATTCAAAAAGACGTTTTTTATCTTTTAAAAACACCAATTTTGGCTGAGCATAGGTCTGACCACACTATCCCTTCATATACTGACGTCACAGGTGACCTACTCAACTCTACTTCACCTGCCCAGTGTTCCGCCAAGTCTCAGACAACATGTTTTTATCGTTTAAAAAAACGATTCCGACCTACCATGTCTCTGACACTATCCCTTCATATGCTTAGGACAAAGAAACAGATGAACTCTACTTCACCTGCCCTGTATCCCGCCAAGTTCAGATAGGCAACTTGATCATTCACATCTAAAAAAACAAACAAATTGAAAATCTTTTTTTTTAACATTGACGTGATGTGTCTAGAACCCGTGCCACCCGCATGAAGCCTATTACACTAACAACTTAGCTTTCTTGACTCGTGACGTCACTTTTTTTTGTGCTACATAGTAATACGTTGAGTCTCCTTATGCAACTTGATTTACGCGCATAGGCCCTATCTAGATCTAAGTCTAGTAACTTTCAAATTAAATTTATCTTAAATTAACCAATTCCATAGCTAAACAAACAAAGATTATATAAAATAATGAAGGTCTGAAATAGTTTAGTATATAGAAACTCATTATTATTGACGTGGATTGTAATGACTGACGAGAAGCCGCGTTGGTTATTAACAGTCTTTATTATGTACAGACGCCATGATGCAAAGAGAGAGAGAGAAGTGGCCAGAGACCACTATATATAGATAACAACATGTAAGGGACATCACTCAAGATAACAATATAAATATAATACTAATACAGAGAGTGAGTTCCCTTGACCTCACGATTATTTCAATCTATTACATCCCTTTACCCTTAGAACACAATAACACATCTCTCAATAGAACAATTGATAGTATCCTAAAATCACCAATTATATTGTAACATGAACACTATGGTAGATTACATTCTTGCAAACAATGCACAATATGCTACAACATAATCAAGACACAAAACAATGATGTCAAAGTCCTTTTGACCCTTAGAATCATAGGTCTAATTTATTTGGGACTTTGATTGTCCTGCTTGACCTTCTCAGTGGCTTCTGATTTGGTGACTCAAGATTCTGACCATCTGGATTCTCTATCTCAGGAGGTCTAGGATTTAAATCATTAACTCCAGAATTTACATTTTCTGACTCCAGACAACTTGGTTCACTCATATCAACAGAACTTGGTTGTGGAACAAACTGAGTTGGTGTGAACTGTTCAGATTTGGTGGGATTGACAGATTCACACTTATTATCTGCACAAGTTATTTTTAACTTTATAAGGCACAGGTCCTGTAGATTGAACAATTTGACCTGGTATCCATTTTTCCTTTCTCCCATAATTTCTTAGATACACATTCTTATTAACACCACATTCTCTTTCAATGTATGTGTTGTCATGATTTAATGGAACTATTTTTGAATTGGCATCTGAAAGTATTAAATGGCAAAAATCTTTTTCTCTTTTTTTTTGATGTTACCCTTTTAGTTTCTGTAAGTGCTAATGATGTTAGCAAAGTTGTTTGATGATCACATTCCTTCTTACTAATGTATTCTCTTTAAAACATTTGAAATTGCCATATCACCATAATCATTTATTAGGTTACAAGTACTTTGTTTAGGCAATTCTGACTGATAATGGACTACATCTTCTCCATCTTTTATATTATCTTCACAAAGGTTTTTATTTCTTATTTTATATGGCTTTTAGTCATCATTCACAGACTCTTCAGGCCAACCATTCTTACAGTACTCATATACTTTTATTAAGCACTCATCTTTTTGTGTTTCTCTTTTAATATCATTCACATTTATATTGGAGTTATCCATGATAGTGAAGAGAACAAATACATCTTCTGGTACATAGCTCAGGCTTTGGTTTTTTAAAGGTAATCTACTAAGACTATCTGCACTATTCTCAGATCCAGGTTTGTATTTCAATTCATAATTGTATGCAGTTAGTGTGATAGCCCATCTTTGAATTCTTGGTGAGGCATGCTCAGGTAGGGTTTTGTTTTCTCCAAATAAACCTAGCAATGGTTTATGATCTGTAAAGATGGTGAACTTCCTACCAAACAGAAACTTAT
Source organism: Physella acuta (assembly GCF_028476545.2). Classification (NCBI taxonomy): domain Eukaryota; kingdom Metazoa; phylum Mollusca; class Gastropoda; family Physidae; genus Physella; species Physella acuta. Next base: position 803,393 of record NW_026731895.1, on the reverse strand, counting down.
GAAATTTCTTAACACCAAAAATGATGCCTAAGCCTCCCCTATCTAACTGAGAATAATTTTTCTCAGCCTGGTTCAAAGATCTACTGGCAAAAGCAATAGGTCTGTCACCCTTCTCATCCATGTGGGACAAGACTGCTCCTACACCATCTGGTGAAGCATCACATGTTAATATAAGTCTTTTCCCTGGGTCATAGTGAGTTAGTAAGGTGTCAGCAGACAAAGCCTCTTTTGCTGTATTAAAAGCAGCTTCTTGTTGTTTACCCCAGTGCCAAGTTGCATTTTTCTGTAGCAGCTTGTACAGTGGTGATAGTTTACCAGACAGATTTCCTATGAACTTTGCATAGTAATTTATTAAGCCCAAAAAAGCTCTTAGTTGTTGGGTATTTTCAGGTTTGGGTGCTTCTTTAATGGCTTTTGTTTTCTCAGGTTGAGGTCTGATACCTTGCTTGCTTAATATATAACCAAGAAAACTAATTTCTGTCAACATGAATTGACATTTATCTTTGTTTATCTTTAAACCTTTTTCACCAACAATTTTTAATACTTTATCAAGTGTTTTAAGATGTTCAGTGTCATTCTTACCAGTTATGTACACATTGTCAAAGTACACACAAACATTTGGAATGTCCTTAAAAATACTGTCCATGACAGCTTGGAAAATTCCAGGGCTGGATGATATGCCAAAACATAGTCTTTCATATTGGTAGAGTCCTTTATGTGTGTTTATTGTCGTATAGACTTTTGAATCTGGATGCAGTTCTAGTTGAGTGTAAGCATGACTAAAGTCTAATTCAGTGAATTTGTCTCCTCCTGCCAAATTCAAAGAAATTTCCTCAATGTTAGGTATAGGGTACCTATTTAGCTCTATTTGCTTATTCAGTGTAGTTTTATAATCTCCACAAATTCTTATAGAACCATCCTTCTTTAACACTGGCACAATGGGTGTCGCCCAATCAGAATAGTCTACCTTCTTTATGATGCCATTAGATTCCAATCTACTTAGCTCATTTTCAATTTTATTCCTCATTGCATAAGGTGGAACTCTAGCTTTGCAGTATCTTGGATTTGTGTCTTTAATGCTTAACTTCACTGTTCTATCATTTAGTAATCCTGAATTACCAAAAACACATTTATTTTCAGATATAACTTTATCTAGTGAAGTAAGACTAGATTCTTTTACATTCTTCAATGAACAAATACTCTCCCAATTTAACTTAAGATCACTTAACCAGTTCCTACCTAGTAATGGCGGTCCATTTCCTTCAACCACAAGAAGAGGAAGTTTAACACTTTGACCATTATAACTTACATGAACCATACACTCTCCTATTACCGGAACATTGTCACCAGTGTATGTTGTTAGACACTTGTGACACGGCTGTAGAGACACTGATCCTCCAGTGACAGCGTCAAAATCTTTCTTTGTTATGACTGTTAGAGATGCTCCAGTGTCAAGTTGGAAGCTGATGCTCTTACCGTTGATATTAACTTGTACATTGATGGGAGCATGACTTATTGATTTAACAGAGAACAGGTTGAAATCCGGCTGCAAATCAATTTGAGCATTTTCACAGGTAGAGTGGTTCATTGGTTGGGTTAGGTAGTCTTGGTGAGAGTTAACATAGTGCTGCTTTTGGTTGCGGTACTGTCTTGACTGGCTAGATTTAGCAACAGACGAAGACTTTGCAAAGCAGGCCTTGGCAATGTGACCTTGCTTACTGCACTTATAACAAGTTGCAGACTTGAACTTGCACCGATGAGATGCATGGGGACCTTTGCATCGATGACATTTTTGATAATTATTACTAGATTTAGATCTAGGATTTGAACGAGCAGGCTGTTTAGCATAAGTTGGAATGCTCTGATGGGGTTGGTGTTTGTTGACTAACCTGCTGTTTACTGCATGGATCCCTGAAGGCGTTAGAGATTTCGCCGCATCTGATGACTGCTGGAGTGAAGTTGCAAGTTGTATTGCTTTTTCCAATGTTAGATCTGACTCGAGCAGCAACTTTCTTTGAATATCAGGGCTGTTTACACCTGTCACAAACTTTTCACATAATCTGTCAGACAGCGTTTCTCCAAATTCACAGAATCTACTTAAATGACGTAAAGCAGCAACATATTCTGATATCGACTCGTTTGGTTGACGAGTCCTACTGTCAAATCTAGCTCTACATAGAAACTTTGATGGGGTAGGCGCATGGTGGTCTGTTAGCAATTTGCTCAGCTCGTTAAAGCTCTTGGTATCTGGACTAGCTGGTGCGCATAAGTCCTTTAGTAGCCTGAATTGTTGAGGCCCTATGACTGTTAACAAAACAGCTCTCTTTTTGGCTTCTATTGTCACGTCGTTAGCTTCTAGGTAAAAGCTTAACCTCTCTAGGTAATCTTGAATGATTTCATCATTCGCATCAAATTCTTTTATTTGGCCATACAGCGCCATAATTCTAGAAATAATTAGCTAATAAGCTCTAGCAAACCTCTTTTTTGCGTAAGTAGGTGCTCTTTCTAGTAGATGTTTATCCTTCGTCGCCAAATGACGTGGATTGTAATGACTGACGAGAAGCCGCGTTGGTTATTAACAGTCTTTATTATGTACAGACGCCATGATGCAAAGAGAGAGAGAGAAGTGACCAGAGACCACTATATATAGATAACAACATGTAAGGGACATCACTCAAGATAACAATATAAATATAATACTAATACAGAGAGTGAGTTCCCTTGACCTCACGATTATTTCAATCTATTACAATTATCTAAATCTAGATAGAATTATCTATATTCTACGACTGGTTTGCTTAAGTCTTAAGTCTAGTTTTTGCGTAGCTCTTGCTAGATCTAGATTAGACCTATTCTAGATCTAGATAGATAAATCACAAAGATTTATATAAAGTATTTAAGGACTAAAGTAGTTTAATAAAGAAACTCAAAAATGTATTATGATTTTAAAATGGATTGTATATTTAACTAATTAATCTTTGGTTTGACATAGATTCTAGATCTAGATCTATAAATAACTTTTTTGGACAGATTGTAGAGCTAGAGAAATTTATTGTAAAACTAAATGAAAAAGACAGTTGAAAATTGATATAAGTAATAATAAGGAACGTAATAAAAACAGCAAACTGACGTATTGTTAAAGTTATAGCCGACAGAAAATTAGCTTTATAACGCGTTAAAGATCTGAATAAGATAAGAAATCTTGTATTGGAGCCGCCATTTATTGTACTAAAAAGTAAACAAATCCTGTGACGTCACTATTCACTCAAAGTAAAGTCGTTTTTCTAAACTTTTAAAATTAATGTGGTTAATCTACCAATCAATTAATTAATTAACGTCTTTAAATAAATTTGTGATTAACAGTCTGTCTGAAAACAAAAATTGTTCTTTACCTACATACTATTTTACAGCTCTCCACATAGAGCAGATTCTCTCCATTACCCAATCAGACAAACAAAAAAAAATAATTAAAAAAAAATATTCAAACATGTAAACGAACTTGAGGAGCTATATTGTGATGTAGCCTATTAGGTAATCTATCGGTTTAGTTTTAGGTGTTTAAAATCGCCCTAGAATAATAATGTGCGAAAAAGTTGCCTAATTGTTAATAATGTAAAGGCTTTAATAGAAGTATGTTGTGATATACTGTATCAAATATTATAGATAGGCCTAGAGAAAATGTATTTTTAGTCTATATCATAGAGAAAATCAATTGCATTTTCTCTTTATATACTACAAATTTTCAAAGAAATGTATTGATGTTTTAGAAATTTCATGACAGTTATAATATTTAATATTTATGGTTTGTGTATTTTGAATATTTTGGTAGGATATAATAAATAATCCAGCCATTTCTGCTTTTTGCCTTGAAGTTTAAAAAAAGCTTAATGTAATATTTATTACTGTATAATGTAGAGCAAACCTATTCTTGTGTTTTATTATTTTTCTGTCAATTTCTTTGAGTGTTTTCAAATTGATCCATTTGTGAACTAGTTTAAGAAATAATAAAAAATTACATGTTATCGTAACATTTTAATTAAACTAAATATAATATTTATTACCTGAGCTACAAATGTATCTTTTTGTGTGATTAAAATTTTCTTTTAGATGCCTGTATTATTCCTATATGATAATTTGTCAAAAATAATAAACACTTAATGACAATATTCAGCTTTTAACTTATTTTTTTAAGTACCCAATTTTATAAGGGTTTTTAAATTTTTTATTTTAGTCATTAACATGAAGTGTATATTAATTATATTAATAAATGCAAACTGTTCCTAAAATATTATGAAGTATTAAATGTAATCTTAATACTTAATGTGGTAACTAAACATTTAGTATCTAGTGTTGTCTTTTTTCAGACAACTATCATGTCCCTATTTGTGATTCTTTAAGTCAGCGTAACTTAATATTTACTACATGAATGTTTTATTGCTGTCAAACTATTTTCTTGTTAACTGGGCTGTCGTCTTTACATTTTTAACATATTATAAATGTTATTTTAAAAAATGTGTTTTTTTGACAATCAAGACATCTGTAAACTCATCAATTCTAAATGGTTTTTTTTAAAAATTCAATTTGTATGTCAATGGAGTTTTCTAATAAATAGATTAAAATAATTGAAATGTGTTTTCATCAATAGGCCTACATGAATGTAATTCTCTGAACCATTATTCAATCAACTAAAACTTTTCTATTGGTTTGTCAGTCCCTCCTCATCCACTAACAGACTAGAACACCCCCACTTAGCAAGGCAGACACCCCCCCCCCCCTAGAACAATTACACCTATAACATTCTGCTATGATAAAAATATGAAGTGAAGACACCATAAGAATACTTATAAACTTTATTATTTTACACAAGTATATCCAGTAAATAAAAATAACCTGTTTATATATTTGTTGATAACGTTTTGAACAATTACAATTTTGTCACTTTGTTATGCCAGATAAATACATAGATATTATGTAAGTTTATGTTTGATAACCAATATACGTTTTTGTCTAAATAATTCAGAACACAAAATTACCAACTCATATAATTTTAAAGTGCAAAGGACAAAGTTCTGTTCTGAAATGAAGTAACAAAAAAAAAAACAGCTATCAGTGGAAGCTAATTTAGTAATGTGATCAACATTCCAGAACATTTTTTTGTTGATCAGTATTTTATTCTTTGGATAATATATTTAAAACAAAAGTAGAATTGTTAAACTGCTTGCAAATTAAACCAACCAATCATACAATTGAACAGACATACAACCACCTACAAATATTTGCTATAATTAATTCCATCACTGCTATTGCTTGGGCTGAATATTTGCTTCTGGCATTATGCCTGTAATATTAAACATGTACCATCAGATTCTTGAAGATCTACAGGGGAGAGAACTGCCAGTGTAGTACATTCACATTCGGTTGCTAGCAGAAATCAAAGGGATCTGGTCAAAATATTCTATGAATAATACAAAATTAAACAAGAAATACATTGTCTTGAAGCCTCAAATAAATTCATTCTACTGAAATTATTGTTAATATAAACAATTGAGAACATTTTTGTGCACACCATAATATCCCTAATGTGGCAGTAAAATTAAGAAAAATGTGGATCAAATAGTAGATGTTATTTCAAAAAAACTATAGATTAGTGCAAATAAAAAAAATACAAGTGACATTTTTGTATCTGCAGCACAAACAAAAAAGTATAATTCAACTGAACTATACAGGGATTTAACATGGAAGAGGAGGGGGGAGGAAGGAACAGCTTGAAAATCTGTCACTTTTGTGAAGAACTGGATCTTCAGCATAAATTTAAATAATAGTAACAGTTGAATACATGTCTAATCCAACCAAAACAATTTCACCCCAGGTCAAAGGTTAAGGCAACTTGTGTAGATACAAGTGAGAGAGTAAGGAAACATTACAGGATAGTCACATCAAGTCACAGATTGTTGCATGCTGCCTCCATCTCAATGATGCTATACAAATACTTTCACCAGCCCCACCAAATTTTGCTGGTAAAAGATCACAAAAATTGATTTCAAGCACATTATCATTGAAACACGAAGAGATTTAAAAAATTTTCCCTTAAGGAATGAATCAACCACCTTGCCTATGTCAAGATTAAAAAAACAAAAAACAGGCACTTTAAAATTATTTTTAGAAAATTGATGTATGCTTGATGGATATGAGCATTTGTACTGGTCAGCTAACAAGGATGGATATAAAAAACTATTTGAATTTATTTTAGCAAATGTCACCATCCAAAACAATCATTTCCACCAGATTCTGTACTTTCACTTTCTCAGTATTCACGTCTCATGAAGAACAGAAAAAAAACAAACAACTGAACAACATCTAAATCAGGGAATAGATAAGTAACAAATAGCAAACTGTTTTCACATGAAATCAACTGCGCTAGGGCTATCAGTAACAAGAGCTGCTACATCTAAAAGCCTCCCAGATTCAACTGAATCTGAAAGACTCTACTCACAATATTCCTACAAGTTGTCTACACAAATTCAAATTAGAGAATACAATTGTAGTTTAAACATTATGCAAAGAAATATACTTTGACTATTTAGCATATATTTCTATTTCCTGATTCAGGTATATATATATATATATTATATATAATATTTATAAAAATGACATCCTTCAAATGACACCACAGGGCTAACTAAGAACCAGACCGTACGAGCATATAGTTTATACATAACATCACATTTAAAATACATGAGTGGAATTAGTTACAACTTGAAGCCAGGCCATTTCTACAGCCTCTCTGTGTGCTTGATGCCCTCGGTTTCACTGCCATTTATTGCTGCGTCCTCGTCTGTCATGACAGTCACTAGTGAGCCGACAGCTTGGCCCACTTCACCAGCTATGTGAAACAGATCTCCAACGTTGGCACCACCTGAAGCAGAAAGTATCTTGGTCATATTTCTCCTGGTAGTTTTATTGAGAGATGCAAGTGGCACATTGTTAAAAATAATACAGTGTGGACACAATATGAACACAACATGGACACAATATGAACACAACGTGGACACAATATGAACACAACGTGGACACAATATGAACACAAAATGGACACAATATGAGCACAACATGAACACAACATGGACACAATATGAACACAACATGGACACAACATGAACACAACATGGACACAATATGAACACAACATGGACACAATGCCAGCACAACATGGACACAATATGAACACAACGTGGACACAATATGAACACAACATGGACACAATATGAACACAACGTGGACACAATATGAACACAACATGGACACAATGCCAGCACAACATGGACACAATATGAACACAGCATGGACACAATATGAACACAACATGGACACAATATGAGCACAGCATGGACACAATATGAACACAGCATGGACACAATATGAACACAATATGGACACAATATGAACACAACATGGACACAATGCCAGCACAACATGGACACAATATGAACACAACGTGGACACAATATGAGCACAACATGGACACAATATGAGCACAACATGGACACAATATGAGCACAACATAGACACAATATGAACACAACATGGACACAATGCCAGCACAACATGGACACAATATGAACACAACGTGGACACAATATGAACACAACATGGACACAATATGAACACAACGTGGACACAATATGAACACAACATGGACACAATGCCAGCACAACATGGACACAATATGAACACAACGTGGACACAATATGAACACAACATGGACACAATATGAACACAAAATGGACACAATATGAACACAACATGGACACAATATGAACACAACATGGACACAATATGAACACAACATGGACACAATATGAACACAACATGGACACAATGTGGACACAATATGAACACAACATGGACACAATATGAACACAACATGGACACAATATGAACACAACATGGACACAATATGAACACAATATGGACACAATATGAGCACAACATGGACACAATGCCAGCACAGCATGGACACAATATGAACACAACGTGGACACAATGTGGACACAATATGAACACAAAATGGACACAATATGAACACAACATGGACACAATATGAGCACAGCATGGACACAATATGAACACAACATGGACACAATGTGGACACAATATGAACACAACATGGACACAATATGAACACAATATGGACACAACATGGACACAATATGAACACAACATGGGCACAATATGAACACAACATGGACACAACATGGACACAATATGAACACAACCTGGGCATAATGTGGACACCACATGAACACAATGTGAACAATACATGGACACAAGATGAACACAATGTGAACAATACATGGACACAAGATGAACACAATGTGAACAATACATGGACACGAACATCTACAGACCTCTAGCTTTGATGGCGCTGTAGTGTGGTGGACTGTTTACATCTGCTAGGATACCACTGATGTCAGGATCATCTAAACCTGGATAGAAATATACATCACCTTCGTTATACAACGGATAATCCAACATTTTTATAAAAATACATATTCTTGTATTTTATAGATTAAGTATAACAGTGTAAAAAAAAAACAATGATGGAAAAAGAAAAACAAATGACCTAAATGGCCGTTGGTGTGGGGTGTTGACTCAAGCTGTGGAGCAAGGCGGTAGCGTGGCTGACCCGTGTGGAGGGAGCTGACTGAGGAGGATGGTGTCGTCATGGGTGTTGTCCTAGATGATGAGTCAATAGAGAGGAAACTTTTGTCTGCCTGTGGCTGAAAGAAAACAATCAGCAACATCAGGTGATGTTCATGTTTTTACAACATCAGGTGATGTTCATGTTTTTACAACATCAGGTGATGTTCATGTTTTTACAACATCAGGTGATGTTCATGTTTTTACAACATCAGGTGATGTGCATGTTTTTACAACATCAGGTGATGTGCATGTTTTTACAACATCAGGTGATGTGCATGTTTTTACAACATCAGGTGATGTTCATGTTTTTACAACATCAGGTGATGTTCATGTTTTTACAACATCAGGTGATGTTCATGTTTTTACAACATCAGGTGATGTGCATGTTTTTACAACATGAGGTGATGTTCATGTTTTTACAACATCAGGTGATGTGCATGTTTTTACAACATCAGGTGATGTTTATGTTTTTACAAATCAGGTGATGTGCATGTTTTTACAACATCAGGTAATGTGCATGTTTTTACAACATCAGGTAATGTGCATGTTTTTACAAAAGGGAAAATACATCTTTTTATCCTGTGTCCCATCTACTGCCTGGTAAGTCCACACCTGCCTAGCTAATCTGTTTAAGTTAACATCTGCCTCGCTCAGGGGTTCCCAACCCCGTGCCCGCGGGCGCCATGGCGCCCGTCGAACGATTCGTATGTGCCTCTCACTATTCGACAGAGACAGAATTTTTTTCATAAACATTATTGAAAAGTTGAAGGGGATGGAAATCAAAAGCTTGAGGGGGTGGGGGGGGGGGGGGGGTGGGGGGGGTGGGGGGGTGGGGTGCAAATCGAAAGTTTTGTCCCCGGGTGACGGGAACGGTTGCTACGCCTCTGGGAGGAGTTTGTCGACTTAAAATAGGTGGTGCCCGCCACCCTACCGATATTTTAGAATGTGCTCTAGAGTAAAAAAAGGTTGGGAACCCCTGGCCTAGCTAATCTGTTTAAGTTAACACTTGCCTAGCTAATCTGTTTAAGTTAACACCTGCTGATCTAAAAAAAAAACTATTACACTACCTGGTCCAACAAAAAACCTATTAAACCTACTACCCTATCTGATCTACTAAAACCTACTAACATACCTAATTTCACAAAAACCTACTACTCTACCTAATCTAAGAAAAACCTACTACCCTACCTAACCCAACAATAACCTACTAAACCTACTACCCCACCTAACCTAACAAACACCTACTAAACCTACTACCCTACCTAATCTAAGAAAAACCTACTAAACCTACTACCCTATCTAACCTAAGAAAAACCTACTAAACCTACTACCCTACCTAATCTAAGAAAAACCTACTAAACCTACTACCCTACCTGATCTAACAAAAACCTACTAAACCTACTACCCTACCTGATCAAACAAAAACCTACTAAACCTACTACCTAACCCAACAAAAACCTACAAAACCTACTACCTGATCCAACAACTGCTTGAGACGACCCAGCTGCGCCTCCAGCTGATGATTGTGATCCTCCAGCACCCTCATCCTGGCCTCCAGCCTCCCCTTGTGGTGCCGCAGCAGTTTGGCTTCAGCCAGCATCTCCTCATCCCTGTTATTGCTGCCGTTCAAGCCTTCTTCCTCCCCGTATAGCCTGGGGGAGCTTCCAGACCTCTGTTGGGATGCTTGACGTAGTCGATCGTACTCAGCTTGCAATGTTCTGTTATAGTAGTTATATAAATAGATTACACTCTCTTGCGATGTTCAATAAATAATTTTAAATTAATCAAATTCTGCTTCAATTTTATTTAGATAACCCTTAAAAGTAAATAAGTTTAATTTTTCTTATTCAATCCATTTCTATATTAAATTTTCAAACTAAATAAAATAGGAAATCTAATTCTGTACATGTATGTGTAAAGAATTAAAAAACCTACTTCTATATAAACATAAAAACCTACTTGTATATAAATTATTAAAATAAAGTAGAGCCTACTTGTAGGTAAAGTATTGTAAAGACAAGTCAAACTTACTTGTTTTCTTCTTCAAGATCTCTAATCATGTGCTCCAATTCATGCCTCTGCTCAGCATCGACAGCCATCATAATCTGCATGGGACTTTTTAACTGAAGTCAAGAAACAATTGATGAAACAGCTGCTGCAACTGAGAGACTTAAAGCAGCGCTAGAACTAAATGTGTTAGAAAGTTGCTCTGACTTACAGCATGAGAGGAGGGGTCACCATTGAGGCTGGAGCAGTACTGGGCTATAAGGTGGTGCTCGTCCTCTCTAAGGAAAGAGAGCAGAAAAAGTTTTTAAACTGAGACAAAGAAGAGTTTCACACAAGTAAAGTACATTAAAAACACACAGTTAATATTTTTTTTAACAATGATAAGATTCATTAAATATCTGAACAATTGCATCAAATAGAATAAAACATTGAAATTATTCATGATTCTTCCCAAATTTTCAACAGTTTTAATATACTTTAAGCTGGAAATAGATCATGTACATATAATAATTACATAATGTAGTGATGTGCTTAAAAATTTATAAACCTAAACCTGAAAGCGTATAGTGGGATAATGCAAGAAAACATTCTGCCAAGATAGCAACAAATTTTTTAGTAAAAATCTTGTTTAAATAAAATACAAAGAGAAACTGCTGGGTTATGATAACATACATTTTTAAAGCTAAAAACCACTATAGCAAAACTAATAGAGGATGATGTATTAAAAAAAATGCTTTAAGGAGAGTGACTGTTCTTGATTTCCTAAAACCTGTTAAGAGTTATTAACTTGGGTACAACATGAAATAAGCAATGAAGTAAAGTTCAGAGTAAAGGGAGACTATAAGAATTCACCAGCGATTAAAACATTTGATAGCAGTTACACATGTGCTTTGTCATAATTTTTTCCTCAACCTTTCCCCCCCAAGTTTAATGATAAAAATATTTCTGAATCTAAAAAATAATTTTTTTTTCAATTGCTATTTCAGTCTTGGAAAAAAAAATTTATGACATTTAAATCAGAATGGTAATACAACTATAATGAAAAGGGAAATAAGAAAACAAATGTTTTGAATGGTTTAAAAGGCCAAGGGTCATGACATTTGTTAAAATAAACAACAGTTTAGGTTGTCACCCAGGGACAGATACTGGATATGACGTTTTAATTATTGACACCGTACCAGAGTATTTGGAGAATAAAAAAATGACACAAAAGATGAAATTAAAAACATGAAAAAAGTTTTTCTAGGTTAGAATTTAAAAACAACCAAACAACAACCAAGTGTTAAAGTACCTGTATTCATTTGTAAAGGTTTAAAAATTGCAACTAAACTTTAAAAACTGAAAGGTAACTATTTGCATCACTTTTGTGTGTAGTTTTTAAAATTTCTTTGATAAAAATAAAGACAGATACTTATTTTAATCTACAGTATGGTGTATTTTAAAATCTTTCTGTATGCAAGTTAGATCAATCCTAAATTAAAAAAACAAACAAATGGTCTTATGACTGAGTACCTGGATTTAACATAGGTTCTGAAAATAGAAAATAAAAGAGCATATAGCTCATTTTTGAGTCAAGTGTGTAGCCTACTAATGTGTTTATAGCCTACTAATGTGTTTATAGCCTACTAATGTGTTGATAGCCTACTAATGTGTTGATAGCCTACTAATGTGTTGATAGCCTACTAATGTGTTGATAGCCTACTAATGTGTTGATAGCCTACTAATGTGTTGATAGCCTACTAATGTGTTTATAGCCTACTAATGTGTTTATAGCCTACTAATGTGTTTATAGCCTACTAATGTGTTTATAGCCTACTAATGTGTTTATAACCTACTAATGTGTTTATAGCCTACTAATGTGTTTATAACCTACTAATGTGTTTATAGCCTACTAATGTGTTTATAGCATACTAATGTGTTTATAGCCTACTAATGTGTTTATAGCCTAATGTGAAATTAAAATTAGCAAATAGACTTAAAAACCTAATTAATTACATGTGCATTTCTACAGTAACGCAGGTGTTTTCATATTGTTTTAGTTAGTGATATTTCTTATAAAGCTCAACAATTTCAGATGGCATGCAATAAAACAAGTGAAAAGAGAAAATAAAATGTAAGCACCTCTTGATAATGTACTTTGATTTAATGAGACTGGCTGAGTGGGATTTAATTAGCAAATGCTCATCAGCCTCGCTGTGCAAGAAAGTGAACATGCAATCAATAAAAGTAAAAAATAAAATCATGCAATGAAACAATTCGTTGTCAAAATACTTTGCAGTTCTGGGGTCAAAATACTTTATAATGAAATTAAAATTAACTACATAATTGAACTAATTTGGTTTGTTGAAGTTTAATCATTTAATTAATTTTCTACAATTGATGTTGATGTCCAATCACTGATTCTAAAATAAATGCTAGGTATAAGTTATTTGCAGTCATGACCAAGCCAAAACTAGTCTGCACCCTAAGCCAAGTCAAACATGCGCAGGTCGTAGGGCTTTAGTCTGAGTGGGCTTGGTATGGAGGGGCTTCTGTCATGTCTATCTGTGTTTAATGCATGAGTGGTTGGATAGTGAATGGTGATATCAAGTGGACCATGAATGGTGATATCAAGTGGATCATGAATGGTGATATTAAATGGATAATGAATTGTGATGTTCAGAGAACAGTGAATTGTGAAGTCGCATAATGGAGAATGATGTTAACTGATGAACAGTGAATGATAAAACCCCATCAACAGTGAGTGGTAAGTTATATCTGAATGACGATGAGTATTGCCTATCTTTAAACAATCCATCAATCTCCACAAATGAACTAGCAACTAAAGCCAGTGAAAGAAAGAAACCACTACCTGGTGTGACTCTCACTAGTTTGTTTAATACTATCAGAAGGGTAAAGGTCTGAAGGTTTCTTTATTTCTTCAGTCCTGGAAGAGAGAAACACAACAATACACAGTGTGCTTGCTGTAGGTTAGCATAAACCTCTATCATTTCTTCCTTACAAACAAAAGCTGAACCATTTCTTCTTTACAACTAACCCATTAAAAAAAGTATTAAGTTTATTATGTGAGATTTTTAAAAACAGGAACAGAATTAGAAAGGAAACAATTGAGTGTGAAGAGAATAAAATGCTGGTGGTCTGTACCTGGTGGTGCTCAGTTTTTGAGAGGCCTGTGCTATCAATTTGTGCTCATCATGTCTGAAATGTTGGGGGATTTAATCTACATTAGCTTTTTGCTACACAAGAAACTTTCAGTGTAGCAGTTTAAGTTTATGACTGCTGTCATTTTATATTTGTTCCAGTAACTATTTTTTAAATACTTGTTGTGTGTCAGTATAATTTGTGACTGTTATAAGAATAATTTTTTGTGTTGTGTTATGGCTGGTACAAGAAAAAAAAAATCATAAAATAAAATTTGGTAACAAATAGTTGAATAGACCGAAATAAAAAAAAGAATAAAATCCTATCAATTCAAGAGATGGGAAGTAATCTATGAGTTATAACACACACAACTCTTCATCAGGCAAGCATTAGTATCATAACACAGAAACACTGATATACTTGATAGATACTTTGTGATAAATACATGGGATAATACTTTGGCTATTGTTTAAACATGTGTGCACAGAATATAAATACATTTTAAATAAAGACAGGGCTTCTCAAAATGTTAGTCACTTAAGTGTTATCAGTATTCTAATTTCCATTAGAAAGTTATAAAAATTACTTTCATTATATCAAGACACAGAGAAGTTTGCTTAGATGAAAAGGGCCAAGGGTGGAGCATATTTGAGAAGCCCTGCCCTAAAGTATACAGTGTTTTTCTGTCTACTTATTAGGGCTTAGTCCAAACAAGTTTTATCTTAACATTTGCAATTTTTAAATATCCCAGCTGAGGAGAACACTAAAAATAGACTACAACACACAAAAAATAACATGCTTAGGGCTGGAGTAAGTGAAGTTTAGTGGTAACTGTAGGGTGGGGGGGGGGGGGGGGGCAAGATGCATGGTATTACATGTTTGATTCAAAGCTGGTTGTTGTTAAAAACAAGTTGGAACTGCTACTGAACCAGCGTTGAATCAAAATGTTTAGCAGACACAAGGGAGACTGATGTGAAGAAAACTTACATGTCTGATGGCGCCCCCTGTCTTTGCTCCACTTCAGCAATCCTGGGAGAACAAAGGAAAAAATATCTCAAGCAATAGAAAGGACATAGGTGATGGAATGAATGAAGTTTTCAGCTCAGTGTTCATGTGTTTAGCTATGGTTGATTGAGGTAAATAAACTTTAGAATGTTAAAGCTGTAGTTTAAGGGATGATAGGTTAATGTAGGTGTTTTAGTTTGAATTATGACAGGTAAATGTAGGTGCAGTAGAACTTAGACAGGTAAATGTAGGTGCAGTAGAACAACAACAGGTAAATGTAGGTGCAGTAGAACAATGACAGGTAAATGTAGGTGCAGTAGAACAATGACAGGTAATTGTAGGTGCAGTAGAACAATGACAGGTAATTGTAGGTGCAGTAGAACAATGACAGGTAAATGTAGGTGCAGTAGAACAACAGGTAAATGTAGGTGCAGTAGAACAGTAACAGGTAAATGTAGGTGCTGACCTGCTAGACATCATCTCAAGTCTGGAATGCATGTCCTGGGAAATGCTGTGCTGAGGTGATGGGTTGGGGCTGAAACAACAGAGGAGACTTGTAGTCCAGCAGGCCAAGACATACACGTTGGACAAACATACATACAACAAACATATACATACAACAGAAGAGACAAACACATACATTCGACACAACAGACATTACAAACACTAATACAACATAATACATATATTACAGCAAGCTATGAAAAACATGTATGTATGTATATATATATATAAGTATATATATATATATATATATATATATATATATATATATATATATATATATATATATATATATATATATATATATATATATATATATATATATATAAGTATATATATATATATATATATATATATATATATATATATATATACTTATATATATAAATACACACATGTTGAATCACTGAGAGACTGAAACAGCTTTAAATGCAACACAACCAGGGATGATAAGTTAATTATTCTATGACAAAAACATCACAAGGGATATCTATAGAACTATTTTGTACTATACTATGAGAAAACATTTAAAGACTAATTCTTGAAGAAGCTTGTCATCAAAATTCTCATTAATCTATATCTGACCAAAAAATTTTGTTTTATATATAAATTGGTAGTTTTACCTACACAAAACCAACAGGTAGACAGACAACACTTAAGACACACTAACCCAACTGATAGACACAATAAACCCATGCACACCTGAAGCAGAAAGTTCAGACCTACTCACCTCTCTAAACTGTCACCTTCTAAATGAGAGTCTACTGGAAGATAGCCTCGACGTGGGTGTTTCTTAAAGTGTCGTTTAGACTTGAATTTATTCTTGAACACTTTGGAGAAGTCTCTCACATCTTCACCAGAGGTGGTCTGTGAACACAGGAGAGTTATTACATGCAGACTAGTACAGCTCTATACACAAGCTTAAACTCATAGCGTTAGAAAAATTCTAAACTGATTCCTCTATACACAAGCTTAAACTCATAGCGTTAGAAAAATTCTAAACTGATTCCTCTATACACAAGTTAAACTCATAGCGTTAGAAAAATTTTAAACTGATTCCTCTATACACAAGCTTAAACTCATAGCATTAGAAAAATTCTAAACTGATTCCTTTAAACAACAGGATATTCTGACTTATATACGGACTGGACCCCTATAAGACGACCCTCAACTGTTCCAGTTGAAAAGATAGTTTGGAATGTATCAATATCAGTCTTATAATATGAGTAGTATAAAACAACCCTAGATTTTTAAGATGATTTTCCTGGATTAAAAAGTAGCCTTATACTCCAGAAAATAGGGTAGGCATGGCTAATAGCTCAGTTTCTAGTAGATAATTTAACAATAACATCATTTTTGGCACTGAGATTAATATTGTATTTAATGTAGACCAGTTATAGCAAGAAGTTATTTGAACCAAACAGACAAGTATAGTGTAGAGCAAGATTTGTGTGCGTAGAGACACTTACAGTCGTGCAGTACTCCTGCATGGGATGGGTCAACTTGTGGCTTTTTGCTGTACGACCAGAGAAGAAACAATTTTGACAAACATCAAAATTGAAACATTTCAGGCAGCGGTATCTGGAGAAAACAGAAGAAATTCATACACCATTAGAAAAGGTCACAATTATTGGCCTCATTACTTAGTGTCACAATTATTGGCACCATAACTTAGTGTCACAATTATTGGCCTCATTACTTAGTGTCACAATTATTGGCACCATAACTTAGTGTCGCAATTATTGGCCTCATTACTTAGTGTCACAATTATTGGCACCATAACTTAGTGTCGCAATTATTGGCCTCATTACTTAGTGTCACAATTATTGGCACCATAACTTAGTGTCGCAATTATTGGCACCATTACTTAGTGTCGCAATTATCGGCACCATTACTTAGTGTCACAATTATTGGCACCATTACTTAGTGTCGCAATTATTGGCACCATTACTTAGTGTCGCAATTATTGGTACCATTACTTAGTGTCGCAACTATTGGCACCATTACGTAGTGTCGCAATTATTGGCACCATTACTTAGTGTCGCAACTATTGGCACCATTACGTAGTGTCGCAATTATTGGCACCATTACTTAGTGTCGCAACTATTGGCACCATTACTTAGTGTCGCAATTATTGGCACCATTACTTAGTGTCGCAACTATTGGCACCATTACGTAGTGTCGCAATTATTGGCACCATTACTTAGTGTCGCAACTATTGGCACCATTACTTAGTGTCGCAATTATTGGCACCATTACTTAGTGTCGCAACTATTGGCACCATTACGTAGTGTCGCAATTATTGGCACCATTACTTAGTGTCGCAACTATTGGCACCATTACTTAGTGTCGCAACTATTGGCACCATTACGTAGTGTCGCAATGGTAGAAATTATCACACTTATTAAGAGCAACTGATACATTTGTAGAGGGGTTGAGGATAAAATCTTTGCCATTAAAACTTAGAAGAAAGAATATTTTAAAAAAATGTTTATGCCATTAGAAACCATGAATGCACAATCATGGTTTATAAAATAGAGTGACCATCTTACTATTTATTTCCTGATAAAAATCTCAAGAAAAAAAAACAAGTCCCTACCTGAAACCAACAATAGGGAATTCCTTGCAAACATTACATTTAGCTTGGTGCTTGGCTGTCTCAGCGGCAGCAAGGCGATGTAGTACTGGCAGCCAGACCAGTGACTGGGGTTCTAGCTTCAGCCATTCCAAGAAGTGGCTGGCTTCTATTTCTGGTCTTCCATTGGCCTAATTCAAGCAAAACACACGTGTTAACTGGTACTCACTTCCAATAAACATTGCTTTTTTAAACAAGATACATAAGTAGAAAAGGTTTAAATACACACCTATCTATTGCACGACAAAGTAAGAATTTAATTTTAGAAATAAAAAAATATTTAGATAATTTATATCTTTTAAAACATTTATATGCTAATTTTACTACAGAATACCCTCATTCTACTTCTTTAGGTATTAGTTCTTACACTTATTAGTTCTGTAAGAAAATCTCACTTTTTCAAAACAACTGCGGACACTGGGTTCAATGTTACTGCCACCAAAGGATGCGATCTCACCAAGCTGTCTTGGAATCTGCATGCAGTCGTGCAACAGCAGTCCGAGCTTCCTCTGGTCAGCAAAGGCATTAGTGTCTGCGATTAGTCTGAAAATATCTGGAAAAGAGGACACATTTAGATAATATTTTTTTCATGTTTTAAACAGCATAATAAAAATGAATCAAAAATAGCCTGGTATTGACTGATTTAATCCGTAGCTTAGAGGTAAACTTGTTCACATGTGAAGTATTCAGAAAAATCTTTCTCCATCCCCACCCAGACTATCCCACAAGATAAAACACATTAAGTTTTGTATGTTATACGTGACTTAGATCAAATAAAGTTTATTATACGTGACTTACATCTGTATTTGTCTTCTAGCTGAGCTTGACATAACAAGACAAGGCCAATCTTGAAGGACAGTACTCGTACCTTGCCACTTCTCACACTGACAGGAATAAATGTCAAAAATAATTAAAGACGGCATTCAATGTAGAGAAAAATGTATGTCAGAAAAAAAGGATATTACATTAAACAGAAATAACATTTACAAACACTAGTTCAACACACATTAAAAAAAATGGTCAAAAATTAATTTGTTTAACAACTCTGATAAAAAAGCAATTCTAAGAATTTTATTAAGCAAGCTGTTATTCTAAATAATTGTGGGAATATTTGAAGTTTATGTACAACAGAATAAATACAAAAACAAAAACAACAAATACAAAACAAATCAACTAACATGACCAATACAAAACAAAAAGGAAAAAAAAGAAAGAGAGTTTGACACTAATCACCTGTCATAAATGTCCAATATCCAGTTTAAAGTGAGGTCTATGGATAGAGGCACATTGACAATCTGTGGATGCTCTTTAGCTGCTGTCTCGAAAATTGTAGACAAGCACTCAATCATCTCCCCTACATCTATTAACTTGTCATTACGTCCCCTTAATCCATGGCTGTCAAAAGCTTCGACTGCCATTTGTAAGGACACCATATCCACTGGAACAACAAACATTAGAGGTAATGTGGCATTTGTAAGGACACCATATCCACTGGAACAACAAACATTAAAGGTAATGTGGCACTCAAAGAATTATAGACCCCTTTTTTTTTACTTCTATCTACATTGGAGATACTTATTAATTAGTGTAAAATATTTATTTATTTAGGAGTAATTAATAGGATATCTTTTTGCTCGGATATATTATACATTTAAAAAAAAAAGTAAATATTGTGCTTGAATTATTCCATTTTGTAGAATAAGCTCCATGAGAAAAACAACAGATGTTTGTCAATAAAAAAATATCTTCACTTGGTTTAGCGAAACAAGTTTAGAGTTTAGATTTTCAAGTTGTGATTAAAGTTTGTTTAGTCAGATTTTGGTACAATAATCTAATGTCAACACAGTAGCATTATACTTACAGCATAGTTTTTTCTGTAACATTCTTAATTTCATGCCTGTTCGGTACGCAGCAAAGCGAATTTTGTTCAACTCCACTGAAACAAATCATACATACAGTTCAGATGTGACAGTTTGTCGATGACTTTTAAAAGAAATAAACTATTTAATAATGTCAGAATCTAGAACTAGAGAAAATAAAAGGTCTGGACAAATAAAAAATAATTCCTACTCAATGCGTCCATGAGAATAGTTAGTTGAGGGTGGTCCCACTGAGTTGTTTCTGTTGCATGACTGAGAAGAAAAAAATATATATTATAGAGTGGCTTCCCTTAATTTCATCTCAAGACTAGCTGCTTTTTTCTAATGATTAAACTAGAACATAGTCAAAGGCAGTGTTTCTTCCAGACTTTTTTCTCCGGGGGGGCACTTGAAATTTTCGGGGGGGGCGGTAGACTTTCTTCGGGGGGGGGGGCGGACACTGTTAAAAGTATATATTTTCTATATAAATTATATAAATTTCATTTCGTTCGGGGGGGCGGTAAAAAATTTTCGGGGGGGCAAAGCCCCCCCGAAGAGATGCCTGGAAGAAACTCTGGTCAAAGGTCACAAAAATCAATACTTAAATCAATACTTCCAATCACCTTTGCTCAGGTTTAAAAAAAAAAATGACTTACTTGATATAATAAGGCAACTTTTGCTCAGGTTTTAAAAAAAAAATGACTTACTTGATATAATAAGGCACCTTGTTCCCTGCGACTGCCCTTTCCCAAGAACCGTCGACAGAGTCTGAAAAAAATTAACTATTGATAATTCCTGCAGTTGACATATTGCTAATTACATGTTGATGCTGTTTATTGAATAAAACCTTACTGTACCTGTAAGGTTCATGGGTCAGAGGAGGGAGGTATAGAATAGATAAGACAAGTGAAGTCAAGAGAATAGAAAAAATATTTCAATGAGATTATAATTTTCCTGCGTGGCAAGCCTGCACTAGCCAGATTATTGACACATTGCAAAAGTTGCTGATTTTCTAACTAACAGCCCTAAATAAGGAAACCTGGTTTAAATTGAGAGTATTTTACTCTAATCATTATTTAATGTCGTTTAGATATTTGTAATGTATTTCTTTCCATCCAATTACTTCCCTTTAGGTTGACTAAAGTACTAAATTTTAGATATAGATCTAGGTCTAAGAGTCTAAGTTGATTAACTGAATAATCTTATCTTAGTAACTAGAGTCTAGAAAGTTTAGTAATTTAGTTAGTTGCCTGATCTTCAACGTACTTAATACTAAAAAGTTAATAAGGCTAACTAAGGAGTTAGAAAATTAGATGATTTACAATTAATTTACATGCATCTGAAAACATTTTAATAAACAAACAAGAAATCGTTGAGAAATTAAATTACAACAATAATGCATAGCATTGCCAAATTCAAGAAGCATGTGTTGGACTGAACTTGCCTATTAACAAAAAAAGTTAAACTCAAAATATTTTATTTTTAAAATAATGAAAACCCAAGTTTGACCCAGATCGATGTCGTGCGCTAGTCTCGCGGTTAAAAACAAAAACGAATCGTATTGAATAAAATTTACTAGTGTAAGTCTACGGGTCATCATGATAGGCTTGTATTGTAATCATAAGGGGAGGCAAGCCTGTGGCCTGAATCTATATTAGATCAGTAGGAGCTAGGCAACGTAATTCATCCATCTTGCGGCCATACTATTGGAAAATGTTCCTTTGTTAAATATATTGATCAGCCAGGCATAACAAAGACGGTACATAAATAATTACTTGATTGTGATACGTTGAGTCATCGGACATTTTCTATACCGCAGTTTTGTCGATCGGGCAATGTTAAACATTGGATGCTACTCATTTGCTGATTTAGGCAACATAGTATCTCTATTTTCTTTCTCTCTCTCTCTCTCTCTTAATAATACTTTATATATATATATATATATATATATGTATATATATATATATATATATATATATATATATATATATATATATATATATATATATATATATATATATATATATATATATATATATATATATATATAGGTTGGGTCTGACACGTGCTCCTGTAGATATAAAAAAAAAAGATTTCTAAATTACACCATCAAGCCCCCCCCCCCCCCCCATGAGTTGTCTGAAGACGTTTTACTGAATCTATATTTAGACGTCTGTGTCTTCAAGAAAATACAAGGCAGATCTCTATTATTTTGTTTTTGTTTCAACATTCGTAGCCAGGGGCGTGTTAGGACGGTCACAGGAAGGTGAACTTTGAACCTTGAACCTCTCACCACGACACATAACTTCACTGACAACGGCTGATGGTTTCTCTCAGCACAAGAGAAGGGAACTCTAACTGATGGTGTAAAGGGATGTAACTTAAGTCGTTCGATTTGGGTAGGTAGGAGTGTTGTAACATAACCAAGCGTCAGCTGATGCTGTTTTATTTAAACACAGTTAAAGGAATCACAGACTTGCTGATAAAACTTTTTAGCTGAGAGAAGAAAAAAGTAGAGTCTGATGCTGCGTGATGTTTAAATACAGCACAAGTCAATTAAACTGTTTTTTTCTAGATTGCACGCGCTAATCATCACGTGATTCATCAAAGCGAAGTTTGGCGAGCTACATGACTCAGACAAATGTGATTCACACAAACATTTGAAAAAGTTGTCTCCACTGGGCCAAGCCTCTTCCGGCAACATCTACATTGAATGTTGTATGTGAATCTTCAACAAATGTTGGATGTGAATCTACAACAAATGGTGTATGTGAATCTACAACAAATGTTGTATGTGGCCAGTTAAATGGCCAGTCAGATCTACAACAAATGTTGTATGTGGCCAGTCAGATCTACAACAAATGTTGTATGTGGCCAGTTAAGTGGCCAGCCAGATCTACAACAAATGTTGTATGTGGCCAGCCAGATCTACAACAAATGTTGTATGTGGCCAGTTAAGTGGCCAGCCAGATCTACAACAAATGTATGTGGCCAGTTAAATGGCTAGCCAGATCTACAACAAATGCTGTATGTGGCCAGTTAAATGGCCAGTCAGATCTACAACAAATGTTGTATGTGGCCAGTTAAATGGCCAGCCAGATCTACAACAAATGTTGTATGTGGCCAGTTAAATGGCCAGCCAGATCTACAACAAATGTTGTATGTGGCCAGTTAAATGGCCAGCCGAATCTACAACAAATGTTGTATGTGGCCAGCCAGATCTACAACAAATGTTGTATGTGGCCAGCCAGATCTACAACAAATGTTGTATGTGGCCAGCCAGATCTACAACAAATGTTGTATGTGGCCAGCCAGATCTACAACAAATGTTGTATGTGGCCAGTCAGATCTACAACAAATGTTGTATGTGGCCAGTTAAATGGCTAGCCAGATCTACAACAAATGTTGTATGTGGCCAGTTAAATGGCCAGCCAGATCTACAACAAATGTTGTATGTGACCAGTCAGATCTGCAACAAAAGTTGTAGCCTATGTGGTTTCACGACTCAGTATGTACCTAAGATTCGAACCCATGCCAAACACCATGTGTAGTTACAACTATAGACTTTAGGGAAATATAGACAGTCCACTAGAAAATACCCACCAATAGAAACACGGAATGCATTTATAACCTTAGGCCCAGATTCCGCAGCCACACGCGTCATGATTGGCTACAAGCTGTTCCTCAAAAGTCAATCCCAATTATTTCACTGAGGATCTTTAAACACAAGTTCACCACATGCTAGCCACAAGTTAGGAGTAAAATCCGTGCAAGTAACAACACCGTAACAGCCGAGGGTCAACGAGTACTTGAGTGTGTATGACGTAGTACGCAAGCATTGACACGGTCAGGTCCAGACTGTAGCCAGCAGTGTGAGAATTGGAATCTAATCCTGCACAACTACACACTGATATTTTAAAAGGTGTTGCAAAAACGCAACAAAACACAACACTAGCAGTCAGACGAGAGTTTGAAAATCCGCCCCAAAAAACAAGAAAACCAACAGAAAACTGCCCAGGAAAGTCGAGGAATGCACGAGCAGACGAAGGTCAACTCAACAAGCAGACGTCAATATGGAGGCGACATGACTCGCCACTGTTGTGACTGGAGTCTGGCACAACGAGCAGAAGCCAGGCACGTCGCGGGAATGTCGCGGACACTTCTGCCGTTTGAAATTTATCACCCCCGGGGACAGAGTAAAAGCGGGGGGGAATTGATCAGGAATTGATTCGGGTGACGTCAGAACATTACAAGAGGAGAGGCTTACAACGCATCTAGAAGATTAGCTACAGAGGACGATAGCTTGCTCGTCCCCACCCCCTCCCCCGGTCCTCTCTTTTTAAAAATGGCCTCCCCCCTCTCCCACTGGCGAATAAGTATTGATCGCTGTGACATGAGACTTGTCGTTTTAACCTCCGCGTTTCCATCCAATTAAGTTAAGCCAACTCGGCAGATTCGAACAGTGAAAGGGGGATCTCAAAACCCAATGGTCGAGCATGGTTTGGTGAAAATGGTTGGGGGGGGGGGGGGGGTGATTGAGGGGTAACGTTTTAGTTAGAGCAAGTCCTTGGACATTACGTCCAGTTAGGGAACATGAGCCGTTAATGGGAATTGTTCCTGGATAAATAAGGTGGATTCTTATAGCCAGTGTAGACGATCAGTTTAAAGTCAGAAGTCCAGTCTGTGTTAGAGAAGACAGTCAACTAGCAGAGGTGGTGGTACTAATGGTCAACTTAAGACAGTCCACTAACATAGGTAGTGGTACTAATGGTCAACTTAATACTGATGGGATCGTCAAAATTAAGTAGAAAGTCCACACAGCTAACGAAAACGAAGGAAAAAATCAGAAAATAAACTCATCCAGATTTGATGCTAACAACTAAATTATGGGGGTAGAGGGATTGAACTCACCAGGCTGCTGTGATATTTACCTCGAAAGTAAATTCAATAATTAATTTCTAAAATAGCAACACAAGGCTATAGGGTTTTATAGGTGGAAGATTAGCTAACAATGGAAGGAAATGCTAATAGCGGTCAAACGGGCAAAACTGGACGGTGGTAGCACGGCTTTGATTGGTCAGTTCACGTGGATCACTTTAACCAACAGGCAAACATGGGCTGTGAATGGTGATTTATTGTGTCAAAATAGCGAATGATTTTGAAAACTTCACCAGGTCTAACGCAGGCGGCACCGTGTCACGTGTGCTGGATCTACAACAAAACGGTTGCCCAACCTCTCCCCTGGGTCTCATAGACAAGCACACCAATGACCGGGGATTATCTCTGGGGGCCCACCGACATTTATTTCTGGGGGCCCACCTGGTATTACCCCGCTTGACTGGCGGGCCACCCCACCCCTTATAATACATGCTTGCTAACACAGTGGGTAAAAATATGCCGGCGACATATTGTCATGATTATCCACATCCATCATCCTCCATCCACACTTAGTTTATCACCCAACTATGGCTCAATAGAACAGGGGACATAACACATTATAGCCCATCCATGACAGGGTTCACTGCGAAAGGTAAAGGTATTTTTATCTTCTTCGGGAGGGCGGTATCGAAGTTACTTTTCCCCTCGGTATCGATAGAATAATTCTAGCCATAACAATACAACTTTTCTTTTCCGATACGATACCTCACAGGACAACTTACAAGTACCCAGGCCAACATAAAAATATCCCTCATGAAACAAAAAAAACAACACGTGACTGTAGGAGTACTCAGCACTGGAAATGTTTAACCAACTGTTCCATAAAGATGGTTTTTATTCCCCCCCTCCCCCCAACCCACCAAACATGGCGTGGCCATGCTCTAGTCTGGCCATCCGTTGATGGATGGTGGTTTGCTCGACACTGTGGCCAAATTTTAATAACCCCATCTCTAACGGTAGGCTCTCAGGGGAAATAACACACAGAAACAATACATCAAGGGAGGCAAGGACTCTGTTAAAAGGGGAGTTAAATAGATCACTGAGTGGGACAAGGTGTGTAGGGAGTGGGACACGGTGTGTAGGGAGTGGGACACGGTGTGTAGGGAGTGGGACACGGTGTGTAGGGAGTGGGACACGGTGTGTAGGGAGTGGGACAAGGTGTGTAGGGAGTGGGACACGGTGTGTAGGGAGTGGGATAAGGTGTGTAGTGAGTGGGACACGGTGTGTAGGGAGTGGGTCACGGTGTGGTGTAGGGAGTGGGACACGGTGTGTAGGGAGTGGGACACGGTGTGTAGGGAGTGGGTCACGGTGTGGTGTAGGGAGTGGGACACGGTGTGTAGGGAGTGGGACACGGTGTGTAGGGAGTGGGACACGGTGTGTAGGGAGTGGGACACGGTGTGTAGGGAGTGGGACACGGTGTGTAGGGAGTGCGACAAGGTGTGTAGGGAGTGGGACACGGTGTGTAGGGAGTGGGACAAGGTGTGTAGGGAGTGGGACACGGTGTGTAGGGAGTGGGACACGGTGTGTAGGGAGTGGGACAAGGTGTGTAGGGAGTGGGACACGGTGTGTAGGGAGTGGGACAAGGTGTGTAGGGAGTGGGACACGGTGTGTAGGGAGTGGGACACGGTGTGTAGGGAGTGGGACA
Organism: Physella acuta; assembly: GCF_028476545.2. Classification (NCBI taxonomy): domain Eukaryota; kingdom Metazoa; phylum Mollusca; class Gastropoda; family Physidae; genus Physella; species Physella acuta. Next base: position 776,956 of record NW_026731895.1, on the reverse strand, counting down.
CGGTGTGTAGGGAGTGGGACACGGTGTGTAGGGAGTGGGACACGGTGTGTAGGGAGTGGGACACGGTGTGTAGGGAGTGGGACACGGTGTGTAGGGAGTGGGACACGGTGTGTAGGGAGTGGGACACGGTGTGTATGGAGTGTCACTAGCGGGGTGGAGAGAATAGATGAATATTATCGCACTAAGTATTATTGCCCTTATATTAATGGAGGGAATGGATGAATATTATCGCCCTTATATTAATGGAGGGAATGAACCCAAATATGATCGTTCTGAAATGAATGGAGGGAATGAACCCAAACATTATCGCCCTTATATGAAATAACCGGTTAACTATTATCATCATTTAATAATGAGAATAAAAATATATTACTTCCCTTTAAATCAGGGGTCTCCAAACTACGGCCCGCGGGCCGGAAGCGGCCCGCGAAGTCCTCTCATCCGGCCCGCAGAGATCTTTTTGTCTAAGGAAAAATCGTTTGTTGGTGATGGCTGAGGGACTTTGCCCAGAAAAATCAAAGACATGCCTGGAAGAAAATGGCCCCCGAACTGAAATTTGATAGTTAATCCGGCCCTCGGACTGAAAAGTTTGGAGACCCCTGCTTTAAATGATAAATATAAATTGTATGAACACTTTTTTATAAACGTAAAGTCGGACCGTTGAAACCGTTGTAAAAAAAAATATAGCACTCACAAAACATTGGAACTAAACATGAATGTAAAACATTACTCTATACATTTGTTTTAAAAACCTTTGTATGTAGTAGTAAACATCTTTAAATTATTCAATGTTAAATATCGACCAAGAGTATGAAACAAAAGTCGCTATTTCGTTGAATATCCCCACTAGTGAAATTTGTGTGGAACCGAGGTTTTAAAGTAAGTGGGTACCCACAAGAGCAAAGTGGCGGTATTTTTACGGTCTTCACCAGACACAAATTTGTTTCCTGTGAGTTGGACGATTGAATTAGCCTTGCTGACGTACGCACTCCAGGGGGGTAACTCGCGGTAAAAAAATATTCCAGAAGATGTAATTAAAATTGTGTATTCGATTTTTTTCCTTACAGATGGAAAACACGGACAAAATATTTAAGCAAAAGCGGACAAAATTTTAAAGCAACGGCTAAATTTTTTTTTTAAAAGCAAATACAGACAAAATATTTCGGAATTGGGACTTGGTTAGCGACTCACAATTTTTGTGTGTCACCGTTTGGTTGTTTGTCTAGCAGACGACAGAGCAGTAATGGAGGTGATTTAATGGAGGAAAATATCAAATGTGTGACCGACAAAGATGGACGAACACAGGGGGAGGGAGTAAAACTGGAGGGAAGAAGGGAGGTAAGGAGGGAGGTAATGATTTGCATAAATGGGACGCGGAAAGATAAAATCTATTTTGTAATTTCGATTTCATTCATTTTATCTTAGAGACGTTGCTATGACGACGGCCGTGTTGAGCAGCCACGGCTACAAAACAGACGAGACATTTTTTTACTCTGGTGTAGCGGTTATTTCATGCATGTTGACTCTCACATACACGGAACAATTCTCGACAACTATTTGCTTATTGTTTACATATCTTTACGCTTTTATATAGGCCTATAGGCCATATATATACATACATACATACATACATATATATATATATATATATATATATATATATATATATATATATATATATATATATATATATATATATATATATTTATACATTATATACACATATAAATACACACACACACACACACATATATATATATATATATATATATATATATATATATATATATATATATATATATATATATATATATATATACAAATATATGTATATGTATGATATAGATATTGATAAATACATAAATACACACAGATACACATATATACATACACTTATACACACAGATACGAATGTGAAACAAAAAATATTTTTATCATATTTTCTACTTAATTTAAACTAGTAATAGAATTGTTCAGCACAAAAAGAGAATCAAATCAACAAACAAAAAAGAGAGACAATTGCATTTATTTATGGGTAAAATTGAGTTATTCCTCTGGCTACATAAAAGGGGAAAAGGGTTAAGAAATTGTCTACGAGCACCAAATTAAATGGTTAATTTATAGAATTGAGTGTTGTCATAGAAACCTTTGTAAGGAACAAGGTAGATAACCTACAGAGAATAGAGTCACTCTCCTGCACAGAAGTTGCAAATGAAAGATAAATTGACGTTTGGAGAAGAGGCTTTTTTTCTGGGAAACTTCATGCAATAAAAGTTAGAGATACTGTTGTCTACTAGGCTATAACGGGAAACGCGGCTATTGCCTGCAATATCACAATCAGTGTTTCTTCCAGACTTTTTTTTCCGGGGGGGCACTTGAAATCTTCGGGGGGGGCGGTAAACTTTCTTCGGGGGGGCGGACACTGTTAAAAGTATATATTTTCTATATAAATTATATAAATTTCATTTCGTTCGGGGGGGCGGTAAAAATTTTTCGGGGGGGCTTCGCCCCCCCGAAGAGATGCCTGGAAGAAACTCTGATCACAATATAGACAGTAAACATACTGGATAGTCCTTCTCAGAAAACTAAACATAGGATAATTTCTGTCCGACAACACAACATAAAGGATAATCCTTCTTAGACATCAAAGGATGGAGGATTATAACAAGCAAAGTTTGATTTTACCATGATAGAAGATCAGGTAATTTCAAATCTGATCAAGTTAGGTGGGTATTGCACCTGACTGCAATCTACAGTTATCTTCTTTATAGAAATGTATATTACAACAACACAGTTCAACAGCATTATGTCCTTATTACACACTACACAGCTCAACAACAGTATGTCATGCACTACATACTTGCAGTGTATCACATATTGTTTACATTGAGTACTGTACCACATGCTAACAGTACAGTCTAGCATACGGTACACGTATTAGAGTTCCAGATTAGAGCCCAGGTGAGACAATATACATCTGGCGTGTGACTCACCTGTTAAGAAATGCTGTGAATTTGGACCATAAGCATTAAGGGCATCTTGTAAATGCTGAAGTCGGTCTTGTAACATTTGATTTAAGGCGTCCCACCTGGTGATTCAAGGATAAGGAGTCAGACATGTGACATCTTCTTATGTGTCAGACATGTGTCTGACATGTGGCGTCTACTAAGTGTCAGACATGGGCATCTTCTAATGTGGCAGACATGTGGCACCTTCTAATGTGTCAGACATGTGGCATCTACTAAGTGTCAGACATGGGCATCTTCTAATGTGTCAGACATGTGGCATCTTCTAATATGCCAGACATATGGTCATCTTCTAATGTGTCAAATGTATGTGAATTTTACACATCTTAAGTTGGCATTTAAATGTTATTTATGTGAAAGTAGGTCTATGTCCATCCTAATAAAGAGACATAGTGAACTTGACTTTAGGAAATCTAGACAATCATCTAAGTCAAATTTAAACCTTAACTCTTCCCATGGTTGGTTTTATCACTTAGACTGCTTGACAAGAGGTATTATCTGAGTTGATTAAGGATACATTTTACAGGTGAAAATTCTACTAGAGGCTTATGTTAAAGCGTTGGTGTGTGTATGAAAGTTGGTATTCTATGGAGTAAATGTGCAATAAGAAGAGCTGAATCTCTAGAACAAGAGACAGCTCAGTTAGAAGCGTTATTTAAATATTGGTCAGCAAGTGACCTACTGACCTCTGGGTGAAGTCCTCCAGTCGATGTACGTTGTGATGAGAGAGAATGACGTCAGCTTCCTGTAGTCTGTTGGCCTGGTCAGTGACGTCATCCACCTGACCTTGGAGGGGGTACTTGAGCTGGAAGGACTGGAACCACAGAGAAAGTTTTTTTAATCACAGACCACATAGACATGTACACAGGGGGTACTTGAGCTGGAAGGACTGGAACCACAGAGAAAGTTTTTTTAATCACAGACCACATAGACATGTACACAGGGGGTACTTGAGCTGGAAGGACTGGAACCACAGAGAAAGTTTTTTTAATCACAGACCACATAGACATGTACACAGGGGGTACTTGAGCTGGAAGGACTGGAACCACAGAGAAAGTTTTTTTAATCACAGACCACATAGACATGTGTACAGGGAACATCAGACATCAGTTTTAATTACAAACCACATACAAAGGTACATCATGGTTTTAATCACAGACAACATGGAAACACAGAGCAACACAGTAGCTGACCTATTACACATGTGTTGGGGATCACAACACAGTTCCTATCAGAGACCACAGAACACATGTGTGTAGAGGGCTACATTAGACAACTACATCAAGCTGTTTGACATCCCATTACCACACTGACACTCACCTTAGTCCTATCTATTTCAGCTTGCAACTCTCCAATGATTATGTCCCCTACATTAGGCCAGTCTTTTATCTCCCTTTCTGCAGCTACGAGCCTGTCATGGAGGTTGTCCATAGATTCATGGAAGATACCCATTCTCTGTGAGCAGGGGAGATAACTTTTATTTCAAAATATTATCACAGACAGCGGCTTATTGTATGTAAATGACAATAAAGAACTTGATATGTGTGCAGTAAATTTGATCTTATTTTCAATTATAATAATGATTTTGATATTCTTTAATGTAAACTTTTAACGCTTAAAAAAATGCAAAGTATTACATGTGTTGTATTGGATGCATAAGTTGTACCAGTAATAATGGCATGTGTTTTACCAGATCCATATAGATAGTTGCAGCACATACATGAATTGTGTTATACCAGATGAATGTTTCACTAGGTTAATGTTGTACCATATGAATGTTTCACTAGATTAATGTTGTACCAGAAGAATGTTTCACTAGATTAATGTTGTACCAGATGAATACTTCACTAGGTTAATGTTGTACCAGATGAATGTTTCACTAGAATAATGTTGTACCATATGAATGTTTCACTAGATTAATATTGTACCAGATGAACCACATGTAGTACCCCATGTGGTACTGTGCAGTACCACAGTCTAAGCCTCACCCACCTCGACAACCTCGTCCAGCTTGATCTGCCAGCTGAGGGTGCCCTGCTTACACTCCTGCCATTTTTTGTTCAACAGTTTCACCTGGTGCCTGATCTTGCGGATTAAGTGGCGTGCGTCTTTCTCCGGGGTGCCATCCGGTCCACTGTCATCTGTGGATTGCAGAAAAGCTTCAGTCAAATGGTGCTTGGTGTACAAACACAAATGTACACACTAGTGGTACACATACGTATACACACTAGTCACACACAGTTGTAATTAAATCATGATACAGATACTGAAAGCTACCAATCACTAATGAGCTCTAGAATTGAAATACAATGAGATAAGAAAAAAAAATTAAAAAAAAAACCATAGGACATGAATAAAGAATGCTTTAAATTACAATCAACACTTTTAATGTTTGTTAAAAAAAATTAAATTCTAGATCTGAAATACAAATAGATAAGATAAACAGAAAAAAAAACCATTGTCCATGTAACAAAAATGACTTTTAAAGTAAGTAACGAAAATCTTCTACTGAATGGAAGGCAAAAATTTTTCTAATTTATATTCTCAGAGCTCACACACACATACAACCAATTGCACCTTAGAAAAATAATTCTTTGCAATAATTTTTTAAAATCTCTGATAAAGCCACATCAATTTTTACACTGAGAGAAAAAAAATATGATCGATCAACTGAGATAGTTCAGTCTTTAAATGTCATCTTTTATTAACGATCTCTATCAGAAATATTTCAAGCCACCCCTCTGCAGTTCCTACTGAGGGGAGGTCACTCACATTATTTTAAATAGCTGGAATAGAGGACAGAGGTCAACTTCTGTTCCAATTTAAACCAAGGAAAAAAAACAACTCTCTAACTATAACCAAAACATCATTCTCCAACTACAAAACAAAGTCAACCCTCTGACTATTAAAAACAACTCTCTAACTATAAAAACAACTCTCCAACTATATCAAAAACATCAACTCTCCAACTATAAAAAAACAACTCTCTGACTATAAAAACAACTCTCTAACTATAAAAACAACTCTCTAACTATAACAAAAACATCAACTCTCCAACTATAAAAAAAACAACTCTCTAACTATAAAAACAACTCTCTAACTATAAAAACAACTCTCTAACTATAACAAAAACATCAACTCTCCAACTATAAAAAAAAAACGACTCTCTAACTATAAAAACAACTCTCTGACTATAAAAACAACTCTCTAAATATAAAAAAAAAACATCAACTCTCCAGCTATAAAATAAACATCAACTCTCCTATTATAAAACATCAACTCTCCCATTGCAAGAGAACAAGACAGAACTCTCCCATCTAAAATGCATCGAAATATACCAGAGTACTATATTAAGGCATGAAAAAAAATCAATGTTCAATTTGAGCCAGTGTCTGACCAAGTAGGGAGGGATCAGCAGGATTGAGCCATCAGCACTAGAGTCACCACCTAGCACCAGCATGAGGTCCCACTGATAAACTTCACGTCTGCTTCAGATTAGAGGCTAAATATTCTACTTCACGCTGGCATTTCCTTATTAGAAGAATTTTTTAGTTGTCTTTTTACATTAAAGAAAATAATTTTTTAGTATCAGTTCTAGTTCAGTTTACAATCACATCCAGCTAAATACAATTTTTTTTTGCTTGTTTTTGCCATCATCTAAGTCAGTAAAAAAATAATTTAAAATGAATAAATTCCTCTTAAAAAAGTGAAGCTACAAAACTAGAATTTTTGGAAGGAAATGAGAAGGAAGTCCTAAAGGTCACAGGGAAGATTTCTACCCTGCAGCTTTTTGGTGGAAAATAATTTTTTGTCAATTTATATCTTGTTTATGTTGCTTTAAATGTCTCCCCCGGATGTCATAGTTTATGTTAGAAGCTGTACAGAAATCTAGGACACACTGTTAAAAACATGGAACGGTTTTTGTGAATCAAAACTTTCACTTCCTAACAAAAAAACAAAAACAAAAAAAAAACAACCCACAACAGAATGAAGGTAATTAGCAGGTACCTGCACTGTCTCCCCCACTATCATAGCGTGCATCCTCCCCCTCCTCCCTCAGGTAGAACCTCCCAGCCTCCAGGCTCTGTTCTATCAGAGGGCGCTTCAACTCTAGTTGGTTCTGTAGGCGCTATCAATACATACATCAAAACATGGCATTAGGGGAATTACATTTTAACAGCTTTAAAAAAAAATGGTTTCGCTTGTGAAATTAGACTGATGTTTTTTTTTTTAGAAACTCCAAGATATTCACAAGAAAAGCCATTTAAAAAAAAATGCTGTAAATTCATTTTTAAAAATCTGCTAACTTATAAAATCTCTTATCTATGATAAAATAAAGTAAAAGAAAAAAATAATTCCCATGAATCATAGTTTAGATGAAGCTGGCACATTTTTTGGGGTAAGAAGATTTTAATATGAAATCAAATCTTTCTCTGATCAGTTTTTTCCCCTTGGTGGGAATTATTAAAATAAAAAAAATAATAAAAAGTGGAAAAAGAAAGTTTTGATAAATGAAGAAGTAATTACATCCTAAAAACACAAATACCCCCTCCCCACAACACTTACCTCCCATTTCCAACACCCCCCCCCCCCCACCATACTCCCCTCCCCCCTGCTACCCCCCACCATACTCCCCTCCCCTCTGCTACCCCCCACCATACTTCCCTCCCCTCGGCTAACCCCACCCATCCATCACACTCCCCTCCCATATACCCCCCTCCCTCCAGCGTGCCATACCTGGTTCTCCAGCAGTTGTCGCTGGACACTGGCCAGATCCCCACCAATGGGATGTTGCTGCTGTAGCTCTGTCTGTCTGGCCAGCACCCAGGCCACCAGGCTCTGGAGGGTCTTCACAAGGCGCGACCACTGCTCTGCATTACTCTCTAGCCGACCCCTGGACAGTACAGTTAGAACAGGTCAGTGGAAAGTTAGGTCAGTGGAAAGTTAGGAGACAGTACAGGTAGCAAAGTAAGGTCAGTGGAAAGTTAGGTCAGTGGAAAGTTAGGTCAGTGGAAAGTTAGGTCAGTGGAAAGTTAGGTCAGTGGAAAGTTAGGTCAGTGGAAAGTTAGGTCAGTGGAAAGTTAGGACTGAAAGGGACTGAATCACGAGACAAAGGGACTGAACCAAGAAACAAAGGGACTGAATCAAGAAACAAAGGGACTGAATCAAGCAACAAAGAGACTGAACCAAGTAAAACAGACCTGATCTCCATGGACTTCTCCATGAGGTGTAGCCAGCGTTTGTTCATCTCCTCCAGCCTAGCCTGCAGCTTGTGGGAGTCTGAGGTCACCATGGTCCGCATGACTTGACTCCCTGTGTGGTTCAAGCTCTCAAAGGTGCTCTGGTGGGAATCAACTTCAGCTTGGAGGTCCTGCAAGGTGAGCAAAATTGGCATCATAACACACAGCACAACAATGGCTTTATAACACAGAGGTAAACAATACAACAATGAACATTGGCATTATAACACAGGGGTAAACAGCGCAACATTGGCATTATAACACAGAGGTAAACAATACAACATTGGCACCATAACAGAGAGGTAAACAGCACAACTGGTATCTTAGCACACATCATGAAACTAAAAACTTGAATTACAAAGTAACAAATTATGAAATCTATATGCAATGGGGTATACAAATTATTTTTAAAAATGTATGTGACGAAAGTAATAAAATGTGATGACAACTAACAGGTTGACAGTAGAATAGAATACAGTCAAGTCTTTTCTGGTGTCCAAGTGATGAGGGGCAGTATAATGTATTGTATTACCAACTATCATTTTGTATCTTTGTATATTTCTCTCTCTCGATATATATATATATATATATATATATATATATATATATATATATATATATATATATATATATATATATATATATATATATATATATATATATATATATATAAATAGTTTTCCATTATTTATATACTTATATATACAATAAAGCAAATGGAAAACGCTGTAACACGGCTTTAAGCCTGGCTAAAATAGAGTATAAGAAATTCATTTACACTTGCTGCGTGGAGAAAAATGTGCTATCAATATTTGATCAATAAAGCACATAGCTCAATCTTTAAATTCTCCAGGCAAATTCGACGAAATATCAACAACACAGGGCCACACAGGTCTAAAACTAGATCAAATTCTATCATAAATCATCTCCCCAAACCCTAAAAAATGCAGGAAAGCAAAACAAACAGGCTGTCAGTTTAGAGCCACTTCCGCTAAATTAAAGCTAAAAACAGCATCCGCAGGGCCATCAGTTGAAGTTGCCATTTTGTTATTGGCCTGGGCCACGCATCTGATGACTGGCCAACTAACTGGCTGGAGATTGATGGATGACCCCCATTGATCGGTGACCCCCCTATCTATCACACTCTGTGAGGACCGGATGCTCTAATTTCTTTCACATCACTAAGTCAAGTTTAATTTTACACTATCAACCCTCTTTACTTAGCTGGCCATATTTTGGGCAAGGTTTCGATTTCAACAAAATGAAAACAATTTTGTTAAGTCCAACAAACAGAAAACGTCAGGCATTGTAAATGTGTAGAATGACAGTTTTGTTGAGAGAAACTTGAAGATCACAAGTCCAGATGGAGAAGGCAACAAAAACTTTCAAGAACAGCTGACACAACGTTTTCACAGTGCTGTCAGGTTTCACCAATCAGTCAACATGCCATTGGTGTGTCACCATCTGATCACCACAACACCAGTAAAGTTCAACTGTATCACCATTCATTTTGTCACTAGTGAGGTTCTAGAGTGTGTCTTGCCATACAGTCACCACACCACCCACACAACCAGTGAAGACTTTACCCACACCACCCACACAATCAGTGAAGACTTTACCCACACCACCCACACAACCAGTGAAGACTTTACCCACACCAACAACCACCAGTGAAGACTTTACCCACACCACCCACACAACCAGTAAGGACTAACCACACCACCCACACAACCAGTGAAGACTATACCCACACCACCCACACAACCAGTGAAGACTTTACCCACACCACCCACACAACCAGTGAAGACTTTACCCACACCAACAACCACCAGTGAAGACTTTACCCACACCACCCACACAACCAGTGAAGACTTTACCCACACCAACAACCACCAGTGAAGACTTTACCCACACCACCCACACAACCAGTGAGGACTAACCACACCACCCACACAACCAGTGAAGACTTTACCCACACCACCCACACAACCAGTGAAGACTTTACCCACACCACCCACACAACCAGTGAAGACTTTACCCACACCACCCACACAACCAGTGAAGACTTTACCCACACCAACAACCACCAGTGAAGACTTTACCCACACCACCCACACAACCAGTGAAGACTTTACCCACACCACCCACACAACCAGTTGTATCTTGACTAGCGGCTAAAGGCCAAATGGCCTGACAAAATACCACGGGCTCTTAATTTAAAATATTCTAATGGCTCAGACAAACATACGGATAAAATAGTTCGTTTTTATTTCGTCCAAATGTCAGGGTGGGTTTGTAGCTAGGTGGATACAGGATATCAATGTCTGTAGTTTAGTGTAGTGACAGACAGACGCAATACTACCAATGTCTTGGAAAACAGATATCAGACACACCGTAAACAGCGAGAGACAGCCACGGCAGACCGTGCGGCGTCAATTCGGCCAATGACGAAACGGCCCCGTCAAAACGACCCCGACAAAACGACCCCGTCAAAACGACCCCGTCAAATCGGCCCCGTCAAAAGGGCCAGCGACATATGGACCCCGTCATATAGGCTCCCGACAAATAGGCTCCCGTCATTTAGGCTACCGACAAATAGGCTCCCGTTATATAGGCTCCCGACAAAAGGGCTCCAGTCAATAAGGCTCCTGACAAATAGGCTCCCGTCATTTTGGCTCCCGACATATAGTCTCCCGTCATTTAGTTTTTTCCACAAAACGGCCCCCGTCATTACGACTCCCGACAAATAGGCTCCCGCCATTTAGTTTCTCCACAAAACGGCCCCCGTCATTACGACTCCCGACAAATAGGCTAGCGTCATTTTGGCTCCCGACAAAAAGGCTCCTGTCAATTTGGCTCCAGACAAAAGGACCACTGACACAGTGGCGTAGCTACCGTAAAGCTAGCGTAAGCAAGGCATGGGGGCCCAAGGCACATAGGGGCCCTTTTCCCTCATAAAAATTAAAACTTTTACAATGGAATTTTAATATTTGTTACATATAAATAATTTTAAAAAAGAAAAAGGTTAAAAGTTCCAAAAAGCCCCCCCCCCCCTCCCACCGTTTCGGCAGTGGGATTCAGTGTTTGTGTGTCAAACAGAGCCCAATCGTTATAATAACACTACAGGCTATATAACTTTGTCGTGCAAGACATTGAGAGAATCAGCCTATAAATAAACTTTTTAGCAGTAGTAGGCAAGCATAATAATATAGTATAAATACAAAATCAGGACATATAAAATACAAAATGTTGCCTTCGGAATATTTATATATTAAAAAATATCCATCGTAAGTAGAAGTTGATCTCTTCGTTTAACTCCTCTGTAGCCTAACGCAGAGGCGTAGTGAAGGCGAGGCGGGGGGTGCGGACCGCAACGGGTGACACCATTTAGGGGGGGGGTGACACCAAAGGCAAAAAAATGTAAAATTTATAGAATGAAATGCCATTTTCCAGATCCATTAGTTAAAGTTAAATAGTCTTCTAAGTACAAATCGAAAATTATATCAAGAGGGGGGGGGGGTGTGACACCACGACGTAAACGTAAACTATTGTCACCCCCTCCCAGGAAACAAAGCATATATATATATATATATATATATATATATATATATATATATATATATATATATATATAAAGATATATATATATATATATATATATATATATATATATATATATATATATATGAGACCGCTTTGCCGGGAGACTTAGTCTCTACAGAAACGGTATTGTCAGTGCAGTGGCGTAGCTAGGATTTTTGGGCCCCTATGCAAAAAATATCAGTGGGTCCCTTCGTCAGCCGTTAGGCCAGTGGCGTCATATATATATATATATATATATATATATATATATATATATATATATATATATATATATATATATATATATATATATATATATATATATATATATGTATATATATATATATATATATATATATATATATATATATATATATATATATATGTATATATATATATATATATATATATATATATATATATATATATATATATATATATATATATATATATATATATATATATATATATATATATATATATATATGCTTTGTTTCCTGGGAGGGGGTGACAATACGAAGTGCCGCACCGGGTGAGACCCGACCTAGCGACGCCACTGGCCTAACGGCTGACGAAGGGGCCCACTGATAATTTTTGCATAGGGGCACAAAAATCCTAGCTACGCCACTGCACTGACAATACCGTTTCTGTAGAGACTAAGTCTCCCGGCAAAGCGGTCTCATTGAATATGACATCTGCCAGTGGGACCCCTTCATCAATATTCTTTAGAGTTAGCTTATCCAACACTCTTATGTAATACAACGTATGCATCTCTTGTTCGGCAGGCCTTATTTTTATATTAGTTTATCTATTATAAAATATAGTATGTTTTAATTTAAGGGTCATCTATCTATGACATCCATAATTGAGTCGGTTATAGGCTGTTCCAACTCATTGTGTGGGGAGAAGGGTCCACGCTGTACCTTCCTAACTGCAATATGCTTGTACAGGGGCGTAGCGAGGGGAGGGGCGGGGGGTGCGGACCGCACCGGGTGACACCATTTAGGGGGGTGACACAAAGGCAAAAAATAGCAAAATATATAAAGAAAAAGTTGGGGGGGGGGGGGGTGCAAATCGAAAACTTGAAAGTTTGTCCCCGGGAAGGGTCGCAACGCCTCTGGGGGGGGGGGGGGGGGTGACACCATTAAGTGCCGCACCGGGTGACACCCGACCTCGCTACGCCACTGTGCTTGTAGGTTATCAAAACAAAATGCTGTTATCATGTTAACATCATGTATATCATACATTTACACTTCTGTGCTCGCTTTTAAGCAACAGATATTTTCTGTTGTAAATTAAACATTATCAAAACTTTAGAATTGGTGGAATTTAGCTGTTAAGGGCTCGATTTGTTTGTGAATTAATGTTGGTTCATGAAAAAATAATTTCATTCGGGCATTAAAAAGAGGTTATGGTGGTATTGGAGGTAGGACACAACGGTTACTTTTATGCCAATAGTGGTCATATCATTCATTTTTCCGGAGCCAATATGTCGGGAGTCATTTTGTCAAAAGCCAATATGTCGGGAGCCCAATTGCCGGGAGCCAATATGTCGGGAGCCCATTTGTCGGTAGCCAAAATGTCGTGAGCCCATTTGCCGGGAGCCCATTTGTCTTGAGCCCTTATGTCGGGAGCCAATATGTCGGGAGCCGCTTTGTCGGGAGCCAATATGTCCTGAGCCTATTTGTCAGGGGTTAATATGTCGGGAGTCCATTTGTCGGGAGCCTAAATGTCGGGAGCCTATTTGTCGGGAGCCTATATGTCGCAAGTCAATATGACGGGAGCCCATTTGACGGGAGCCAATAAGTCGGGGCCCTTTTGACGGGGCTATTTTGACGGGGTCGGTTTGTCGGGAGTCGATTTGACGGGGTCGTATTAACGGGGCCGTTTTGACGGGGCCGATTTGTCCCGGGCCGTTTTGACAGGGCACCCGGCAGACACCAGACAGTAGACAAGCCCCACCTGAAACAAGCCATACAGTAAGTCGAGACAGGGGGTGGTGTTGTAGCTTACCCTACAAGGTAACCCAGGTAACAGCTCCCCACAGGTAAGACGTGAACAGGCTCACCAAAAACACCTGGATGGATTCTACCTCGATCCTATACACGTGTGAGTACCGCCCAATACCTCTTGTCTATTTTATCATGTGCAAGTTGCTTTAAAGTTGGCCAATACAACTGTCTCTATATTAAAACGTGTGATATCGATTTGTTAAAAGTTACCATAAAGAAAAAAAGCTAATTAAAATCCAGCTAGCGGCTGGACCCATAAGTTGAAAGAGTTTCCAAACAAGCTGGTACCGCCATCTGCTGCCGTGGAGGCCAAGTGGGAACATTTATTGCAAGTCGCACGTTCAAACAAGACCAACCTTTCAAAGCCTTCCATCCGCTGTTTCAGAGCCAAATAAAATTTCGGATGTTGCGGCAATTTAAACAAAAATAAAAAAAATCTGGGAAACCCTTTCAATTTAAGGGTGGAAAAAAATGATAGAGTGGTAAAAATGGAATCGGTGTGTCTAGAAAACTCTGGAATTATCCGCCCTTGTGCCTTAATGTGTCTTAATTATTAGTTTTTGGTGTGTCTTAATTATTAGTTTTTGGTGTGTCTTAATTATTAGTTTGTGCAAAGCGTTGTAAAATTCTTCCCATAAAAACCCAACCGATTCTTTGACAATGGAGTCTGGGACTCAGCTTTTCTCTCGCCTAACAAAACCAGGCTTTTAGATCAGCATAAGAACTCTCTTTAGAGTGTGATTAAAAAAACGTGTGGATTCAAGCTTTTAAAATACTGTCTGTAAAGTCTGTCCGTTTGTCGACATCAACATTTACGGTTAGCTTTACGAGTAGTGCGGGCATTAAGGAAGGACTAATGGGACACAGACGGACAAATAATGGGTCGCAGACGGACAAATATTCGCCCGACTTTCAGCCACAAATTTGAGGTGAGCTGAGATTTGCCCAAAGTCTTAATGGTTGTGACAAGAGCCTGATCGATCGTGGGAATCTTAGCAGTGTGGTGCGGGGTTTTATAGCAAGTCTAAATGGGACATTTTTAAATTACACGGTTCTGGGGACATTTTTTTTTTACAATATCGTCCTGGGGACATTTCTTTATCATATGTGAACGTTTCTTCACATCGTCATGTGCACAACTATTTATATCAAAATGTGAACATTTCTTCACATCGTCATATGCACGACTATTTATATCAAAATGTGAACATTTCTTCACATCGTCATATGCACGACTATTTATATCAAAATGTGAACATTTCTTCACATCGTCATATGCACGACTATTTATATCAAAATGTGAACATTTCTTCACATCGTCATATGCACGACTATTTATATCAAAATGTGAACATTTCTTTACAATGTGATGTGGATGATCCTACACATCATGATGTGCAGGTTTCTTTACATCATGATGTGGACGTAGACAAGCCCTTAAACGCTTTAAAGACATTACAAAAATACCTTCTAATAATAGAATCTGTGCCAGCCTACAACAAAAGTACCTTCTAATAATAGAATCTGTGCCAGCCTACTACAAAAGTACCTTCTAGTAATAGAATCTGTGCCAGCCTACTACAAAAATACCTTCTAATAATAGAATCTGTGCCAGCCTACTACAAAAGTACCTTCTAATAATAGAATCTGTGCCAGTCTACAACAAAAGTACCTTTTATTAATAGAATCTGTGCCAGCCTACTACAAAAGTGCCTTCTATTAATAATAGAATCTGTGCCAGCCTACTACAAAAGTGCATTCTAATAATAGAATCTGTGCCAGTCTACAACAAAAGTACCTTCTATTAATAGAATCTGTGCCAGCCTACTACAAAAGTGCCTTCTAATAATAGAATCTGTGCCAGCTTACTACAAAAGTGACCTCAAATATTAATGAACGCTAAGCAACATGGGAGAAAGACTTTGTAGTGGGAACTTGCAGTAGGACATCGCCTCCTGTCCATTACAGATTGACTCTGAACTTAATCCTAACATTCAACGTAGGCCTAAAACCATTATCGGAAAGTGGCTTAGGGTTTAAGTTAGCTAATGCTTAGCACAATTACGAAATGTGATTTGTATTTTCACACCGCGAGACAATTTTAGGCCTTGTATAAAATCTCTAGTAATTTTATCAAATGCCCAGGTTCTCTCGTTGTATTGATTAAAACAAATGTATAATACCTGATCTTGAGAGGTGGGTTTTTTTCGAAAGGGGGGGGGGGATTACCATGAGGGTAATTGACCAGACGTATTGTCCTAGGCATGGTAGGCACAAAGGCGTACCAAATATCGCGTTAATGATTTCATTGGTAACGATATCTGTTTACAATAGTCATAAAGGTTTGATTCTACACCCAACATAAAAAACAGTAACAACGACAAATCTTTATGGCAAAACTATTAAGAAACGTTTACGAAAATTAAACAGCCAGAGAGTGTTGTATAAGTAGAAAACACAGCGGACGAGACCTGAAATTTGAAAGTTTCGCTGTCTTAGGCATATTCTGTTCAAATTACCGCACAACTGTTGCCATTAAAATGGTTTATTATGTAAATAAAAAACCAGATTCCCAGCACGCGATTAAATGTGTTGTGTTACAGACACACGTATCGCGTGCTGGAGGTAGGCAACAGGTGATTGGCTAGACGTGGAGAGCTGTGTTTTAATGAATGGAGTGACTTGGTGGTGAATCATGCTCGTTAGTGCAACCAACGTATTTCACGTGCTAACTAAAACATTAACCCCAACACTCAAACTCTGTGATTTTAATCAGGCACTACCGATACATTGAGATGCTACGTGGGTAATGATGGCCACTCATTAATGAGCGATAATCACCGGCCAGTAATGACAAAAGTCCGCCTACATGTCCATAGAATAATATGACTGTATCTGTAAATTGACTGTGTGCCTATACCTGTATGCTACCTGTCTATCTATGCCTATCTGTTAAAATTATCTCTACCTGTATGTTCAATGCCCGTCTCTACCTGTATGTAAAATGCCTGTCTCTACCTGTATGTTACCTGTCTGTCTCTACCTGTATGTTACCTGTCTGTCTCTACCTGTATGTTACCTATCTTTCTCTACCTGTAAGTTAGAAGTCAGTCTACTGGTCAGTGAAGTGGTCAGTGGATCAGTCAGTGGAGCGGCCACTGTGTACTCACGTGTTCGAAATGACGGAGGAGAATCTTAAGAGTGACGGTCAGTTGGATCATGGAGGGGCTAAAGTCCAGAGAACTAGCCAGCGTTTTTTGTCCAGCTTGCACCCAGTGAACCGGAAGTTAAAGCCGCTTTTCCTGGCCGACAAAGGTACGAAAATAAAACCGGAAACAGATTTCTTAATTGGACAACTTCAACAGCACCTTGACCAAGTGTGGAGACTATCACAGATTGTCTATGGCCGACAAAGGTACGAAAATAAAACCGGAAATAGATTTCTTAATTGGACAACTTCAACAGCACCTTGACCAAGTGTGGAGACTATCACAGATTGTCTACGTGCGGGTGGTGTCTCCAGCTGATGATGTGGGACGCTGGTCGTCTGTTTAACAAAGCAACAAAGCAAGAGCTCAACTTAGAGACCAGCACTGTGATCAAATCATTATGAACGTATACACCCTCCTTAACGTAGTTTTTTCCCTACGTTTGCGAACATCATCATAAAACAACAGTGAAATAACGCGTAGATCCTTCAACAGCTTTATCCACACAAATAAATATCACTTGTTTACCAACACAACAACACGCTCGGCACACCATCGTGTTGTGTGTTGACACTACACACACATGTATATGTGTGTTGTACAGCACAGCACACAACACACCGGATACACAGTTGTCGGGTTTTACAGCACACTAGAGTGTTGTGTGTAGTAATTTAATAATGCCACTTAAACGAAAACAAAAGTCCACGACATGTAAAAATCCCACGTGAGTCGAAAAGCTCCAGCAAGTACACACAGCGTACTCACGACCGAAATAACACACTAGTTCTTTCACCTGAACACGTCACCACAACACAGGTAATAACATCGTCTGGGCATAAAGCATTTGATTAAACACCCCCCCTCCACCACCCCTGTCTACTTGTGTTAACATATGGTATGATCTATCGATCTGTGTGCGATCTGTTCAAGGTTTCTACACGTGCGCCAGACTACGCCTGGCCTGTGTGAGTAAATATATCAGGGTAGAAAAACTAGGCAACTCACTCTCCTTTCTTCTTTCTGAGAGAGCGAGAGAGAAAGTGAGAGAGAGTGGGAGATCCACAAAACGAGAGAGAACAAGTAAAACCGCGACAGGTGTGGAAGCTAAACGATATACACCTAGAAGGCAGAGTACCGCAATACTTCAGATGTTGCGCGGATAACTCTTGTCACACGGGAATTACTTCCCCTTTCTCTAAATATTATTGATACCGATAAGATAAACTTGCAATGTGCGATGGACCGCGAGATGTATAGCCTGGGCCTGCCCGCCAGCTGAATAGAAAACAAACCCTTCAACGACCACGACACGCTTGTAAATATTTTCTGTAACTAAAACCTTTACCCTACCTCCAGACTGCCGCGGTACTTTATACCTTATTATAATAGGATAGAAAAAATTGAGAAAGGTTGATACTCTTATTTTTTTTCCCTCGATGTTAGAGTGAATGAAAAAAAGTTAAAACAGTTTACAAAAGCTTAATCCATGTTTTAACATACGACAATATGATTTGTTTGTACCCATTTCTACCTGAGATATAGCCAAACATCCACCAATAGGAGCGCGGCTATTTATAGACTGAACCACTTGTAAACCAACACACGAGTGACAGGCCGTACGTCAACGCGCGTTAGGCACGTGAGCCGCACGTTCTAAAAATAAACCACCCGACTTTCCCCAAGGCGCTTTCAAAGCGGATCAACCCGCGGGTTTTTTTTTTTCCCTTGGGGGAATTTCTGTTCTGGTTTTGGTCGTCAACTGACATTTCCTGCCATAATTCCCGCTGATTTTTGAAGCTTAAATTAGAATTAATGAATTTCCTAATTTTGTAGATAAGATACTGGTCTACATTTTTAA
This sequence comes from Physella acuta, assembly GCF_028476545.2. Taxonomy (NCBI): domain Eukaryota; kingdom Metazoa; phylum Mollusca; class Gastropoda; family Physidae; genus Physella; species Physella acuta. Next base: position 758,026 of record NW_026731895.1, on the reverse strand, counting down.
TAACTAGTAGGAAATCAATAAACGATGGAAAATTAATCACTAAATCTTATTAAAATGTATCACTAAAATGTTTTTTTTCCCCAACGAAAGTTGAACGATTTCGGAAATTTCAGCCGAATGTAAGACTTAAGCTAAAGGCTCGGTTTTATTTTCATCCTAGCACTTACATAAATGCGTAAAAATAGGAATTGTGTTATGCAATTTACTAACTTATTCAACAGAGCCCTTACAAATCGTTATGTTGAAAAACCAATACGGTATATGGAGTGGTGTTAGTCCGAATCTAGCCTGTATTGTCTGTACAAGTCCAAATTTAGCCTGTATCAAATCTGTATAAATCTGAATCTAGCCTGTATCAAATCTGTATAAATCTGAATCTAGCCTGTATCAAATCTGTATAAATCTGAATCTAGCCTGTCTAAAATCTGTATAAATCTGAATCTAGCCTGTATCAAATCTGTATAAATCTAAATCTAGCCTGTATCAAATCTGTATAAATCTGAATCTAGCCTGTATCAAATCTGTATCAATCTGAATCTAGCCTGTATCAAATCTGTATAAATCTAAATCTAGCCTGTATCAAATCTGTATAAATCTGAATCTAGCCTGTATCAAATCTGTATAAATCTGAATCTAGCCTGTATCAAATCTGTATAAATCTAAATCTAGCCTGTATCAAATCTGTATAAATCTGAATCTAGCCTGTATCAAATCTGTATCAATCTGAATCTAGCCTGTATCAAATCTGTATAAATCTAAATCTAGCCTGTATCAAATCTGTATAAATCTGAATCTAGCCTGTATCAAATCTGTATAAATCTGAATCTAGCCTGTATCAAATCTGTATAAATCTGAATCTAGCCTGTATCAAATCTGTATAAATCTGAATCTAGCCTGTATCAAATCTGTATAAATCTGAATCTAGCCAGTATCAAATCTGTATAAATCTAAGTCTAGCCAGTATCAAATCTGTATAAATATAAATCTAAATCTAGCCCGTATCAAATCTGTATAAATCTAAATCTAGCCTAGCCTGTATCAAATCTGTATAAATCTGAATCTAGCCTGTATCAAATCTGTATCAATCTGAATCTAGCCTGTATCAAGTGTGTAAAGACCGAATCTGAACTGTATCAAACCTCCATCAAGCCAACGACAAGCGACAGGAACTGCTCTTGTGTAAGAACAAGCTTAAGGGGAATTAACTCATATTCAGTGCATGTAAGCTTTTTAAATATCCTTCAAGGGGGAACAACTGACACTTATATCTGAGTCCGAAAGTAACTCGCATTAATAAGCTCCTTACTCATCGACAGAGAAAGCATACGTTAATTTTTTTATAACTAAAAAAAAATCTGATGAAGACTTAACGATTTAAGCATCATATGGTTGTATTCCTATAAAACTGTCGCCTATGTGTGATAGTGCCACCGCTTTACAACTACTGAACCTTCATACATTCATTAACAGGCTGATTTGAGTGATCAATATTACTAGATGGTAGACCACCACTTCTTTAATCCTAAATCTATTTAGCTCTAATTATAAGCCCATAACCCCTCAACCGACCCCACCGAAAACCAATACTCTTTTTTTTCCCTTTTTTAAATTAAAAAATAAATAAATAATAACACATTTGCATTTTCAGGTTTAAAAGTAAAATTGTAATTATACGTTTTATATTATGTATTAGTAAACTATCTCAAATGAATAAAAGTACATGTCAGAAAGAAGTATTACTATCGTAAATCTGTATCAGTCCTCATAAGCCTATGATGAAAACTGTAATACTAAAGCGAACATGGCAAGGTTAACTGACGTGGAAAATTACGTCTGAGGCGACCCCCCCCCCCCACTGACCCGATGATGAAATAGAAAGAAAATAATTTATGTATTGGATATATTTTTTAATTAACGTTAGCCACCACCCCGGAAAATGTGCCCCCCCCCCTCCCGAGAAAAGTAAAAAAAAAAGTACTAATTTTATCTTAAACACAACACATTCGGCTTGGGCGGGCCAACCAACGTGATAAAGAACTAACAAACAAACGTAATCATTTGTTTTGTAACGTAATCCAACTACTCTCCTAAGTTTTATTCCAAAGAAAACAATAGGAAATAACTAATTAAAGAACAACAACTCCTCGGAACAACACACAGAGTTGCATGCCATGATGAATCACACCGTCATAAATCGGGAGTTTCCGATGTTTCATGATAGAAGAGTGGTGTTTACAAAAAAAAAAATGTAACGAAAGAAAAGAATTTCTTGAGCTAGCCAGATAAAAAAAGCTGGCTCCGAATTCTGGCCAAAGATTTGTATGTCAAGTACATCGTAAGAATGTCAGACCTACGATTACTGTGTATCGTTACCATGCCAGATATATAAATCTTCGATACCATCAGAGAGAAGTGTTTTTTAAGACGCCTTTCAAACACTCGGGAAATGTAAATAAACATAGCAAGCCTAAGTGTACCACACACATATGAAGGTAAGAAAACAACAGACGATTCTTATTAGCTAGATGTTGCTAACACGTGGCTGCGAATGTAGGTAACTTCCTGTTTTGTATCGATACCTTGATATCGTTATGATACCTTGATATCGTTATGATACCTTGGTATCGTTATGATACCTTGATATCGTTATGATACCTTGATATCGTTATGATGCTTGTAAAGTTTGAACTTTTAAAATAGTGAGGGATAAGTTCGGTATTTATTCCCAAAGATAGAAGGATTACATTTACATGGAAAATATAGCTATACAAACACACAGTAAATGTAGCAATATAAAATATGGAAAATATAGCCATACAAAAAATGGCAAGTGGTATACAGCTAAGCAAATTATAGCCTTACAAGTCCACCAATACGCTTTTAAAATTTTATAACAATTTTGTACCCTTTCTATCCACAACACTGTTCACATCTCACGAGCAGAGCACAAGTAACGGTCTAAGAATCATCAAACACATGGATCACAGTACTGTGGTGTTCCACACGAACACACTCGGCCAGTCCACCCACACCAGTCACTGGAGAAATAACAGACGCGAGCACGGAGCAACAGGAAACAGAAACTAACAGACGCCGTCCATAGCAACACAAGGGAGACTACTCACAGTCTTCAAGGGATGTAATCATACCCCACCCACCCGCCCTTTTCACGAACTATGGCAAGTACAATAACAAACACAATACCAATAAGCAGTGGCGTCGCTACTCATTTCAGCGCCCCGGGCGTTCATTCGATTTTACACCCCCTACCTCACAACTAATAAGTATAGAACAAAATCAATAGCAGAAACCCCCCCCCCCCGCCTGAGTGATAAAGTCTTAATTAGACCTCCGCCAGCATATCGCTAATATCAGTTTGTGTGAAACTGTAGACCCTAGCCAACGGCTGGCTTATCGCGACAATTTTCTGGTCGGGTCTCGATCCTGGATCGATTGGCTGAGAGTCTGCCGGACATGGGGGTATCTGATGGAGGGAGATTAGCGGCTAGTTCAGCTCAGGATTAAAGCAGGTCTCACTCACTCACTCACTCACTAATTCACTCACTATCTCACTGAGTGACCATCTGCATCAAGCATCACTCATTCATTCAATCACTTGTCTTTAACTCATTCACTTTAAATATGAATCATGCATTCATTCAGTCTCTCAATAACCGAATCACTCATACATCCTACTTTCCCTTAATAATTTAATCACTCATGCAACGGCCATTCACTCAATAATTTAATCACTCAAGCACCGGTCATTCACTCAATAATTTAATCACTCATGCAAGCTTCATTCACTCACCTGTTCACGCATCACTCATTCACTCAACGACATCAATTTGTCCACCTCACACACCTTGTTTTTTAACATAATTTAATTATTGCCAGTCTTCATTAACTGGGCCAGTAATTAACGACGTCTAATTGACAGGGTAGAAATGAAAGAAACAAACAAAAAACAACCCGAGTCACAGGAATGGCGAGGGCCCTTTCACCAGAGGGCAATCGAGTCAACACAAAAATAAACCTACGGATCAAAGAAACGATTCAATTTCCACTCCCTCCCTTCCCCCATTCGTTTCCTCATTCTTTTTTAATTGACAAGCTTCAAGCCCAACGCCAGCTTGTTCACGTTTTTTTTTTTTTAAAGTTGTATACTGCTGAAGATAAGGTTAGGGAGTTTGTGTGGGGGGCTGGTGTGTGGGGAATGGTGTGTGGGGGGTGGTGTGTGGGGCAGGGACGGACACCATGTGTTCACCGGTTGCCATGGTGACGTCAGCAGACGGTCGTCAATCGACATTGTTAATTGAGATAATTTCTCACGTTTCTGATATTGACGAAACTTGAGCGTCGACTTGATCAGCCCTCATTATTAGAGTTAAAATAATTACAGACTTCATCAGCTGTTGCAAGGGTTCACACAAGCATTCAAGCAGCAGCCATTTTTGGTTTTGTTTCTCATTAGTTACAAGCATGTAGATAGATATAGCTTGGCTCAATGTCTACGTAAAATTCGCTTAGGTAGCAAAAATTCCGTCAAACAGCCAAATAATTTCACCAAACAACGCCATTATCTTATACTTCCAATGTACCCCCACCTAGGGTCAGCAAATCTAGCTCAATAATGAATAATTCACCCAAATATATAAAATAAACCCTCTAAAAACATAAAATAAATCCACCGACTATCCAAAAAAAAAAAAAAAAAACCTAAATATAAAAAACAAAAAGGTCTCTAAATATTCAAATATATCTACTCAGTATAAATAGAAAACTCATAATAACAAACCACCTAATATTAAAAAAAAAACAAACAAAAAACAATTCCACAAAAAAAAAAAAAAAAAAAAAAAAAAAAAAAAAACCCACCTATTACGAAAAAAAAATCCACCCAATGTCCGTATAACCTCTAAACAGTGACGTTGGGAGTTGTTCAATTTCCGTCCCAGATCCCAATGTCTGCTCCTAAAGTTCAAGCAAACCAGCAGAATGTCCGACAACTGGTCCAATGTCCCACTAGATTGCCTTGTTATCCGGATAGCCACATTTGGTTTGAGTTTAGCTCCCTCTAGTCAACCTTTAGCTCCCTCTAGTCAACCTTTAGCTCCCTCTAGTCAACCTTTAGCTCCCTCTAGTCAACCTTTAGCTTCCTCTAGTCAACCTTTAGCTCCCTCTAGTCAACCTTCAGCTCCCTGTAGTCAACCTTTAGCTCCCTCTAGTCAACCTTTAGCTCCCTCTAGTCAACCTTTAGCTCCCTCTAGTCAACCTTCAGCTCCCTCTAGTCAACCTAGTCCACCTTCCATCAACCACACGCACCAACAACAAATAACACAACACCAACCAACTCACCTGTATCAATAGACCCTGGGGTCATACAACACACAACACCAACCAACTCACCTGTATATATGCCCTGTGGTGGGCAGGACGACAACACACTACACCAACCAACTCACCTGTATATATGCCCTGTGGTGGGCAGGACGACAACACACAACACCTACCAACTCACCTGTATATATGCCCTGTGGTGGGCAGGACGACAACACACAACACCAACCAACTCACCTGTATATATGCCCTGTGGTGGGTAGGACGACAACACACAACACCTACCAACTCACCTGTATATATGCCCTGTGGTGGGCAGCAGCTATAGCTGCCCGTGCATTGAACTGCCGGAAGTTGTTCTGCAGTGCCGGCACCCCTCGCCCCAGACAATCCTCTCCGAAAAATCCGTCGGCCATGGCACAGATCATGAACGAGTGTTCGTCACCTCATCCACTCACGTGATCAGTACCTATCACGTGACCACATGGCTAAATGTCCGCCATCTGTTGGGACGGGACACGCCCTGGTCCACTGGACAACGAACCGACGTCTTCCTTCAGGCGCAGGTCAAACATTGGCGACCCACACACAACTCACACACAAAGTCACGCGGCATCAAAGGTCAGTACCTCCTTCACCTTAACACCCATTAATACAATGAGTTAATGAAATCTTGACCAACTCCACAAAACACCACGAATCCAACTCTAAACTAACAGAGATCAGAGCCCTAATAGAATCACAATCAGAACATACTACACAGATCTGGTAACATTTCAACGAAGATTTTCCTTTTATAGTAGGTGTAGATCTATTGCTGGAAGTGGTTGCTGCGGGCATGGAATTAGCCATGCACGTGATAATTAAACTCATTTAATTAGATTCACATCACGAAGTGTGAGATAAACAGTTGACCAGTACAACCACTTGTTGACGCCGCGAATATGTAACGTTACCCACGGCAACTGGTGTTCAATTTTGTCAATTTTTCTTTTAGCAGGACATGTTTTTTCAGGACCATTTAAAAAAATCTTAATGTGCAGATTAAAGTCACCATCATTACGAGTTAAGTCGTTGAAGGAGAGAAAATGGCGGCGCGAAGATAAGGCAGACGACAGAAGCCACCAGGACTCATTCTACTAATGGTGGACAGCTAACCGTATTCTCAGCGGTGTCTGCCGGCTTAGTCGTGTAGCCGGTCACACGGCGGAGGTTGGGTGCTTTCAAACTTTTAGGGATATATTGTGGTACGTTTACTGTAACACTTAGGGATATATTGTGCTACATTCACTGTAACACTTAGAGATATATTGTGATACATTTACTGTTACACTTTGGGACATATTGTTGTACATTTAATGTAACACTTAGAGATATTTATATTGTGATACATTTACTGTTACACTTAGAAATATATTGTGATACATTTACTATAACACTTAGAGATATATTGTGATACATTTACTGTAACACTTCTGGGGTACAATATGAAAAATTTACTGTAAAACTTCTAGGATAACTTGTGATACATTTACTGTAAAACTTCTAAATATATAACGTAATAAACTTCCTGAAAAAAGTCTAGGGATACATGGTGTTAAGTTTACTGTAAAACGTTTAGGGTTAGAATGTTCCTGCAGCTATGATATGTAGGGTAGGGACGGCTACATCGAGAAATGGATTCATGCAGATTTGGGTGAAAGCAAATGTTAGTCGTGACATTTACCGGTCAATGTAAGTTGACCAGCCAGATGGACGGACAAGCGAAGCAAACTCAAGTTCAATGACCTGTCTATTGATACAGCAGGAGGCGGCAAGCCCACTGACCATAAAATAAACTGACCAGTGGGCGCGCGCGCGCGTGTGTGTGTGTGGGGGGTGCTGTTTTCACTGATCAATATAACCTGGGGCAAGTTGGATACACTGACCAGTGAGGGTTGTTTGCTAATGACCACTGTGGTCCATTGGTCACTGTGGTCCACCGACGAGTGTGGTCCAATGACCTGAGTGGTCCACTGCCTAGTGTGGGGTACACTGACACGTGTGGTCCACTGACCAGTGTGGTCCACTGACCAGTGTGGTCCACTGACACTGACCAGTGTGGTCCACTGACACTGACCAGTGTGGTCCACCGACCAGTGTGGTCCACCGACCAGTGTGGTCCACCGACCAGTGTGGTCCACTGACCATTGTGGTGAACTGACCAGTGTGGTCCACCGACCAGTGTGGTCCACCGACCAGTGTGGTCCACCGACCAGTGTGGTCCACCGACCAGTGTGGTCCACTGACCAGTGTGGTTAACTGACCAGTGTGTGACAGTGGTACCAGAGGCAGGAAGTAGACACGTGAGTACCAGATACACGTAGGTGTGGGGTGTGTCGCCCTCACAGGTAGGTGTGGGGTGTGTCGCCCTCACAGGTAGGTGTGGGGTGTACGCCCTCACAGGTAGGTGTGGGGTGTACGCCCTCACAGGTAGGTGTGGGGTGTACGCCCTCACAGGTAGGTGTGGGGTGTACGCCCTCACAGGTAGGTGTGGGGTGTACGCCCTCACAGGTAGGTGTGGGGTGTACGCCCTCACAGGTAGGTGTGGGGTGTACGCCCTCACAGGTAGGTGTGGGGTGTACGCCCTCACAGGTAGGTGTGGGGTGTACGCCCTCACAGGTAGGTGTGGGGTGTACGCCCTCACAGGTAGGTGTGGGGTGTACGCCCTCACAGGTAGGTGTGGGGTGTACGCCCTCACAGGTAGGTGTGGGGGTGTACGCCCTCACAGGTAGGTGTGGGGGTGTACGCCCTCACAGGTAGGTGTGGGGGTGTACGCCCTCACAGGTAGGTGTGGGGTGTACGCCCTCACAGGTAGGTGTGGGGTGTACGCCCTCACAGGTAGGTGTGGGGTGTACGCCCTCACAGGTAGGTGTGGGGTGTACGCCCTCACAGGTAGGTGTGGGGTGTACGCCCTCACAGGTAGGTGTGGGGTGTACGCCCTCATATGTAGGTATGAGGTGTACGCCCTCACAGGTAGGTGTGGGGTGTACGCCCTCACAGGTAGGTGTGGGGTGTACGCCCTCACAGGTAGGTGTGGGGTGTACGCCCTCATATGTAGGTATGAGGTGTACGCCCTCACAGGTAGGTGTGGGGTGTACGCCCTCACAGGTAGGTGTGGGGTGTACGCCCTCACAGGTAGGTGTGGGGTGTACGCCCTCACAGGTAGGTGTGGGGTGTACGCCCTCATATGTAGGTATGAGGTGTACGCCCTCACAGGTAGGTGTGGGGTGTACGCCCTCATATGTAGGTATGAGGTGTACGCCCTCACAGGTAGGTGTGGGGTGTACGCCCTCACAGGTAGGTGTGGGGTGTACGCCCTCATATGTAGGTATGAGGTGTACGCCCTCACAGGTAGGTGTGGGGTGTACGCCCTCACAGGTAAGTGTGGGGTGTACGCCCTCATATGTAGGTATGAGGTGTACGCCCTCACAGGTAGGTGTGGGGTGTACGCCCTCACAGGTAGGTGTGGGGTGTACGCCCTCACAGGTAGGTGTGAGGTGTACGCCCTATGTCTGCTAGATCAAGCTGCCGGCAGTTGGAAGTTCAATGACTGACATTTATTTAAGGAGAAATAAAATGTGTAGGTGAAAGCCAGTTGACAGATAGTGAGGCGTGTCTTCACTGCTGGGGAGGCGTGTCTGACATAAAAGAGGAGTTAACAGGATGGTGCGTCTGACTACCAATATACTTTCGGTTTTAAATTACCAGAGTGAATAAACGGTTCGCGGGCTAGTTTATAGGCATATGTCCCCGTTTCACCAGACTAAAGAACCGGTCAGCCGGCAAAATTACAAACTCCAGGTGAGAAGACGTGCCGGTCAGTGATAAACCACACAAGACGGCCACATAAATTCGTTCAGTAGATGGATACAAACACGACATCAAGCACGGCATTTGATGCTGGATTTCAACGGATCATCCACGACATTTGATGTTGGATTACAACGGATCAAACACGACATTTGATGCTGGATTTCAACGGATCAACCACGGTTCATTTGCTTTACACGAAACAAATCACGTGACCGATTTTTAAAAAAATGTGACCGTTGAGTACTCGTCTACATGCATGCAATCTGCGACCGCCGTGTTAATCCCCCCCCCCCTCCTTTCCAATCAATCCACAGAAGCTCAATACAAGTTACTTCAAATTTTCATTGATACATTGATTCGCATTATTTCAATGGGAGCCAGATCAAGAGAAAGAAAGATCTTTATAATACCAACTCAAAGGAACCAACTCCGAATGCTTATTGATTTCAATGGGTTATGCTCAGTGTTTCTTCCAGACTTTTTCTCCGGGGGGGCACTTGAAATCTTCGGGGGGGCGGTAAACTTTCTTCGGGGGGGCGGACACTGTTAAAAGTATATATTTTCTATATAAATTATATAAATTTCATATCGTTCGGGGGGGGGGGGCGGTAAAAATTTTTCGGGGGGGCAAAGCCCCCCCGAAAAGATGCCTGGAAGAAACTCTGGTTATGCTCTTTTGTCAGTTCTATTTATCCAAAACAAAAAATAGAGCCAGAGTAGACCTAACAACTCCCCATGCCATGAAGTTTTTATTAAGATTTTCAGAAATTAGGGTTCAAAACTCACAAGTAAACTGACAACATTGGGGGAAAACCCGTGCTTAGAATGCCCGAAGCTACGTTGAGAATGGATATTCCCGAAGCTGAATAAATAATCGCGCAGCGTCAACAAGCAAACACAACCCCATCGAGTGCCCCAGCGTTCGCGGGTTCTCTGATACGTACGCCTGCTCGTGAGTTCAAATAAAACTTTCGCTTTGCCAGATTTGTGCACGTGAAATCTGGCTAGCCACGAGCATAGGCTGACTTGCCAGGAAATAACGCTATTATTATCCTCTGGCGACACCAACGCCCCCACAACCCCTGATCAAGTCCCGCTCCCCCACATGACCACATTAAGGACCCCCACACACACTCAGCACACACACACGACCCGCACACATGCGCGATGGAAAGCGTATTGAGCGGGCGAGATTTGTCTTCAAAGTATTCGCGGAAATTGATTGCTACGATAAAATGGCTGCCGCCGTGTGAAGGGTACCCTGTGACTCTCATTGTCAGATAGCAGGGGTTTGTGCGGTTTTATGGAGGGGGGGGGGGCGTGCACCAAGTGGTCAGCGATGATGGGCGGGTGTAGAAATTGTGGTCTGATGGTACAATAAGGGTTAAATACACGACTAGGGTGTGACGGTACATAAAGGGTTAGATACAATTCTCAAGTGTGATGAGGTATTAAGAGTTAAGTACACGTTTGGAGTGTGATCGCATGTAAGTTTTTTTTTTTTTTTTAAAGAGCTGAAAGTGCTGGAATAACTTTCTCAATCTTTAGTTTAGAATGTATTGATATTTTAATATCATAGAGAAGTTTTGGTTAAACGCCATTGATTTCAAAGAAAAGGCTTTTAATCCGATGTCAAGAATGTGATGTCACCCTATATCTGGTGTCTTGGGTCACCCTATGTCTGTGGTCTGGGGTCACCCTATATCTGGTGTCACCCTATATCTGGTGTCACCCTATATCTGGTGTCACCCTATATCTGATGTCTGGAGTCACCCTATATCTGGTGTCTGGGGTCACCCTATATCTGGTGTCTGGGGTCACCCTTTATCTGGTGTCTGGGGTCACCCTATATCTGGTGTCTGGGGTCACCCTATATCTGGTGTCTGGGGTCACCCTATATCTGGTGTCTGGGGTCACCCTATATCTGGTGTCTGGGGTCACCCTATATCTGGTGTCTGGGGTCACCCTATATCTGGTGTCTGGGGTCACCCTATATCTGGTGTCTGGGGTCACCCTATATCTGGTGTCTGGGGTCACCCTATATCTGGTGTCTGGGGTCACCCTTTATCTGGTGTCTGGGGTCACCCTATATCTGGTGTCTGGGGTCACCCTTTATCTGGTGTCTGGGGTCACCCTATATCTGCTCACGGGGGTTGTTTGAGAAGGTGAGTGGCAGTGAGTTGTGTGCTCTTGTTGGTTCGCACGTGCGCTCTAGGCTTTACCTCCCGTGTGACGTGACGAGCGATGACATTTACTCACAGATCTGTCGGTTATCTGCGGGCGATCTGGAACCAGGTCACAACAGATGGCCGACCACAGCAGACGTCACGTGGTTCAGAGTTCGGAGAAAACCAGCTACAGCCGTGATATGCTCACAGCTAGAATACCAGCTATAGGGATCTCAAGCACAGATGCTAGAGTACGGGTATGGTTACCTTAGCGTATACAGCCGTCTAATATCTTCAAGGATGTATCATACAATCTTTTCTATATGAGCATATTCAATACAAATTGTATAATAGATCACTTTTAACGCACAACAAGCACAACTTCACCATCTACTAACCTTAACTACAGTAACGTGTACTATACACCACTCACGGCTAGACAGTCTAAAAGCCATACAATCTACTACCACCCCCCCGCCACAACTACAGGTATACAATTTACAACCCCCCCCCCCCCCCCACAACTACAGGTATACAATCTACAACCTCCCACAACTACAGGTATACAATCTACTACCCCCCCCCACAACTACAGGTATATAATCTACAACCCCCCACAACTACAGGTATACAATCTACAACCCCCCACAACTACAGGTATACAATCTACAACCCCCCACAACTACAGGTATACAATCTACAACTCCCCCCCCCACAACTACAGGTATACAATCTACAACTCCCCACAACTACAGGTATACAATCTACTACCCCCCCCCCACAACTACAGGTATACAATCTACAACTCCCCACAACTACAGGTATACAATCTACTACCCCCCCCCCACAACTACAGGTATACAATCTACAACTCCCCACAACTACAGGTATACAATCTACAACCCCCCACAACTACAGGTATACAATCTACAACCCCCCACAACTACAGGTATACAATCTACTACCCCACAACTACAGGTATACAATCTACTACCCCCCCCCCCACAACTACAGGTATACAATCTACTACCCCCCCACAACTACAGGTATACAATCTACTACCCCCCCCCCCACAACTACAGGTATACAATCTACTACCCCACAACTACAGGTATACAATCTACTACCCCCCCCCCCCACAACTACAGGTATACAATCTACTACCCCACAACTACAGGTATACAATCTACTACCCCCCACAACTACAGGTATACAATCTACTACCCCCCCCCCCCACAACTACAGGTATACAATCTACAACTCCCCACAACTACAGGTATACAATCTACAACCCCCCCACAAATACAGGTATACAATCTACAACCCCCCACAACTACAGGTATACAATCTACTACCCCACAACTACAGGTATACAATCTACTACCCCACAACTACAGGTATACAATCTACTACCCCCCCCCCCCCCCACAACTACAGGTATACAATCTACTACCCCCCCACAACTACAGGTATACAATCTACTACCCCACAACTACAGGTATACAATCTACTACCCCCCCCCCCCCCCACAACTACAGGTATACAATCTACTACCCCACAACTACAGGTGTGCTATACAGACACCTACTACGATAAGCAGTGCGAACCACTACCCACAGGTATTACCACCCAAAACAAAAAGGTCTAGGCCTACTATCCACCACCACCACCACAACATCCACAGGTGTAGCATCCACCCACCACACACCACAACATCCACAGATGTATGATCCACCACCCACCACACCGACACAACAAGAAACACGTGCCGTTGTCCTACCACCCCCGCAAATGATGAATCACCTGTACCAACGGCAAGACTTTCAAGTCAGTCAGGAAACAGATCAAAGAGGTACTCAGGAAACACAGGAATCACACGAAAGTCGTGAGCTGGACGGATTCAATAGCCTAACCAATACAGCTGCTAGCCACGGCTACAGCTAGTCTACAGCTAGTCACTGCTACAGCTAGTCACCGCTACAGTTAATGACAACTATTAAAGCTAGCCATTGCTACACTCTTTCTTTCACAATTGATCATGAAATGATTGGCTTAACTAGTATCCACTAACTACCAACAATACATGATTCTTGACAGAAAAATCTATGGCATTACTCTATTTATACTTCAGACATCACGTGATTTTACACGCATATCGTCACCGCAACCGAAAGAGATGACCTTTTCACAAGATAGCGGCGTCACCATCATCTCAAACTATGAACTCTGACCCCACGGTTTTTTCTCTCCTTTCGAAAATTGAATTCAGCCATCACCAGCCATTAACAAGCCCCCCACCCACCCCTCACCATCGGAAAGCCTCAGTATTCACTCACACAACGTCATTTCTACCCCACAACTTGCCCTCACACAATCAATACGTCAGTTCACCCCCCTCACCCTCCCCATGTAATCACACCTTCTATCACTCTCCCTGAACTCGGGCTAAACCTCAGCTTCGCACCAAGATGCGCACGCGTCCTTCCAATTGTTTTCCAGTGGGTGCGTTAACCTGTTGAACGCATGCTTGCAAGATCTGGGCCCGAGCCGACTGATCTAGGTCGGCGGGCACATTACGGGCAGAAATCGCGTTCAGACGGCCAGTTTAGAAGCGAGAGCGAAGGGGCCAAAATTCAGATCGAATGTGGATATCGAAATGATAGATCAGAATCAGAGATTGAAGATTGTTTTCCCAGTGGGATGGGCTGGTGATTGCTGGGGAATGAGAACTTGACACGTATGTGTATCTGTATGTGTGTCTGTGTGTGTGTCTGTATGTGTGTGTGTCTGTATGTGTGTCTGTCTGGGAGTTTTTTTGTCTCTCTGTGTGTATGTCTCTCTGTGTATGTCAGAGGAAGGGAGAGAGAGAGAGAGAGAGAGAGAGAGAGAGAGAGAGAGAGAGAGAGAAAGAGATATAGAGAGTGGGAACGAAAACAAGTAGAGAGAGCCCAGTGTAATCCCCGTTTACTTATGTACACAACAATGGCCCTTACAAGCTTTATATTTTTAAAAAGGAATGGAGGAAGGGGGGGGGGTGTTTTAATGGTATGTTTCAGACAGACATACCTACATTAGATACATGTAGCCAAGTGGACGTCCCTATAGACGCCTGTACATCAAATGTTCTGACAGTTGACTTGACATACACCACCAGATAAAGACATTAGGGACAAGACAAAAGTCCCATGAACTCCAATGGTAGACATGTTTATTGATTTTTTTTTTAAACAGTGAAAGTTGATTGTATTATGGGACGACCAGACACCAGGGGGTAGGGGTGTGGTGGGGGGGGGGGAGGGTAGGATGCTGACAGTCTCTATAGGAGGACGACAGACTTGCGACATAGACTCAGAGCAGGATAGTGGCGACTCTGGGCAATAGATTAGCGACTCTAGGCAATAGATTTGAGACTAGGCAATAGATTAGAGACTCAGGCAATAGATTTGAGACTAGGCAATAGATTACAGACTCTAGGCAATAGATTTGAGACTAGGAAATAGATTAGAGACTCTAGGCAATAGATTTGAGACTAGGCAATAGATTAGAGACTCTAGGCAATAGATTAGCGACTCTAGGCTATAGATTAGAGACTCTAGCAGACTCTAAGCAATGGATTTGAAACTAGGCAATATATTGGTGACTTTAGGCAATATATTTGTGACTCTAGGCACTAGGTTTGTGACTCTTGGCATAAACTTCAATACCCTACATTATGACGATAGACGCGACGCTTCAGGGCATGCTATGAAAGGCGGGAGTATCTGGAGTCAAGGCCCTACGGGGGGGGGGGGGGGGGGGGGGGGGGGGGTGGGGGGGGGGGGGGGGTGGGGGGTAACTCGACTCACCCAAAGGCCACAAATCCAGAGACTGCTCACGGTGTAGCGTAGAGGATTAATGAATGAAAAGGTTATCGATTGTTCCCCTTTACTTCCTAATTCCCCACTATGTAAAAGTTGTGGTGATGAATCACTAACAAAACGGTGTCAAAAAAAAGGGAACTAAAATGGCGAATCGATCCGCTAAAACAATGGAGAATCGATCCTGTCAGGGCTATCTATATTTACGCTCATTACTAGCTCAAGGCTAGGTTTTTTTTTTTATAATTACACCTTTCGCGCAGAAAATATCCTCCCCCCCCCCCCCCCCCACTTTGTAATTTTTACTCATGCGGCTGGAGGAGCATTTTGTAATGATCACACCGGGAACTACACACAAGTAAATCAAACATGGCGCCATTAGTACAGTATCTGATGTAATGCAACGGATTTTACAAGACTATTCAGAGTTTGAATGCGGCTACACGGAAAACAAAAAAATTACGGAAAGAAAGTCAACACAGAACAAAGTACTGTTCAAAAAAGTAGGCCGATTATAAAAAATCAAAATACAAAACAGACAAACAGAAATGTTTTTACTTATTTTAGTAGGTGATTCTGATTCAGATAAAAAGTCGATAGCATCACGAGAAAGTACATTGTGTATACGGTATATAATTACTAGTTTTTTTAAAAACAAACATCCGTTTTAAAAAAGGGGCAATTTTCTAAACAACAATGTGGAATAAATTATTCATTTTCCAATTACAAACTCCGTCTAGCGCTAAATAAATAAAAAAACCCCAAACATATTCCGTTCTTTAAAAATGTTTGTATGAGAATTTTATATGGGCGTTTTGTATTCGAGTTTCCTATGTAAAATGAAACATACAATAATCCATCGCTGGCTTTTACAATATCTTCAGACTTGTATCCACATTTACCGCATTCATCTGTCGTGTAAGGTGGGCATTTCGTTAATGCTAATCGATGGTCACCTTTCTCATTAGTATTTCAAGGTTCAGCTGAAATATCGATACTTGCTACAGGGACGAATACGTTTTTATGCCCAGGAAGGAAATATTGAGTCGCAGGGTAGGACCGATATAGCGAGTGAAGGTAGAAGAACGGTATCGATTTTTCTGATGTATTTGTGGCGATTTTTATAATACACGGCTTCCGACCAAATGGAACTATGATTCAACGGTAAAAGAGAAATGTTATTAAGTGCCTGATTAAACAGTATATATATATATATATATATATATATATATATATATATATATATATATATATATATATATATATATATATATATATATATATATATATATATATATATATATATATATATATATATATATATATATATATATACGTAAATCCAAACGGATGATCTCAGACAATTTGTAAGGGCGGTAATTATTTCTTGACGAAAAGGCCGGATACGGAAGAACATTTACCAGATGACGGGCAAGACAGCCGGCGAATTATGCATTAGAAGGATGTTATCACGTGATGGGGGTAGGTGGCGGCAGGAAAACTGGGAGGGTGTTGTTAGATTAATAATTGATGCCATAGGAAATCGATGCCAGAAACGACGAAATCTAAACGTCAACAAGAGAGCGGGAGAAATTTTGGCAGACAAAGGCGAAAATGATCTGGTCACTTGCCCGATTGTGTTTTAGTAGGGAGAATAGGACGTTATTTGGTTTGATGAACTGGTACAACGACTAGCATATATATATATATATATATATATATATATATATATATATATATATATATATATATATATATATATATATATATATATATATATATATATATATATATATATATATACATATATAGTAATATAGGATTATTAAAATAAAAAAAACTACAATTAGTGCAAATAGAGCGAAACAATAACGTTTTCCTAGAACATCACAATCTGCGAGTTAAATGCCTTACTCCAGACAGAGAAGATTGAACCAACATCACATAAATACCCACCACAAACTGCCGCACCAATAACCCAGACGATCCGTTAGAATAAAGATCAGAACTCGCTGACATGAATTAGCACTAATCTCCCATTGATCAGCAGAGCCGGGTCTACAGTACTCACTCTATGAACCTGGTGCTAACCCGGTCATAACCACGTTAGGTTAAACACAACCACGTTAGGTTAAACACAACCAGATCAGGTTAAACATAACCACGTCAGGTTAAACACAACCAGGTCAGGTTAAACACAACCACGTTAGGTTAAACACAACTGCACCCGGCACTCAATGAATGACAAACTAGGGTAAAAGAAATCACACACACACAATCTTCATAAAATCACAAACTGAAACACATCGTTCATCGAGGAGAAGAAATTATTTACAAAAGCACCGACACACGAGTAAACGCGTGGAGCAGACGAAAGACACTCTTACAAAATACCGGCAGACGACACTCATGCTATATCTGGCGCTGTCCCCAACCCAGGCACGAGCGGGGCGCGCGCGGCTCGTGAGGACCAGACGACGAGACCTGGGGATCGGTATCGATCTGCTCGAGACAAATCTATCAGCGACAAGTTCCAGCGACAAGTTCCAGCAACATGCTCTAGCAACAAGTCCCAGCAACATGTTCTAGCAACAAGTTCCAAAGACAAGTTCCAGCAACAAGTTCCAGCAACATGTTTTAGCAGAATCTAGCGACAATTTTCAGTAGACTCCATTAACAAAATCGATCAGACACGCGTCCAGCGGCAAGTTCCAGGAGAATATCGTTTATCGGCACTGCGCGGTATATGAAGTGATTACCGCTTCACTCAACGATGGTGGGAAAATACACTTACATTTAATCACATTAATTGATTGACTAAGTTATTACATTCAGGTGCTATAAAGTACACTTACATTTAATCTCATTCATTAATTGAGTAAGTTATAGCGTCAAGTGCTATACAACAAATGCCACTCACTATTCAAAAGACTGGGAAATTTGTTTCTAATATTTGGAAGTTAACACAAAGGTTTAAGGCCAACCCTAGGGTTGTTTTCTTTAATCCATTGGAGTTATAGAAAAGGTAGCAAAGTGGGAAATATTATATCAAGGTACAGCCGTGTGTGATGAGTGTTAGTGTGATGTCATATGTCAGGTACATCCGTTTTGCCGAGCGTTAGAGTGATGTCATATGTCAGGTATATGGTACATCTGTGTTTGTCGAGTGTAAACGTGATGTCATATGGAAAATTAGGGTGGTTAAGTCATTTCTAGCCTTGAGATAATAGACTCAAGTCACATACCAATCGTGTCAGTTGGACGTCACAGACTTTAGTAATATATCTGAACATGACTGACCAGTGTCACATATCTGAACATGACTGACCAGTGTCACATATCTGGACATGACTGACCAGTGTCACATATCTGGACATGACTGACCAGTGTCACATATCTGGACATGACTGACCAGTGTCACATACCTGGACATGACTGACCAGTGTCACATATCTGGACATGACTGACCAGTGTCACATATCTGGACATGACTGACCAGTGTCACATATCTGGACATGACTGACCAATGTCACATATCTGGACATGACTGACCAGTGTCACATATCTGGACATGACTGACCAGTGTCACATATCTGGACATTACTGACCAGTGTCACATACCTGGACATGACTGACCAGTGTCACATATCTGGACATGACTGACCAGTGTCACATATCTGGACATGACTGACCAATGTCACATATCTGGATGAGACTGACCAGTGTCACATATCTGGACATGACTGACCAATGTCACATATCTGGACATGACTGACCAGTGTCACATACCTGGACATGACTGACCAGTGTCACATATCTGGACATTACTGACTAGTGTCAAACATCTGGACATGACTGACTAGTGTCAAACAACCGGTCACTACCCAGCAGAATTTATTCTGTCTTTTACCACTTTCTGATTACTTAGCTTCCTTATATTTGACTTAAGGTTAAAAACATAAATAACTAGACGCGAAATAAATTATTTTCTATGTAATTCAAAAAGCCATAGAGAGAATCGATACCGCCCGGACGTCTCGGTGATGAAAAAACCCACCTTGCTGTCAGTTGGAATATCCTCCCCACCCCCTCCTCGCCACCCTTTCAATGCTTTTGACGTGTGCTGCCATGCAGGATGAGTAGGGGAGGGGAGGGGGGTGCCTCCCAAATGACGGGTGTCTGGTCAGAGTTGAGTGTGTGGGTAAAGAAATAACAGAGGTCAGAGGGAAAGAAAACTGGACATATGACCCAGGCGGTATGAAGATTTATTATAGATCTTGTCCACCAAAAAAAAAAAATAGAAATAAAAAAAAAAGAAATAAAAACAGTTTATTATCATCGAGCAAAGTGAAAAAAACCCCGGAAGAAGCTGGAAAAACCGCGCACACAAAAGGATTAGTGCTGGGAGGCTATGGCTTCTGTAAATAAGTTAATTTTTGTTAGATCATAATAGAAAGTCCTTGAATTTCAATTATGTACCAATCAGCTTTTTAATAAAAAACAAATATGTTGTAGCACTAATTGTAAAAAGATGGGAAACCCAGTAATACTGACATAGTAGCTTACAACACCATTACTACATATTTAAAGATGGTAGCAATAGTGGTGTGTAGCTTTGGATCTTAGTCCAAATAACCTAATGGCACTAGACTAAGACAAGAAACCGTGATGTCTAAAACGACATTTGGGTCTAAATTTCTAGACCGTCGCTAGAAGGTATACACATGACGTCATAATTCACGCATGATCAGCCCGTCTTCCCGTTATTTCAGCTATAAGAGTAGGGAAGGTGGGGTGGGGTGGAGTAGGCCGGGTGGAGTAGGAGGGGATGGGGAAGGTGGGGGTAGGAGGGGGATGGGGAAGATGGAGTAGGAGGGATGGGTAAAAGTATCCTAGCGAGCGGAAAGTTTCCTGAATTCGTCTCTATTGATTAGTCTGTTAAATGAGCGTAAAGGCTAATTTATTCCGGTCTAAGGGATCTTTCAAATCTAGCTATGCATATCTGTGGGGTCAGTGCTTATTTTAGAACAGTTGAGCAGATGTTTCCATTGGTCCATCTCGGTCACCAGGTCATTGACCAGCGGGCAGGGGAGGCTGGACTTACGTCACGAGCTGGACTCGCTGATTCGATCTGGTCTGGCACACTAAGAAAACAAACACCCCCCCTCCCCCCACCACCATCGACCTAGGGGAGAGGACACCCCGCCTCGGACACACTAAGAAAACAAACCCCCCACCACCCCCACTCACCATCGACATGGGGGAGAGGACACCCCGCCTCTGGCACACTAAGACAACAAACACCCCCCCCCCCCCCACCATCGACCTAGGGAGAGGACACCCTGCCTCGGACACACTAAGAAAACAAACTGCCCCCCCCCCCCCTTCCCCTCAATCGACATGGGGGAGAGGACACCCCGCCTCTGGCACACTAAGACAACAAACACCACCCCCCCCCCACCCACCATCGACCTAGGGGAGGGTACATCTCGCCTGATACCGGAACCATACCTATAGTTGGATTAACCTACCCCGGAGCTAGCGGAAGTGAGGAGTTAAGGGCCTTACAAAAACACGAAAGGCTAATTATAGGCCAATTGTCTATCAAGTGAGTGAAAATAAACATAAAATAACCACATTCTTGCTATTCGGCGAGAGGAAGTCAACTATTTAACAGCAAATGGAAGCGTCACTAAAAATATCGAGACATCTAGCACTCTCGAGATTTGTCCCTGTTTTTGTCAATTAAAACAGGACACCTGGACAAGTCTCCACAACTCATTATTGTTCATTGTTCAACCACACCCCACACCCCACACCACAAACATCGACCCACCTACCACTACATGTTCATCACCATGACAACCACTTTCTAAATGAAACAAAAGCCAGAAAAAAAAAAGTTACGAGCCCTGATGTTTGCGGCATCTAACCACGACAATTACCTACGCCATTTTGATTAGGGTCACTTCCTGGACCAGACGAGTCACTTCCTGGAGCAGATGAGTCACTTCCTGGAGCAGACGAGTCACTATTGGTCTTTTCACTCCGAAGTTAGACAGCACCTAGACCAGTATATCGATGTTTAGACTAGACCAGTATATCGGAGTTTAGACTAGACCAGTATAGCGGCATTTAGACTAGACCAGGATAGCGGCGTTTAGACTAGACTAGTATAGCGGCGTTTTGGCTAGACCAGTATAGCGGCGTTTAGACTAGACCAGTATATCGGCGTTTAGACTAGACCAGTATAGCGGCATTTAGACTAGACCAGGATAGCGGCGTTTAGACTAGACTAGTATAGCGGCGTTTTGGCTAGACCAGTATAGCGGCGTTTAGACTAGACCAGTATATCGGCGTTTAGACTAGACCAGTATAGCGGCATTTAGACTAGACCAGGATAGCGGCGTTTAGACTAGACTAGTATAGCGGCGTTTAGACTAGACCAGTATAGCGGCATTTAGACTAGACCTAGCGGCATTTAGACTAGACCTAGCGGCATTTAGACTAGACCTAGCAGCATTTAGACTAGACCAGTATAGCGGCATTTAGACTAGACCTAGCGGCATTTAGACTAGACCAGTATAGCGGCATTTAGACTAGACCTAGCAGCATTTAGACTAGACCAGTATAGCGGCATTTAGACTAGACCTAGCGGCATTTAGACTAGACCAGTATAGCGGCATTTAGACTAGGCCAGTATAGCGGCGTTTAGACTAGACCTAGCGGCGTTTAGACTAGACGAGTATAGCGGCGTTTAGACTAGACCAGTATAGCGGCATTTAGACTAGGCCTGCCATTCTGAGCATATAGAATAAAGACGCTTAAATTAGATGTGCCTTTTTAAGCTTAGACCAGCCGCACAAATATTGATTGTCATTGAATAAAGGGACAATTTAAGAGCTAAAAGCACCAAATGGCCATTTGAAAACATGAATTTTTCTTTTGCATAATAAAAAAATAAATCAATAAAAATAAAAAGAACAAAACAAAAACGAACATTTGTAACGTAAAATTTCCAATTTAGTAGCCAAGTTTTTAAACGATTCGTAATTTTCTGTTTATCGGAAGGACTTGTTTGTTACCCGTGTCCCAAAGGAAAACAAAACAAACAAAAATACTACCAACAAACAAACAAAGAAAGTTTAAAGAAGGCATTTAAAAATGTATCAGCTGGTAGGTAATTTTCTACGGAGGTACAAGAGGAGGGGAGGGCGAGAAGCCACGAGTCCTCTGTCCTTTAGTCGCCCGACTGGCGAGTGGTAAAAATCAATAGATAGGGGCTGTGGAGCGAGGGGGGAAACGAAACAAACCGTTTTTTTTTTCTAATCAAATGACAAAATGGATGAGAGGAGCAGACCTAGATTAGTAGGTTGGGGGTGTAGGTCAGACCTAGATTAGTAGGTTGGGGGGGGGGGGGGGTAGGTCAGACCTAGATTAGTAGGTTGGGGGAAGGTCAGACCTAGATTAGTAGGTTGTGGGTAGGTCAGACCTAGATTAGTAGGTTGGGGGTAGGTCAGACCTAGATTAGTAGGTTGGGGGGGGGGGAAGGGAGGGAGGTCTGACCTAGATTAGTAGGTTGGGGGTAGGTCAGAACTAGATTAGTAGGTTGGGGGTAGGTCAGACCTAGATTAGTAGGTTGGGAGGGGGAGGGAGGTCAGACCTAGATTAGTAGGTTGGGGGTAGGTCAGACCTAGATTAGTAGGTTGGGGGTAGGTCAGACCTAGATTAGTAGGTTGGGGGGGAGGGAGGGAGGTCAGACCTAGATTAGTAGGTTGGGGGTAGGTCAGACCTAGATAAGTAGGTTGGGGGGTAGGTCAGACCTGGATTAGTAGGTTGGGGGAAGGTCAGACCTAGATTAGTAGGTTGGGGGGGGGGGAGGGAGGGAGGTCAGACCTAGATTAGTAGGTTGGGGGTAGGTCAGACCTAGATAAGTAGGTTGGGGGGTAGGTCAGACCTGGATTAGTAGGTTGGGGGAAGGTCAGACCTGGATTAGTAGGTTGGGGGGGGGGGGAGGGAGGGAGGTCAGACCTAGATTAGTAGGTTGGGTGTAGGTCAGAACTAGATTAGTAGGTTGGGGGTAGGTCAGACCTAGATTAGTAGGTTGGGAGGGGGAGGGAGGTCAGACCTAGATTAGTAGGTTGGGGGTAGGTCAGACCTAGATTAGTAGGTTGGGGGTAGGTCAGACCTAGATTAGTAGGTTGGGGGGGAGGGAGGGAGGTCAGACCTAGATTAGTAGGTTGGGGGTAGGTCAGACCTAGATAAGTAGGTTGGGGGGTAGGTCAGACCTGGATTAGTAGGTTGGGGGAAGGTCAGACCTAGATTAGTAGGTTGGGGGGGGGGAGGGAGGGAGGTCAGACCTAGATTAGTAGGTTGGGGGTAGGTCAGACCTAGATAAGTAGGTTGGGGGGTAGGTCAGACCTGGATTAGTAGGTTGGGGGAAGGTCAGACCTGGATTAGTAGGTTGGGGGGGGGGGGAGGGAGGGAGGTCAGACCTAGATTAGTAGGTTGGGTGTAGGGAGGTTAGACCTAGATTATTAGGTTGGGGGAGGGAGGGAGGTCAGAGCTAGATTAGTAGGTTGGGGGGGGGGTGGGGATGGGATCAGGGGGATAAGATGGTTTGGGTTGGAGGTGATAGGTCGCCGAGAGGATTGGACAAACTGGGGGTAGGGGGGTGGAGAGGGGATGAAAGGGGCGGTGGATTGAGATGGGGGGGGGGCCGTATTATGTGTGAGAGTAAGTGACTGGATTGGGATTTATGGTGGGGGTTCTGTTTAATGAAGAGGTAAAGATATACAATTTTGGTAGGATACGTTTGATCGGTATCGACCAGGTGGAAAATTAACGGCATGGTTTCCTCAACCACTGCGGTGTAGAGGGGGGGGGGGGGGGGGAGTGAATCAAATTCGAGTTAAAACATAATCTGGTGATCAGATGGAACTTAACGGGGTAGAATGGTCCAAGCACTCTGCTAGTTCCAGGAATAACTTTCGCGAGGCGGGCAGCAGAGTGGCGGCCATTAGACGTCTTGTCTCTTGATTGAGACGACAGGAAGTACGTCATCAGCTCCGCCTAAAGTAGGTCAGTCAACCACCCAAGCCCCCGCGACCACTGTCTACTCATAGAATTGACCTTAATCTAAAACATTCAGCTGATGAATAGTAGAAAATACACCCGCAGGAAAGGGGGGGGGGGGTAGATTTAGAAGGTTCTGGTAGCTTCAGGTTACATTTATTAAAGAAATCCCGAGGTGGAAGTAGTGGGATGACAATACCTGCACACGCTCTTGTACAACATTAGGTAATTGACCAGCATATAATCAGGCTTAAAACAATAAGATCAACATACATGTTTTAATTTTAAATTTTATTAAACACTAAAGTGGAATGAACTAGCATAAAAAACGGACGTGGAAAATATTGACACTAGAGTGTGTAGCTGCAAGAGGTACCATGCTGAGGTACATGGAGGCCAGTGGCCCAGAGTACGTCAGGTGGGTCTAGATATAAAGGGCCATGTCTAAGCTACTAGTGGCGGGCAAGTCTGGGGCCACTGGCCAGCTCTAGTTGATGCGGGCCTAGATACAAAGGGCCATGTCTAAGATACAAAGGGCCATGTCTAAGCTACTAGTGGCGGGCAAGTCTGGGGCCACTGGCCATCTGTAGTTGATGTGGGTCTAGATACAAAGGGCCATGTCTAAGCTACTAGTGGCGGGCAAGTCTGGGGCCACTGGCCAGCTCTAAAACACCACGCCAATTACCAAGACCCAGACAGTTTATTGGCTGATACAAAAAAAAAAAGAATTCGTCTGGACACCTGGTGTTTGTCTCTCTCCCCTCCCCACCACCCCCAGCCAAGATATCCTCTCTCACAACACTAGATAAAACCTCTGAACATCACGACCAGTACTCACCCCCCTCCTCTCCCCTTCCCACCCGGTGAACAACCGACTTCCGGGTTAAAAAATGTATTTAACTTTTCCCCTTTCCGTCAGCTAGCCCTATGTTGTCAGGAAACCAACCAATCGAATTGGCGCGCGAATAGTCCGTCATCAATTATTAAACGTATCGCATTATGGATGACCATGTTCCACGACAGATGAGTTAAACATTAACACGTGACTAAGTCCATGGTCAGGATGAGGGAGGACATGGGTGGGGCTGATTCTACAACACTCACACGAGGGAAACTACACGTTGTCTCACACGGATGTAGTGGCATCACGCGAGTACAGATGAGCAACTCAAGAAACTGGTACATTCGTTGTTGTTGTTCTGATGCTTCTACTGTCTGTCATACTTACTTGTCATACAACACAAGGTCTAACATTTTCAGTATTCTATAGGTCACAGTGCGCAGTAACGCACGCACGCAATCAAATACGATAAATAACCATTACAAGAAAGTAAAGATGGTGATGATATTGATAGGCCATTCGAACTGTTATAAGTAAAAGGCAAGTTAGTGGTTCAAGGCGCAACTCACACCGAACTGTGTGTGCTGGTGGTGGTGGTGTGGTGGGGGGGGGGGGGAGGGAGGTACTAAAAGGGCCTATAAGATGAGGTGTGGTTATCTAGTGAAGTCTTACATTACGTTTTATGTAGTGGGAGATGGATACAAAGCTGTGCATTATTTTGTTACACAGAGGTACATCAGATGTGAAAGGTGAAGTTTGGGTTGAAAGGTGAAGGTTGAGGTGAAAGGTGAAGGTTGAGGTGAGAGGTGAAGTTTAGGTTGAAAAGTGAAAGTTTAGGTGAAAGGTGAAGGTTGAGGTGAAAGGTGAAGGTTGAGTTGAAAGGTGAAGGTTGAGGGGAAAGAGGTTGAGTTGAAAGGTGAAGGTTGAGGGGAAAGGTGAAGGTTGAGGGGAAAAGTGAAAGTTGAGGTGAAAGTTCAGAGGTAATAGGAGATGAAAGGTGAAGGTTGTGTAAGAGACGACTCACCCTGAACTGTTCCAGAAACTCCTCAGCCAGCTCCTGGTTGTTCCTCAGGTCCTGGTTGGCCGTCTGGTTGGCCAGAGAGTTGAAGGAGGACTCGGTGCTCTCTAGCCAGGCCATGAACTCCTCCAGGGAGGGTTCGAACTGCTGACCACTGTCTCGTGTGGTCTGGAGGGCCTTCCAGTGGCTGGTCAGTCTGTTGGTGGAGGGAGCTAGTTAGATTCTTCAGTAAAGACATAAGAATGTTGATGGAGGGAGCTGGTTAGTCGCCTCAGTTAAGTCATGTTGATGGAGGGAGCTGGTTAGTCGCCTCAGTTAAGTCATGTTGATGGAGGGAGCTGGTTAGTCGCCTCAGTTAAGTCATGTTGATGGAGGGAGCTGGTTAGTCGCCTCAGTTAAGTCATGTTGATGGAGGGAGATAGTTAGTCGCCTCAGTTAAGTCATGTTGATGGAGGGAGATAGTTAGTCGCCTCAGTTAAGTCATGTTGATGGAGGGAGCTGGTTAGTCGCCTCAGTTAAGTCATAAGGGTGTTGATGGAGGGAGCTGGTTAGTCGCCTCAGTTAAGTCATAAGGATGTTGATGGAGGGAGCTGGTTAGTCGCCTCAGTTAAGTCATAAGGATGTTGATGGAGGGAGCTGGTTAGTCGCCACAGTTAAGTCATAAGGATGTTGATGGAGGGAGCTGGTTAGTCGCCACAGTTAAGTCATAAGGATGTTGATGGAGGGAGCTGGTTAGTCGCCACAGTTAAGTCATAAGGATGTTGATGGAGGGAGCTGGTTAGTCGCCTCAGTTAAGTCATAAGGATGTTGATGGAGGGAGCTGGTTAGTCGCCTCAGTTAAGTCATAAGGATGTTGATGGAGGGAGCTGGTTAGTCGCCTCAGTTAAGTCATAAGGATGTTGATGGAGGGAGCTGGTTAGTCGCCTCAGTTAAGTCATAAGGATGTTGATGGAGGGAGCTGGTTAGTCGCCACAGTTAAGTCATAAGGATGTTGATGGAGGGAGCTGGTTAGTCGCCACAGTTAAGTCATAAGGATGTTGATGGAGGGAGCTGGTTAGTCGCCACAGTTAAGTCATAAGGATGTTGATGGAGGGAGCTGGTTAGTCGCCTCAGTTAAGTCATAAGGATGTTGATGGAGGGAGCTGGTTAGTCGCCTCAGTTAAGTCATAAGGATGTTGACGGAGGGAGCTGGTTAGTCGCCTCAGTTAAGTCATAAGGATGTTGATGGAGGGAGCTGGTTAGTCGCCTCAGTTAAGTCATAAGGATGTTGATGGAGGGAGCTGGTTAGTCGCCACAGTTAAGTCATAAGGATGTTGATGGAGGGAGCTGGTTAGTCGCCTCAGTTAAGTCATAAGGATGTTGATGGAGGGAGCTGGTTAGTCGCCACAGTTAAGTCATAAGGATGTTGATGGAGGGAGCTGGTTAGTCGCCTCAGTTAAGTCATAAGGATGTTGATGGAAGGAGCTGGTTAGTCGCCACAGTTAAGTCATAAGGATGTTGATGGAGGGAGCTGGTTAGTCGCCACAGTTAAGTCATAAGGATGTTGATGGAGGGAGCTGGTTAGTCGCCTCAGTTAAGTCATAAGGATGTTGATGGAGGGAGCTGGTTAGTCGCCTCAGTTAAGTCATAAGGATGTTGATGGAGGGAGCTGGTTAGTCGCCTCAGTTAAGTCATAAGGATGTTGACGGAGGGAGCTGGTTAGTCGCCTCAGTTAAGTCATAAGGATGTTGATGGAGGGAGCTGGTTAGTCGCCTCAGTTAAGTCATAAGGATGTTGATGGAGGGAGCTGGTTAGTCGCCACAGTTAAGTCATAAGGATGTTGATGGAGGGAGCTGGTTAGTCGCCTCAGTTAAGTCATAAGGATGTTGATGGAGGGAGCTGGTTAGTCGCCACAGTTAAGTCATAAGGATGTTGATGGAGGGAGCTGGTTAGTCGCCTCAGTTAAGTCATAAGGATGTTGATGGAGGGAGCTGGTTAGTCGCCACAGTTAAGTCATAAGGATGTTGATGGAGGGAGCTGGTTAGTCGCCTCAGTTAAGTCATAAGGATGTTGATGGAGGGAGCTGGTTAGTCGCCACAGTTAAGTCATAAGGATGTTGATGGAGGGAGCTGGTTAGTCGCCACAGTTAAGTCATAAGGATGTTGATGGAGGGAGCTGGTTAGTCGCCTCAGTTAAGTCATAAGGATGTTGATGGAGGGAGCTGGTTAGTCGCCACAGTTAAGTCATAAGGATGTTGATGGAGGGAGCTGGTTAGTCGCCTCAGTTAAGTCATAAGGATGTTGATGGAGGGAGCTGGTTAGTCGCCACAGTTAAGTCATAAGGATGTTGATGGAGGGAGCTGGTTAGTCGCCACAGTTAAGTCATAAGGATGTTGATGGAGGGAGCTGGTTAGTCGCCTCAGTTAAGTCATAAGGATGTTGATGGAGGGAGCTGGTTAGTCGCCACAGTTAAGTCATAAGGATGTTGATGGAGGGAGCTGGTTAGTCGCCTCAGTTAAGTCATAAGGATGTTGATGGAGGGAGCTGGTTAGTCGCCACAGTTAAGTCATAAGGATGTTGATGGAGGGAGCTGGTTAGTCGCCTCAGTTAAGTCATAAGGATGTTGACGGAGGGAGCTGGTTAGTCGCCTCAGTTAAGTCATAAGGATGTTGATGGAGGGAGCTGGTTAGTCGCCACAGTTAAGTCATAAGGATGTTGATGGAGGGAGCTGGTTAGTCGCCTCAGTTAAGTCATAAGGATGTTGATGGAGGGAGCTGGTTAGTCGCCGCAGTTAAGTCATAAGGATGTTGATGGAGGGAGCTGGTTAGTCGCCTCAGTTAAGTCATAAGGATGTTGATGGAGGGAGCTGGTTAGTCGCCACAGTTAAGTCATAAGGATGTTGATGGAGGGAGCTGGTTAGTCGCCTCAGTTAAGTCATAAGGATGTTGATGGAGGGAGCTGGTTAGTCGCCTCAGTTAAGTCATAAGGATGTTGATGGAGGGAGCTGGTTAGTCGCCTCAGTTAAGTCATAAGGATGTTGATGGAGGGAGCTGGTTAGTCGCCACAGTTAAGTCATAAGGATGTTGACGGAGGGAGCTGGTTAGTCGCCTCAGTTAAGTCATAAGGATGTTGATGGAGGGAGCTGGTTAGTCGCCTCAGTTAAGTCATAAGGATGTTGATGGAGGGAGCTGGTTAGTCGCCTCAGTTAAGTCATAAGGATGTTGATGGAGGGAGCTGGTTAGTCGCCTCAGTTAAGTCATAAGGATGTTGATGGAGGGAGCTGGTTAGATGCTTCAGTTAAGTCATAAGGATGTTGATGGAGGGAGCTGGTTAGTCGCCACAGTTAAGTCATAAGGATGTTGATGGAGGGAGCTGGTTAGTCGCCTCAGTTAAGTCATAAGGATGTTGATGGAGGGAGCTGGTTAGTCGCCTCAGTTAAGTCATAAGGATGTTGATGGAGGGAGCTGGTTAGTCGCCACAGTTAAGTCATAAGGATGTTGATGGAGGGAGCTGGTTAGTCGCCTCAGTTAAGTCATAAGGATGTTGATGGAGGGAGCTGGTTAGTCGCCTCAGTTAAGTCATAAGGATGTTGACGGAGGGAGCTGGTTAGTCGCCTCAGTTAAGTCATAAGGATGTTGATGGAGGGAGCTGGTTAGTCGCCACAGTTAAGTCATAAGGATGTTGACGGAGGGAGCTGGTTAGTCGCCTCAGTTAAGTCATAAGGATGTTGATGGAGGGAGCTGGTTAGTCGCCACAGTTAAGTCATAAGGATGTTGATGGAGGGAGCTGGTTAGTCGCCACAGTTAAGTCATAAGGATGTTGATGGAGGGAGCTGGTTAGTCGCCACAGTTAAGTCATAAGGATGTTGATGTAGGGAGCTAGTTAGTCGCCACAGTTAAGTCATAAGGATGTTGATAGAGGGAGCTAGTTAGTCACCACAGTTAAGTCATAAGGATGTTGACGGAGGGAGCTAGTTAGTCGCCACAGTTAAGTCATAAGGATGTTGATGGAGGGAGCTGGTTAGTCGCCTCAGTTAAGTCATAAGGATGTTGATGGAGGGAGCTGGTTAGTCGCCTCAGTTAAGTCATAAGGATGTTGATGGAGGGAGCTGGTTAGTCGCCTCAGTTAAGTCATAAGGATGTTGACGGAGGGAGCTGGTTAGTCGCCTCAGTTAAGTCATAAGGATGTTGACGGAGGGAGCTGGTTAGTCGCCACAGTTAAGTCATAAGGATGTTGATGGAGGGAGCTGGTTAGTCGCCTCAGTTAAGTCATAAGGATGTTGATGGAGGGAGCTGGTTAGTCGCCACAGTTAAGTCATAAGGATGTTGACGGAGGGAGCTGGTTAGATGCTTCAGTTAAGTCATAAGGATGCTATACATGCTCATAAATGAAACAAATATATGTATGTGAAAGAATAATATCAATGTTCTTACACACCATTAAATATCAAATAATTTCACTGAAAGATCAAATATTAAAAGGGAATATTAATTCTGAAATTTCTTTTAGAAAGTAGTGATGAATGAAAAAATAACGTTGAAAATAATCAATAAGGTAGATATAAACATTGATTCTAATTGTAAATTATGAAGAATTCAAACAAGAATTCCAGAAACTTCAATGAGCAGGTAATGTGTTTCAGGTAGAACCAGCAGAAGATTGGCAGGAGAAGAAACCCCTCACCTGTTGAGAAGAAAGCACTGACCTATTGAGAAGAAAGCACTGACCTATTGAGAAGAAAGCACTGACCTATTGAGAAGAAAGCACTGACCAGTTGAGAAGAAAGCACTGACCTATTGAGAAGAAAGCACTGACATGTTGAGAAGAAACCCCTCACCTGTTGAGAAGAAAGCACTGACCTATTGAGAAGAAAGCACTGACCTGTTGAGAAGGATGGACCATCTGTTGGTCAGCCTCTCCAGCTGACGCTTGATGTGGTGGGTGTCATCGTTGACGTGGTCCTGGATCAGCTGCTCAGCTTGA
The DNA here is from genome assembly GCF_028476545.2 of Physella acuta. NCBI lineage: Eukaryota > Metazoa > Mollusca > Gastropoda > Physidae > Physella > Physella acuta. Next base: position 726,911 of record NW_026731895.1, on the reverse strand, counting down.
CCCTTCAACACGTCCACTGTGTCCTTGTGTTTGTTGAAGTCTTCCTGAAGCTTCTGTAGCATAGACAGGGGGACAGTTAGGTGGGTCAGTGTAGGGGGGGGGGGGGTCAGTGAAGGGGGGACAGTGTAGGGGGGGGGGGTCAGTGAAGGGGGGACAGTGTAGGGGGGGGTTAGTGAAGGGGGGACAGTGTAGGGAGGGACAGTGTAGGGGTTCAGTGTAGGCTGAGAATGTTGCATTAAGTTTCACCATATTTGCAAGCACATAGGACACAATTTTAACCTTTTACAAAAAATATCAAAGATTCTCATCACATGACTAGTGATGGCCTCACAGCTAGAAAACAGGGGTTCTCACTTGATGGCTAGCGATGACCCTAAAGACAGAAATCAATGGTTCTCACCTCATGACTGGTGATGGCCTCGTTGCCACCAGCCTGAGCCTCCATCTTGTCCAGTTGACTCTCTGTCTGAGAGAGCCAGTCCTCCATCTGAGCATAGGACTGGTCAAACGTCTTACACTCTCCCAGCATGTTGTCCAGCTGGTTCTTGCGTCTGTTCACGTGGTGGACTGTCTGCTCCCAGTCGATCCTCAGTCTTTCAGCTGCTCAGAGGGTTAAAATTGTCAGTTATCATGGTAGAAAACAATTTATCGTCCACAGTCAATTTGATGTGTACAGTCAATTTGATGTGTACAGTCAATTTGATGTGTACAGTCAATTTGATGTGTACAGTCAATTTGATGTGTACAGTCAATTTGATGTGTACAGTCAATTTGATGTGTACAGTCAATTTGATGCATACAGTTAATTTGATGCGCACAGTCAATTTGATGTGTACAGTCAATTTGACGTGTACAGTCAATTTGATGTGTACAGTCAATTTGTGGTTTACAGTAGTCAATTTGTGGTGTACAGTCAATTTGTGGTGTACAGTCAATTTGTGGTGTACAGTCAATTTGATTCCCACACTGAATTTGATTCCCACACTCAATTTGATTCCCACACTGAATTTGATTCCCACACTGAATTTGATTCCCACACTCGATTTGATTCCCACACTCAATTTGATTCCCACACTCAATGTGTTCATTGAGACAATAGCCTGACCACTCCCTAGAATCTGATATAACTAAACAATGATTAATCTAAATCAATGTTATGGACAACAAGCTAAAGAAAACAAAGTATTCTAAAGCAGCAACTGAGCTCACTTCTTTCCTTGAGGGCCTGTCTCTCACTGAAGTTGTCCATGGACTTCTGTAGCTTGGACGATGTGGTCATCACAGAGTCCAGCTGGGACTTTTTACTCTCCATCTCACTCAGGTGCTTCTGGAGATCACAGAAAAACGTACTGCAACATTTGGCTAACGTCATCATCATACTGCAACATTTGGCTAATCTCATCACCACTCATCATTAGTTGCAACATTTGGTTAATCTCATCACCACTCATCATTAGTTGCGACATTTGGTTAATCTCATCACCACTCATCATTAGTTGCAACATTTGGTTAATCTTATCACTACTCATCATTAGTTGCAACATTTGGCTAATCTCATTACCACTTATCATTAGTTGCAACTGTTGACTAAACTCATCACCACTTATTCAATCCAGAAAAAATATTGTTGTATTACGAGACATATCAACAGAATTGATACTAATTACAGTAGATAAGAATAACATTTAACTGCTACGTAAAATATTTAAAGCTATGGTTTGTAAAAGTGATTACAAGCTTATTATGCGTGTATTTGAAAATTAATTTAACGGGTAATCAACCTGTTTCATTTTCAAGATTTCATGCTAAAATAGTATTACACATCTGCACAGTGAATACCAGACAATAATAAAAAATTAAGGGAAACTATAACGTGTAACACAAATTCTCTTTAAATAACAGTGATTGTTCCCCTTTAAAAAAATACAAACAATAAGAAAAAAAAAACTTTGTAAAGCTGTAAGCTGACTATGCTGCACCGCTTATTCAAATAAAATAAAAATATTATGACCAGAACATTTTTTAATTACTAAATTGCCGAAATAATTTTTCTAAATATTTTAAGAAAGGAGTAGGAGTAATGACGGTTATAATTGTTATACTTGAAAAATAAAGGTAAAAAAAAATCACTGGGACCACAGTAAGCAGAACACTGAAAAAAACATACAACATCAACATCATTTCTTCCTCCAAGGTGCTATATCTTCCTACTGGCTGGAATGTTCGAGCAACACAAAACAGAGTGAAACATATAGAGCACACTTAAGTTGCTTCCATTTAATTACAACAATTGCTTCCCTTTGCTGAAAAAACAACCAACACACCAATCTTTCAAAAATTTGTCATGCAGTGTGCCATGCTACATTTAACAGGAGGGTGCCACAACACATGCTCGAGGGTGCCACAACACATGCTCGAGGGTGCCACAACACATGCCCGAGGGTGGGTGCCACAACACATGCCCGAGGGTGGGTGCCACAACACATGCCCGAGGGTGGGTGCCATAACACATGCCCGAGGGTGGGTGCCACAACACATGCCCGAGGGTGGGTGCCACAACACATGCCCGAGGGTGGGTGCCACAACACATGCCCGAGGGTGGGTGCCACAACACATGCCCGAGGGTGGGTGCCACAACACATGCCCGAGGGTGGGTGCCACAACACATGCCCGAGGGTGCCACAACACATGCCCGAGGGTGGGTGCCACAACACATGCCCGAGGGTGGGTGCCACAACACATGCCCGAGGGTGCCACAACACATGCCCGAGGGTGGGTGCCACAACACATGCCCGAGGGTGGGTGCCAGCACAACACAAGCACGCACCTCCAGCTGCCTGAGGTAGCTGGTGATGTCAGCCACCTGAGCCTGGAGAGAGCCCAGGTCATGGTCTGACAGACACAGCAGGGGGCTGCCGTCTACAAACTCATTCAGGTCAAACTCATTAGCACTGACCAGAGGACTGGTCACTTCATGCTGGAATAAAACAGTGAGGGGCAGGTCAACATTAGGTGCAGGCCACAACTGTAAATGGCAACATTAGGTCAACATAGTGCATTAGGTCAACATACTGCATTAGGTCAACATACTGCATTAGGTCAACATACTGCATTAGGTCAACATACTGCATTAGTTCAACATACTGCATTAGTTCAACATACTGCATTAGTTCAACATACTGCATTAGTTCAACATACTGCATTAGTTCATTAGTTCAACATACTGTATTAGTTCAGCATTCTAGATATGTCAAATATTCTAAATTAGTTCAGCATTCTAGATAATAATATGTCAAATATTCTCTATTAGTTCAGCATACTGCATTGGTGGAGCAATCTGAGTTAGTTCAGCATTCTATACAAGTTATAGTTACAATTTTATTTCATTAAAAACAAACACTTAAATCATGCCAGATAAAACCAGGTAGATTTGGCCACTCAGAAAAAAGAATTTGAACTATTTTTTAATTTGCTAATTGTGGACTGATCAGTGAGGAAATATGTTTTTTAAAAAAAAGCAAACACTTTTTTTTGTATGCAACATCTAATGAAAAGGTTTATTAGGTTTACAAAGTAGAGATCAGCATCCAGGATTTTCTAGTTATCTCTTTTTGAAATAACAAAAAAAAAGCCATAGCTGTAAAGCCACTTGTTGCCAGCTAAGCTTGTCCTATGTCAAGTTTGAAGAGGACAGTTCTATTTTAAAGTTTGTAAACTAGTGACTGCTGAAATATGGTATTATTTTAATCTTCTTCTGAATCATAACTTTAAACTTTTCCGTTCAACTTTTTGAGTATAGTTAAGCATTTTAAAAATTATTAAAATTTGGAATTTAAAAACATCTGGCATCCAAGAAAGTGGAATTTGCCAGTTAAGCAACAAGCAAGTAAGAGAGTGATGAAGTTAGCCCTAAGTCATATCCTTAGTTTGTCATGCCTGTTAGTTGACTGTGCCCATTTCATACAAAACTACTTTATCCTGCGTTAATTGTTGAGAATGTCATGCAAGAAATAAACTGAAAAAAAAAAAAATCTCCCACTGTAGATGTATCAGGCCATACACATACCTTCTGTTTTTGTATCATGTGCTCAATGTCCTTGACCTCTCCCACTGTGACCTTCTGTGAGGTGAGCATCTGCTCCAGCAGGGTCAGCCAGTTACGCAGCTCCGTGATGGACTTGTCAAACTCCAGCCAGGAGGTGGACGAGGTGACCGACGTCTGCTTGTGTTCTACCTGCACGTGCACCTGCTTCACTGTGGACAACACCAGGGTCAGGATTGTTAAGGTTGTTAGGGTTGTCAGTGTTAGTAGGGTTGTTAGGGTTAGTAGGGTTGTCAGTGTTAGTAGGGTTGTTAGGGTTAGTAGGGTTGTCAGTGTTAGTAGGGTTGTTAGGGTTAGTAGGGTTGTCAGTGTTGTTAGGGTTGTTAGGGTTGTCAGTGTTAGTAGGGTTGTCAGGGTTAGTAGGGTTGTCAGGGTTAGTAGGGTTGTCAGGGTTAGTAGGGTTGTCAGGGTTGTTAGGGTTAGCCTGTTGTAATGGTTTGAAAACGTTTGACATAAAATCTAATACTTGACATTCTTACGAGGAACAGTTCCAGACAAATGAAAACGAGGCAGACAATAGATGAAAGACAAGATCAGAGAATGGAAGGAGTTTGTGACTGGGAATGATACTACAAGTGGTAGAAGATAATGTGGAATAGAGGAAGACTATAATGGCCAACATAGACTACATAACAGAAGAACAAGATAGTATAAACCCCCCCCCCCCCCCCCCCCTCTCTCTTGTTATGACATACCAAGTGGGATTAAACAGAGTGAACTAACTGCTAGGGGCCAACAATAAAACTTTCCTACAGGTGTGTTGTACAAGGTGTGTAAAGGGGAGTTACTTAGTGTGCTTTTCTATCACAACAGATTTATTTTTGGATAACGTGGATGATCTTGTAGACTAGTACTCACACATTAATAATAAAATACACTAGTGTTTATTACAAAAATAAATCTTCAAGGCTAAATCTCAATCATATACAAAAGAGTAAGCTTAATGTAAAATCTACAAATTGCGTAAATTTCTGTTACAATTTCAATATTCCTGTAGCGCTAACTAGTCAGAACCTCTCCAGTTGGATCAAGCTAATGTAGAAAGAGAAAGTGTCAAACCTTGCTCCATGACTTCAGTAATCTGTGGCTCCGTCCTTTTGTTGATATTTTTAGACAACTGCTTCACCTCCTCAAAGTCAGCGTTGAGTTTGTTGATTTTCTCCTTGAGGCCCTCGGGTGGGACCACGCCCTGCTCTGAGCAGGCCTCCACATGTCTGCTGTAGGTGGCGTTCATCTGGCTAATCTTGGCTTGCTGGGCCTCTATGGCATCAGCTGTGGTCTGCAGGTCAGGGAAACACATAGCATTGTATTACTTCAGTAAAGATTTGAAATAGTTGTTCAGAAAAATATATTTGATACAAGTGTACCACAGACATAATTTTATGTTAGCTTCACTTGAGAAATAAAAATATGTCCAAAAAAGATGTGCACACCTTACACTGTTTGATTACAAACAAGATGTACTGTCACTGTTTAACGTACAGAGAACTACACTAGATTTAACTAATCCATTTAATTCATTCTATACTTTATTTTTTAGAACTGGATTTATTGATTACAACTGTGGTTATTTTGGGAACTCCCAACAAGACTAAGTGCAAGTTTATTGCTACCCCTTGCTGAAGGCTCTTGATACAAACCCTATTTCAGATAATTGCCAGAAGCTAACACCTCTTTCAAATGGTCAGTAAAAGGCTTAAACCTCTACAGAGCAAAAATGTACCTGCTAATCAACTCTGACCCCCTATGACGCTGTCAGTCTGGTCCACTATGACACTGTCAGTCTGACCATCAACTCACCTGTTGGTCCACTATGACACTGTCAGTCTGACCCACTATGACACTGTCAGTCTGACCCACTATGACACTGTCAGTCTGACCCACTATGACAGTGTCAGTCTAGTCCACTATGACACTGTCAGTCTGGTCCACTATGACAGTGTCAGTCTGGTCCACTATGACACTGTAGGTCTGACCATCAACTCACCTGTTGGTCCACTATGACACTGTAGGTCTGACCATCAACTCACCTGTTGGTCCACTATGACACTGTCAGTCTGACCCACCAACTCACCTGTTGGTCCACTATGACACTGTCAGTCTGACCCACCAACTCACCTGTTGGTCCACTATGACACTGTCAGTCTGACCCACCAACTCACCTGTTGGTCCACTATGACGCTGTCAGTCTGACCATCAACTCACCTGTTGGTCCACTATGACACTGTCAGTCTGACCCATGTCAGTCAGAGACTTGACCGGCTCTGTCTGTGTCTCCAGCACACTCCTGGTGTCCACAATCCACTTCTGCATGGCGTCAAGATCCTCATGGAATCCTGTGACCCTCTTGATCTCCTCTTGGATCTGCACAATTTTTTCTGGCACCTCTGATGTGACCTGCCACAAAAACATTTGAAAGGTCAATATTTTTATTTGGTCATCAATAGATGTACCAAGCTGTAATTTAATTAAGTTCCGTTTTCTCTAAAGTTTGTTACACAGCGTTTACTCTAGCGACATGTAGACTATACAGGTATAGGAAAAAAAAATTTGCCACATGTTAATTTTATTACAACATGTATGGTGGGGAAGGGGGGTATTCAATGGGAAGCTTTTTTTTATAGATGTGTTTAGTAGGCCTATACATGTTGCAAGTGTAAACACTGTTAAAGAATTATCACATAATAACACCACCATTAATGATGGGACCACCTATCCTAGATATTTGTTGACTATTGTTTAAAGTTTCCACAAAGTAAAAAAACAAATGTATCCATAAATAATGGATAATCCCCAATTCCTATTTAAAATTTAAATAATTTAATTAAAATTCATTGTTGTAATTAACCTTTTTCCATCCTTCATTCAAGTGGTCAATATCTCTCTGTATGTTGCTGCGGTCTTCATCGGTCAGCTTGGGGGACTGCATGAGAGCAGCGCCACTGCTGTTTATGGAGAAGAGGTTGGCCTGTCTGGGCGCAATCTCGTCTTCTCTGTCCTAATGGAATCACAAGAGTCTTAGAGAACAGTGCCAAACTAGAACTAAAATTTTTTATTACTATCAGATACAAAATCATTAAAAAAAATAATCACTACTAAATTTTGTGGAATTTTTTATGGTTAACAGTTGTAGTGAACTTGGCAAGTTAGTCCAGCTGATTTACTTGACCATGGCTAGTTGGTCTGACTTAACTTGACCTTGGCTAGTTGGTCTGACTTACTTTGACCTTGGCAAGTTGGTCTGACTTACTTTGACCTTGGCAAGTTGGTCTGACTTACTTTGACCTTGGCAAGTTGGTCTGACTTACTTTGACCTTGGCAAGTTGGTCTGACTTACTTTGACCTTGGCAAGTTGGTATAACTGACTTACCTTGACCTTGGTAAGTTGGTCTAACTTACTTTGACTTTGGGAAGTTGGTCTGACTTACCTTGGCAAGTTGGTCTGACTTACTTTGACCTTGGCAAGTTGGTATAACTGACTTACCTTGACCTTGGTAAGTTGGTCTAACTTACTTTGACTTTGGGAAGTTGGTCTGACTTACCTTGGCAAGTTGGTCTGACTTACTTTGACCTTGGCAAGTTGGTATAACTGACTTACCTTGACCTTGGTAAGTTGGTCTAACTTACTTTGACTTTGGGAAGTTGGTCTAACTGACTTACTTTGACCTTGGCAAGTTGGTATAACTGACTCACCTTGACCTTGGTAAGTTGGTCTAACTTACTTTGACTTTGGGAAGTTGGTCTAACTGACTTACTTTGACCTTGGCAAGTTGGTATAACTGACTTACCTTGACCTTCTCCAACAGGGCCTCCAGATAAACAATGTCCGGCCTGAGTGAGGAGCCAATGATGTTCTCCGTCTCATCTATCCAGGAGAAGAGGTCGTCCATCTCATACGTGAACTCCGCAGGCTCCACACTGCTCTCCTTTGACCTGTAGAGTTGCCAGTTGAGCTATTGCCAGAATTTTTTTTTTAATCATGTAAACAAGAGTTGCCAGTTGAACTATTGCCAGAATTTTTTTTAAAGTTATCTACACAAGAGTTGCCAGTTGAACTATTGCCAGAATTTTTTTTAAAATCATGTACACAAGAGTTGCCAGTTGAACTATTGCCAGAATTTTTTTTTAAAGTCATGTACACAAGAGTTGCCAGTTGAACTATTGCCAGAATTTTTTTTAATCATGTACACAAGAGTTGCCAGTTGAACTATTGCCAGGTTTTTTTTAAAATCATGTACACAAGAGTTGCCAGTTGAGCTATTGCCAGGTTTTTTTAAAATCATGTACACAAGAGTTGCCAGTTGAACTATTGCCAGGTTTTTTGTTTTTAAATCATGTACACAAGAGTTGCCAGTTGAACTGTTGCCAGAATTTTTTTAAAAATTCAACACCTTTTTAAGTTGATAGGCAACAGATTGCTGTTATATTGAATTAGACTTAATAAAAATCTCAGAACTTTTTTTCAAAAACAAAATAAATAAAATTGAAAGAAAAAACTCAACGAAAATTATACCAGTTACTTATTTTCTATTGAGTATTATAATGGGGGTTGATCAAGATTTCAATGCTCGTTTCTTGACTAGAATGTGTCAAGAGATTAAAATCTTGCCAGCATTGGTCAAGGGATTAAGATCTGACCAGCATGGATCAAGGGATTAAATCCAGCTTGATTCAAATGATTAAGATAAGTCCAGCTTGATTCAAATGATTAAGATAAGTCCAGCTTGATTCAAATGATTAAGATAAGTCCAGCTTGATTCAAATGATTAAGATAAGTCCAGCTTGATTCAAATGATTAAGATAAGTCCAGCTTGATTCAAATGATTAAGATAAGTCCAGCTTGATTCAAATGATTAAGATAAGTCCAGCTTGATTCAAATGATTAAGATAAGTCCAGCTTGATTCAAATGATTAAGATAAGTCCAGCTTGATTCAAATGATTAAGATAAGTCCAGCTTGATTCAAATGATTAAGATAAGTCCAGCTTGATTCAAATGATTAAGATAAGTCCAGCTTGATTCAAATGATTAAGATAAGTCCAGCTTGATTCAAATGATTAAGATTAGTCCAGCTTGATTCAAATGATTAAGATAAGTCCAGCTTGATTCAAATGATTAAGATTAGTCCAGCTTGATTCAAATGATTAAGATAAGTCCAGCTTGATTCAAATGATTAAGATTAGTCCAGCTTGATTCAAGGGATTAAGATTAGTCCAGCTTGATTCAAGTGATTAAGTTAAGTCCAGTTTGATTCAAGGGATTAAGATTAGTCCAGCTTGATTCAAGGGATTAAGATTAGTCCAGCTTGATTCAAGGGATTAAGATTAAGTCCAGCTTGATTCAAGTGATTAAGTTAAGTCCAGTTTGATTCAAGGGATTAAGATACATCCAGCTTGATTGAATGGATTAAGATTAGTCCAGGTTGATTTAAGGGATTAAGATACGTCCAGCTTTGATTAAGATAAGTCTAGTTTGATTCAAGAGATTAAGATAAGTCCAGCTTGATTCAAGGCATTAAGATAAGTCCAAGGATTAAGATAATCATCCCTCACCTCTTCTGCCTGGCCAGCACCTCTGAACACAGCACCTTCCACCTTTCATTGATCATCTCCAGTTTCTGCCGCAGCTGGTCAGCGTTGAGGGCGGAGGCTCCGTGGAGGATCTCATCTCCAGCCGAGTTCATCCTGGTCACATTGTTCTGGTGCTGCCTCAAGCTCACCTCCAGCTCCTGGGGATTCAAGCACATCGCTGGTCAGGTGGGGGGTTGGGAAACAGGGGTCAGGTTGGGGGGTTGGGAAACAGGGGTCATGTTTAGAAGCAGGGGTCACATTTAGAAACAGGGGTCACATTTAGAAACAGGGGTTACATTTAGAAACAAAGGCCACATTTAGAAACAGGGGTCACATTTAGAAACAGGGGTCACATTTAGAAACAGGGGTCACATTTAGCCAGATCATATTCAGAAACAGGGGTCACGTTTAGAAACAGGGGTCACATTTAGAAACAGGGGTTGCATTTAACAATGGATTGCATAACTGCATCTTTTAACTACAGTGAATAAAATAGTATTTCCTACTATTTTTACATGCTTTTGTAAAATACAAACTTGTGTTTCAATTGTATAGGCCTAAGTATGAATAAATGTTTTGAATGGTCAGTCTAGTGTTGGTAAACAAGTAGATTCATCTCTTTTCTATCCAACAGAAGCCAATTATCTTCATCAAACTTACTTATCTCTAGTCAAGAGCTAATATACTTAAGATTGGTAGAGGCAGACAGTCAACTAAAAATCTTCAACAAACATATCAAGGAGGTAGAGCCTGCTGATAAATCAGGTGGAGGCTGGAGAAGAGAGTTGTGGTTCCTGAACTGATAGCTTAACTGTACTCAACATCAGAACAGTTTTCTTATTCAGTGGAATTTGGAAAACTGGTTGGAGAATATCAGGCTATAAAATTTATCTAGCATGATAATTAGGTATTTAATTATTAGTTTATTTAACACTGGATGCAGCCAGTATACAACAGGAAGGACTGCACCGAGTAAAGTGTGTCTACTGAGGTCATCTAGGTGGTGGTCACTACACATTGGTCAGCATAGACGATCACAAGATATGCTTGGAACAATGATTTTTTGAATGATTTAAAAGAAAATGGTGGAACATTTAGGTCTGTGACTTCAGGTTAGTTTAAAAAACAACGCCAACAATTTCTAACATTATCAACTGTTCCATTTGGCTGGAGCTGATTGTGTGCAGTCATGCAGAAAGTTTGACCTCGCTGACATTATTGAACGCATTTACCGCCATACAATTTGCACCACCATCTCCGTGCAGCATTTCACAAGGTTTTAATTAACGACATTCAATGCATCTGCTGAGGTATTCTGTGGGCTTGTGTGTGTGTGTGTGTGTGCCTTGCGTGTGTGTGTGCACGTTACGTGTGAGTGCTTGTATATGTGTGTGTGTGCTTGTATGTGAGTGCTTGTAGGCCTATGTGTGTGTGTGTGCTTATATGTGTGTATGCCTTGCGTGTGAGTGCTTGTATGTGTGTGTGTGCACAGTGGCGGTTGGTGATAAAAGGACACGATTGGACCAGTGAGACCACGGCCCACAGTGAGACCACGGCCCACAGTGAGACCACGGCCCACAGTGAGACCACGGCCCACAGTGAGACCACCGCCCACAGAGAGACCACGGCCCACAGTGAGACCACGGCCCACAGTGAGACCACGGCCCACAGTGAGACCACGGCCCACAGTGAGACCACGGCCCACAGTGAGACCACGGCCCACAGTGAGACCACGGCCCACAGTGAGACCACGGCCCACAGTGAGACCACGGCCCACAGTGAGACCACGGCCCACAGTGAGACCACGGCCCACAGTGAGACCACGGCCCACAGTGAGACCACGGCCCACAGTGAGACCACGGCCCACAGTGAGACCACGGCCCACAGTGAGACCACGGCCCACAGTGAGACCACCGCCCACAGAGAGACCACGGCCCACAGTGAGACCACGGCCCACAGTGAGACCACGGCCCACAGTGAGACCACGGCCCACAGTGAGACCACGGCCCACAGTGAGACCACGGCCCACAGTGAGACCACGGCCCACAGTGAGACCACGGCCCACAGTGAGACCACCGCCCACAGAGAGACCACGGCCCACAGTGAGACCACGGCCCACAGTGAGACCACGGCCCACAGTGAGACCACGGCCCACAGTGAGACCACGGCCCACAGTGAGACCACGGCCCACAGTGAGACCACGGCCCACAGTGAGACCACGGCCCACAGTGAGACCACGGCCCACAGTGAGACCACGGCCCACAGTGAGACCATCGCCCACAGAGAGACCATGGCCCACAGTGAGACCACGGCCCACAGTGAGACCACGGCCCACAGTGAGACCACGGCCCACAGAGAGACCACGGCCCACAGTGAGACCACGGCCCACAGTGAGACCACGGCCCACAGTGAGACCATCGCCCACAGAGAGACCATGGCCCACAGTGAGACCACGGCCCACAGTGAGACCACGGCCCACAGTGAGACCACGGCCCACAGTGAGACCACGGCCCACAGTGAGACCACGGCCCACAGTGAGACCACGGCCCACAGTGAGACCATCGCCCACAGAGAGACCACGGCCCACAGTGAGACCACGGCCCACAGTGAAACCACGGCCCACAGTGAGACCACGGCCCACAGTGAGACCACGGCCCACAGTGAGACCATCGCCCACAGAGAGACCACGGCCCACAGTGAGACCACGGCCCACAGTGAGACCACGGCCCACAGTGAGACCACGGCCCACAGTGAGACCACGGCCCACAGTGAGACCACGGCCCACAGTGAGACCATCGCCCACAGAGAGACCATGGCCCACAGTGAGACCACGGCCCACAGTGAGACCACGGCCCACAGTGAGACCACGGCCCACAGTGAGACCACGGCCCACAGTGAGACCACGGCCCACAGTGAGACCATCGCCCACAGTGAGACCATGGCCCACAGTGAGACCACAGCGAGACCACGGCCCACAGTGAGACCACGGCCCACAATGAGACCACGGCCCACAGTGAGACCACGACACACAGTGAGACCACGGCCCACAGTGAGACCACAGCCCACAGTGAGACCACGGCCCACAGTGAGACCATGGCTCACAGTGAGACCACGGCCCACAATGAGACCACGGCCCACAGTGAGACCACGGCCCACAGTGAGACCACAGCCCACAGTGAGACCACGGCCCACAGTGAGACCACGGCCCACAGTGAGACCACGGCCCACAATGAGACCACGGCCCACAGTGAGACCATGGCCCACAGAGAGACCATGGCCCACAGTGAGACCACGGCCCACAATGAGACCACGGCCCACAGTGAGACCATCGCCCACAGAGAGACCATGGCCCACAGCCCACAGTTAGACCACAGCCCACAGTGAGACCATGGCCCACAGTGAGACCACGGCCCACAATGAGACCACGGCCCACAGTGAGACCATCGCCCACAGAGAGACCATGGCCCACAGTGAGACCACGGCCCACAATGAGACCACGGCCCACAGTGAGACCATGGCCCACAGAGAGACCATGGCCCACAGTGAGACCACGGCCCACAGTGAGACCATCGCCCACAGAGAGACCATGGCCCACAGCCCACAGTTAGACCACAGCCCACAGTGAGACCATGGCCCACAGTGAGACCACGGCCCACAATGAGACCACGGCCCACAGTGAGACCACGGCCCACAGTGAGACCACGGCCCACAGTGAGACCACGGCCCACAGTGAGACCACGGCCCACAGTGAGACCACGGCCCACAGTGAGACCATCGCCCACAGTGAGACCATGGCCCACAGTGAGACCATCGCCCACAGTGAGACCATGGCCCACAGTTAGACCATGGCCCACAGTGAGACCACAGCCCACAGTGAGACCATCGCCCACAGTGAGACCATGGCCCACAGTGAGACCATCGCCCACAGTGAGACCATGGCCCACAGTTAGACCATGGCCCACAGTGAGACCATCGCCCACAGTGAGACCACAGCCCACAGTGAGACCATGGCCCACAGTGAGACCATGGCCCACAGTGAGACCACAGCCCACAGTGAGACCAGGGCCCACTATAAGACCACAGCCCACAGACCATGGACCAAATGTCCACCTAGATATTTAACTGCCATTTTTGTACACTTGGTTAAAGCGAAACCTATTTCCATTTAAACACCGCTAGTTTTGATTTAAAATCGTATAGCATGAGATGTAGACAAAGCTGTGAGTTATAAAAATATGTTAATCCAGGTAACACACAGCACACCAACTTCTAAACAAACTACACTAAGCATAGGCTGCAGAATCTGCAATAACAAAACTAGGCCGTTTTAAAATAGGTCTGATGTTTTTTCAAATGCTTAAATTACTAATTAAGAGTTAATTGCTTGAAATTTAAACTTTAATTGCTTGAAATTTAATTCTAAAATTAATAGCAATATTTCAGTAGAAAAAATATATGTTTAAAATGACGTAATGTTAAAAATAATTATTTAAAAGTAAGATGACGCAATCCTTGCTGTGCTATATATAGATCAGTGACGTTCGAAAAGTCCCATGACGATTTTGACAAAAAAAACAACAACAACAAATAGGAAAAATGGGTCTCTTAGAATAGAAACATCACAAGGAGTACCGATTTCGGTATTTTGATTCTCAAATAAAATAAGAAACAAAAGCAATATTGAGTAAAATAATAAGGCCTACGTTTGTTATCAGCAAATACTTGTACTTTAGATCTAAAATTGGCGGGTTCAAATCACACGTGACCCATTTAAAGTTAGACTTTTACTAGCCAACAATATTTAACGAAAGTGTAGTAATGGCAGCTGATAATATTCTGCTAGACAGCGTAGTTCTTATAGTCCCGCCTTGTATACACATTTCTCTCTCTTACTTAATATAGTCCAAAGGCGAAACGAGGAGAGGGAGGGGGGAGCGGCCACCCCGGGCGCCGACCTCAGGGGGGGGGGGGGTTGGGGAGGCGCCAAACGGTGTATAAAAAAACTCATTTTTAACTGCATTACTAAATTACACACAGTCGAAATTAAACAAATGTTACTTGACTTTACGGTCTTATTTCGCTGTTTTCTACATCATTTGCGTGAAAAAAAAAGCATTGTTAAGAGACACAGACAAAAATTGGGAAGGGGCGCTTTATCGCCAACGTGAATAGCTATACAAATGGCGGGCGGGGGCGCCAAGTTGACAACTCGCGTTGGGCGCAGGATGGGCTGCTACACCACTACCAATAACAAGGTTTATACGGTACTTTCCCAGTAATGTCATAGGCTACACCCCCAGTTATGTCATAGGCTACATCCCCAGTAATGTCATAGGCTACACCCCCAGTTATGTCATAGGCTACATACCTAGTAATGTCATAGGCTACATCCCCAGTAATGTCATAGGCTACACCCCCAGTTATGTCATAGGCTACACCCCCAGTTATGTCATAGGCTACATACCTAGTAATGTCATAGGCTACATCCCCAGTAATGTCATAGGATACACCCCCAGTTATGTCATAGGCTACACCCCCAGTTATGTCATAGGCTACACCCCCAGTTATGTCATAGGCTACATCCCCAGTAATGTCATAGGCTACATCTCCAGTTATACATGGTTTGTTAGCGACAGCTTAAGACTTGCACTAGACATGGTACAGTGCTCACAGTAGGCCCTAAAGACGAGCCTCCCATGAGTGGTCAACCAACTGCTACAAAGTTGACCACTTGACCACTACATGGTACAGTGCTGACAGTAGGCCCTAAAGACGAGCCGCCCCTGGGTGTACGAACCAACTGCTACAAAGTTGACCACTTGACCACTACATGGTACAGTGCTGACAGTAGGCCCTAAAGACCAGCCACCCCTGGGTGTACGAACCAACTGCTACAAACTGTAACAAATGTCGATTGTGGCACAATGCCAAGCGTGGGAGTACCTCAGGTGAGTTCAGCCTACCCCACCCCCACCCCAGCCATTAATATTTTTATCAGATCCAATATTGTTCTACACAATCCCACCCCCGATATCGTCATCATTCATACTTCTCCATATTGTATGTATTCATACTGTTATCATTCATACTTCTAAATAGTGTATGCGTTCATATTGTTGTCATTCATACTTATCCTCATAGTACGAGTTCATATACTTCTCATTCATACTTCTTCATATTGTTATAATTCATATTTCTCTTCTGAGCCGATCTTGTAGTGAGAACACACAAGTGGTTTCGTTTAAAAACTAATTAAAATCAAATGCTCTATCACTGTCTGTCATTAACCAGATTGAGCCACTCAACACATCACAAAACATCAGTTGAACACAACACACGGCAAATGACACATCCGACACATGTCAATCATCAACACATTACTGGTGATGACACAAATCATTCATCAACACACCCCTGGTAATGACACACGTCAACCATCAACACACCCCTGGTAATGACACATGACATCAACACACCCCTGGTAATGACACATGACATTTATCAACATACCACTGGTGATGACACATGACATTCATCAACACATCTCTGGTGATAACAAATGACATTTATCAACACACCACTGGTGATGACACATGACATTTATCAACACATCTCTGGTGATGACACATGACATTTATCAACACATCTCTGGTGATGACACATGACATTTATCAACACATCTCTGGTGATGACACATGACATTTATCAACACATCTCTGGTAATTACACATGTCAACCATCAACACACCCGTTCAGCACAGCGAGACCATCACGCTTGAATTGAACCCAGTCAAGCGTACCGTCCACAGCAGGCTACAAGATGAAACTAATTAATGCGCCTTCATTAATTAAAACATGGGATCTCGAGGCCAACCTCAGCCAATACAAAATAGATGACGGAGTTTTTACACCTGGTAGAGGTGTGGAGCGAGCTTTTAAATCCTAGGACAAGTTGTTTTTTTTACCTGTGGTCAACCTTATGTGACCACTAGACCGACTGACACATTAGGGTCCTTTATGGTAGGCCTACATCTGGGAGAAACTAACATTTGTGTTACGTGGGGTTAGGTTTAGGTTAGGTATTATCCCATAATTCATGTCTGATAATTGGTTGATTTAAACTTTAAACACTTAACAAATCGTGCCGATTAAAGTTTATTTATAACGTAAATAACATTTTACGTTTTTCTTAAATACAATTTTAACAGTTCCTTTTTTAAAACTCTTTCAAGGCTGGCGATTTATTGAAAGTAACGTACTAAAACTTGGAGATTCCACTTTAAACCTGTTTTTCTTGACGATGGAGAAAGCAAGATTTAAATTTCATCGAACGAGTTACATAAAACAACCCTTCAATGATTAAAGACAGTGGTACATTCAACTTTTAACCACATCCACTGGTGATATACTCAACCAGTTATAAAATTCGCCTCTACCCCAGTTAGTTTATATTTTGCTGGTCGACAGACATCAAACAAAGCTGTGTTAAATCGTGCATTGTGTCGGTGGGCGAAATCTCTTTTCATGTTGGTCAGCACTTCAAGCCAAAAAATCGATTGATTACCGTTAGCTATAAATAATCGATTTGACGAATCGTGCGGACAAAAAGCACATTTTGTTTCCACGTTCAAAGATTTGAATGAACAAAACTCACCAAGTGAATGAACAAAACTCACCAAGTGAATGAACGTCAATTTGCACAGTTTTTGATGACAGTAGTCGACTCCTATTTTATTGCGATACATCTTGATTATTGTTGGATAATTGAAAACATCATAATGTGTAAGATCTAACAAATGGTCAACAAGCATTGGTCAAGCAAGAAAAACATCTAAACGTTCGATATCATCAAGGTGACCTTAGTGTTTCAGAAAAACTCGGTTATTTTTTTTATCTAAGAAAGGTTCGCTATTAAAAAAAAATATATCTAAAGCCTGTTTATTAATTCAACATAAGGCTGTTTGTTATTTTCAGCTAAAGGCTGGGGTTTTTTTTTTAATTATTTTCAAACATAGGCTTTCTGTTATTTTTTGGCCAAATGCTACTAGTTATTTTCAGCTTATGGCTACTTATTTTAAGCTAAATAATGTTTTATATTTTCAGCTAAATTATGTTTCATATTATCATCAAAGGGCTGTTTGGTATTTTGATCTTAAGGTTTTTTTCATCTACATGATTTTTTTCACCATCAATGAAACCCACCAAAGAACACAGTGAAGGCCATAAGCTACTCCATCAATCACAACAGCCTTTACCCCAAACAAACAGAAGTAGTTGTAGAAGATGGCATAGAATCCACATTCCAACCGCCACTGACTAGCTTTTGACATCTGATATATATAAAAACACTATACTTGCCTCGCTAAGTAAAACAAAATTTAAAAAAAACTAATCCCAGAGATAAACGAAACAAACAGATAAAAAACATGTCGATACTTACATGTAGGAGGCGGTACGATTGATCGGAATGTTCCTTAAGCTATTTATAGCCATGACACACGTGGGTTGAAGTTACTCAATGACAACCCCCGCCCCCTCCCCGACCACAACCCCTCCTCCCCCGTTGCACAGTGCGCGACCAGAATGAGCACACAAGACGCTGAGAATCTGTTTTGAGTCGGAGAAATGGGTACTGTCGTCTGAACCCAACGCGAAGGTCAAAGGTCACCAGGATTATTGATTGGGAGAGTGGGATGGATGTAAGGGGACGATCAAACTGTCCGGGTTATCGGGTATTTTTTCTTTTAATTACGGTAATTCTTCACCAGTAGATGTCACCACAGGCACTTGTAATGGATGTGGCCAGGTTTACACACCAATTACATTTGGGTTGGACTTGATTTGCCAGCTTGGTAAACGTGAAATGTGTCCATGATTATCCAACATCACATACTTCTGTTTTTAATGGGGTTTTTTAAATCCGTAATTGAGAAATATTAAAAATCCAAATCATCACATTTTTATAACAAAGTTTTTAAATTGTTTTCAAATCTAAAACCACATAATCTAGAATCAACTTTATAGATATAAACTTGTGTCCAAAAAATGACATTTCTTTCCATCATCTGTGAGAGCGCGCATGTTGTATCAATGTGAAGGTTGGGTTGTTGGTTTAAAGATAATGTCACGTGGTCGGGTTGTTGGTTTAATGATATGTCACCTGGTTGGGTTGTTGGTTTAATGATATGTCACCTGGTTGGGTTGTTGGTTTAAAGATGCTATCACATGACAAGTTTAATGTAGGGGACCGATGTCAGGTTCAATTTTTGTGACAGATGTCAGGTTCAATTTTTGTGACAGATGTCAGATTCAATGTTTGGGATAGATGTCAGGTTCAATGTGTGGGATAAATGTCAGGTTCAATGTGTGGGATAAATGTCACGTTCAATGTTTGTGACAGATGTCAGGTTCAATTTTTGGGATAGATGTCTAGTTAAATCTGTGTAATGAATGTCAAAGTAGGGTCTCTCAGACAGATGTGACAAATATTTCAAATATGCCAACTATGCGAAGTTGTGTGAAAAATCATGTAAAATGTCAGATGCCATGTAAGATGTCAGATGTCATGTAAGATGTCAGATGTCATGTAAGACGTCAGATGCCATGTAAGATGTCATGTTACGGGTGTTTAGTGGTTGTCACGTAATGTTGTATGACATGTGTTAAGGTTATATGACCGACGTCATGTTAGTGTGTATGGCAAAAAATTCACAAGACACCGAGTGCCGGACACTAACCTGACCAGGGAATGTTAAATCTCATGCACATCATGAACAACGCCAGGTAAGTAAACCACCCCCCCCCCCCCCCCGCCCACTTCCACACACACCTGCCTAAAGTTTAATTGAGTAATCAATTACGTCTGGAGATTAAAAACAACAACCAAGCTACATCCTAGTCGAAACCTACCTAGATGAAACCTACCTAGATGAAACCTACCTAGATGAAACCTACCACACCATAACGATAACACCCACACCACATTTACCACCTACACACTATCCACTATTCGAAACCTATTCACAGTCTACCCACAACCTACACGAAACCTATCATCAATCTAATCACAACATACCAACGTCCTACTCACAACATATCTACAACCTACAGGCAACCTATCCAAAACCTATCAACAACCTACACGAAACCTATCCACAACCTACACGAAACCAAACCACAACCTACATGAAACCAAACCACAACCTATCCACAACCTACATGAAACCACACCACAACCTATCCACAACCTACATGAAACCACACAACAACCTATCCACAACCTACATGAAACCACACCACAACCTATCCACAACCTACATGAAACAACACCACAACCTATCCACAACCTACATGAAACCACACCACAACCTATCCACAACCTACATGAAACAACACCACAACCTATCCACAACCTACATGAAACCACAACCTACACGAAACCAAACCACAACCTACATGAAACCACAACCTACACGAAACCTATCCACAACCTACCCACGAGAACCTGTACCGAAACCGACCCGAGCATAAAATGGGAAGACGAATTAACAGCTATCTAATATCGATTGTAATCCAATAACCAATCAATTCGCCGAACCAAATTACGGACGTCTCTAGGCGCCCTGAAACTGGCTTCAAAATTTGATATCCTAGCAAAACATGCGTGTCTAGCACAAGTAGATCACGTTACTCCCGTCACATGCGCGCGACTCTACGCTCACGTGGTGCTACTGTAACACACCGATGCAAATCTTCCAACTCTATCCCCCACCGAAACACATTATAAAACAGAGGATTCAACAACATCAACGATTACTAGCCTATCAAGTCCAGGGCTAAAAAAAATATAATTCACGCGATGGGTACCCAAACAAAATAGCCGGATGTGCTGACGTCATCGAACAGGAGCGCACGTGTGTAAGAGCAGTGACGCAATTTATAACGATATGCACTCACGGTAAGTTGATACCTGTGAGGCTAAACAGCTGGATAGTTCAATTTATGAACACAAATGTTGACTGCTAGCATGTTTACTTTCTTCCAGTCACAGGTAGGTAGGCTATATGCGGTAAATGTGATTATATATATATATATACATATATATATATACATATATATATATATACATATATATATATATATATACATATATATATATACATACATATATATATATATATATATATATATATATATATATATATATATATATATATATATATATATATACTTAACGATTTAGGTAATTTTTTCCACTTACATATCTGCCAAGAACGATAACAGGAAATCATTATAACCTACAATTAAGAGTTGCCTCGCTTGGACGGACTGTGTTTACAAACAAAGCAGCACCGAGTAAACAAGTTCATAATGAATCAGGCCAGTAGAGCACATGAAGATGATGAAAGCTGCTGATGTGTGAAGATGGTGGGAACCAGCACAGATGTGCACCCAAATCAAACTTTCGGATTACGACGACGTAAAATAGGCCCGAGTTCTCGGCTGTTGTTATCGCGGGAACACGGGAGATAATCATAGGTGTTTTTGTCAAGGGAGACAAATTCAATACAAGGGGATGGAATATGATGAATGGGCAGGTGTAGATGCAATAAAAGTTCAGAAAGCCCCGTCTAGTGTAGATCCCGAACGACAACGACATATCTTATGTAAACAATGTCTAGCAGTGGGGGCGGTGGCTAGAGGGATATGGAATAAAAAAAAATAACAATATGGCGAGTTCCGCTTAGCATGATGGGCCGTTCCTATTATTTCAATTCGATATCAGTTTCAGCCTAATTCAGTCACATGCAATCATCCCCACTCTTATCCTTACATACAATTATATTTAATAAACAACACTACATGTAATAAAGCTAACTGGTCCGATTTAACTGTCTGTAATATTTTTACACAAACTGATCTTGCCGAAAACATTTTTCTATCTTTTAAATCATTGTTCAAACACACAAAGAGACGCCACGAAAATAACAACAGCGCTATAAAAACAGGGGGATTACATAAAGTCTAAGGTATGCTTGAACCCACCATACCTGTGGAGAACTGGTTCAAAAATGTTACAACATACACGGTATGTATTTATATTTAGAGAACTAGTTCAAGAACATCCCAACATACATGGTATGTACCACACATACATGGTATGTATTCATATTTAGAGAAAGGTTATGTATTCATATTTAGAGAACTGGTTCAAGAATATCCCAACATACATGGTATGTATTCATATGTAGAGAACTGGTTCAAAAATGTTCCAACATACACCGTATGTATTTATATTTAGAGACCCGACCTAGCTACGCCACTGTAAAAACCCGGCTTTTCATACATTGACTGAACTTGGTCGGCAAAGTAATAATGTACATCTTATTTCTATTTTACCAAGGCATTCTATAGAATGCCAAAGCCAGGTTAAACGTGATTATTTCAAGAAAGCAGTCGAATCGGTTCCACCGATTTAACACAAATCCTAACTCTTACCTTAAACCTTATCCTAGCTGTAATTTGTAATCCTATCCTTAGGTTAAGTATGAGTCCCTCTTTTTTCTTTCTTGAATATTTTGTTGTTTAAAATATTTACAAACACATTTTTTAAAAATATTGTATTTCTTTTATATTTTTACCCCTATTATTATCAAACCTCTCTTCCATATGCCTATTCAACCTTTTGTAAATACTAACATTACACCTTGATGATAATAATTTTAACATGAAGAGGATAGCATTGCTTCTGATTTTGTATAATATGGTGTAGAGTGTAGAAGTACTTTATAATACTCCTTTTGATGTTATTTATACTAAATTTTATTTTTAAACATTGTCTGCTAAACAGCATATCTAGATGAATTCTTCACACAACCGTGTTGCGATTTTTTGAAATAGGTTTAGAGTAGCGACACCTTTTGTTATATTTATTATCCTCAAACTATAGTCAAGTCTGTTTCTTTTCTGTGAAATGCAAACAATGTGAACCAAGTTCAGTCTTCTTCTTCTTCTTCGTTCTTAATTTTTAGTGTTGGAAGGGATCGAACCTGAGACTTTGGTTTAGCAACCAGGAGCTTTTTACCCCTTTCCAACACAATTAAGATTTACGTGTAAACTGGTTATGCGCCGTTGAGGCCATTGACTCCGATTTCAGCCTGCTTTTCTTTTTGGATTTGCTTCCATACAGTGGCGTAGCGAGGTCGGGTGTCACCCGGTGCGGCACTTAATGGTGTCATCCCCCCCCCAACCCAGAGGCGTAGCGACCCTTCCCGGGGACAAACTTTCAAATTTTCGATTTGCACCCCCCCCCCCCCTCAAACTTTCGATTTGCACCCCCCCCCTCAAACTTTCGAATTGCACCCCCCACTCAAGTTTTCGATTTGCACCCCCCCACTCAAGTTTTTCTCTATATATTTTGCTATTTTTTGCCTTGGTGTCACCCGGTGCGGTCCGCTTCCCCCCCCCCCCCCCCCCCCCCCCGCGCTACGCCCCTGCTTCTATAGCCTTTGTCCAACCAAGAATAGCTACTAGGCAGCAGTTGTTTATTTTTGGAGTTGTCTCTCCTAGAAGAGTGGCTGTCCCCAGCTAACGAGCCTCCATCTGCCCGAGCCAATTTCCGTGACATGCACAATAGGGGGAAGTGACAGGTTTGGTAGGTGCAGTACAATAGGTTGGGTTAGCAGTAGGTTGTACAATAGGTTGGGTTAGCAATAGTTTCGGAGCCCATTGCTATATTGTTGACACGTGCAAGCTGTAATTCTCAATCAATAAACAACCAGGGTATACACACTCTATTGCTGACTTGTGTTACTATTTATAGTCGGTGTTTATCCAGAATTTATCCTAGTTATAGTTGATCTTCACTGGTGATCAAACTTAATATTATGAAAATAAAAAATAGCAATTTTTTTGTAACGTGCAATAAGAATAATTTACTGAAAGCTAAAGTCAGAGTGAGATATTTTTCATTCCCAATTAAAAATTATTTTGTTAGCAACAACAAAAAAAAAACAACAACAACCCACAATTGATGACAAAAACAAAGTCGCTAATTAGATGAGAATTTGGAATGTAAGGAAATTTTTCCTGATTTTTTTTTTCATGTAAAGAAAGATAACCAAGAAAACATCAACGATTAAACAAGTTGCTTCCCTTGGTCTAGCAATTTAAAAATTAACACGTTTCCTACTGTACCGATTTATTTAGGGGAAAACTGATGGAGAAATTTGACTAAATTTACTTAACAAAGATTGTCTAGTTTGGCATAGGAAACGCAGTTCACCAGCTAATACTGGTGGTGTCCAGTCACCAACACCAGTGGTGTCCAGTCACCAACACCAGTACAACACCATCCAATGAACCTTACACACTCAGCCACTCACCCTCACACAATCAGCCACTCACCCACACACAATCAGCCACTCACCTTGTACAAGAGGTCAGCCTCATCAGGACTGAGGGTGTTCCTGGCTGTGTGAAGTTTGGTCTCGGCCTTCTCCAGCCACGTGGTGACCTCCTTGGTGCCAGAGTCCAGTGTCCGCCATTGTTCCATGGCCTTGTGCCATTTCCTGTGGGAGTGAGTAGCAAAGTGATATTTTTTTAACAACTGATACATTTCCTGTTGGAGTGAGTAGCAAAGTGATATTTTTTTTTAATTAAACATTTCCTGTTGGAGTGAGTAGCAAAGTGATATTTTATTTTAAAACAACGGATACATTTCCTGTTGGAGTGAGTAGCAAAGTGATTTTTTTTTTAAACAACTGATACATTCACACACAGTTTAGAAAGGGTAAAAAAAATCTTTTAAAACAAACGATAAATGAGCAATCAGTTTCTCAAAAAAAAATTGCTTAAGTTTTCATTGACCTTAAAATATGTATATAACAAAGAAAAGAAATATGATTCGATGATGCGGTTACGACAAAACAAATTGACTAAGCCAGGACAATAATAAAATGTAAGTGGTACAGACAGCAGGGGAGACTGATGTTTGACGTGGTGTATCATAATGTGGCGTATCATAAAATGGAACACACGTCTCATTTCGTATCAGTAACTTTTAACCCAGTTGTCCGGACTCAACATTTGTATCTAGCGGGGCAAGAACTCGCTATAAAATCTTCAATGCAAACAGGGGGGGGGGGGGAAGGGGGAGGGGGTGGACGACAAACTTACTGTATAAAATCTTCAATGCCAACAGGGGGGAAGGGGGAGGGGGACGACGACAAACTTACTGTATAAAATCTTCATTGCCAACAGGGGGAAGGGGGAGGGGGTGGACGACAACTTACTGTATAAAATCTTCATTGCCAGGAATCGTTATACACGCATGAAGGGACACCGCCATCCTCATCCTGTTAGAGTCACACTTCAATCAAGTATCCAAGGTAACGAGTCCTGGCAACGGTAACCAAGGTTACGAGCCTTGGCAACGGTAACCAAGGTAACGAGCCTTGGCAACGGTAACCAAGGTAACGAGTCCTGGCAACGGTATCCAAGGTTACGAGCACCGGCAAAGGAATCCAAATGAACAAGCCCAAACAACCGTATCCAAGGCAACGACCACTAGTATAAGTATCCAAAGTAAAGCTGAACGTGTTTTCCAATGTAACGTTTTGACTAAGGTTAGTGGTTATTCCAAATGCGGTATCCTAGGTAACCAGTTTGTTAGTTGATATATCCATGGTTACAATTCATGCGAAATTTCACCACTTCACATTTTGAAAAAGGCTGTTTAAATCCAAGCTCAGTAGAATGATAATAATGACTCTTGTAACAATGTGAGGTGCATCATTCCACCTTACTACTGCATGCGATTGTGTAGATGACCGAGAATACAGTACACTTTGGATGTATCATTTTAGTTAAGATAGAGATAGCTCAAACAAATTGTGAGAATAGTCTATGCTAATTCTTCTCGTTACCCCTGCTAGGCACATCTGTTAGCGAATGAATAAATGCACTGTATGAATTACTTATAGGTTAATGTATTGAAGTTATTATGGAAGAAAACTTCACATATAAATTATAGATACACAAACTGCTCGCGGATATAAAACCTAACGGGTTCATTTAATAATACAAATCACGTGATCTAGCTCCAGTCCCGACACACACACACACAAACGGCTATTCTGGCGTATTATCCTTGGCCTAACTATGTTAAAAGCCTGACACAATAGTCCACTGACACAAAGCTACACTGACACATCCCAATATGGTGGCGTATTATCCTTGGCCTGACTTTGTTGAAAAATTGCCACAAAACCCCACGACACACCTCACAACACAACAAAGCTTGCACCGTTCAGAAGAACAAGCAGGGAGGTAACTCGATACTGAATATAACGCTTTAGAGAACGACACGCTTTGAATATGAGAATTAAACAATATGGCATGACACGCTGTGAATATGAGAATCAAACAATATGACAGCTCCTAAAACCGTTTGCGTTCGACAGGAATTCTTAGCTTAAAAAATACACTCGTATGCTCTACGGCGGTCTCAGTTGTTACTAGACATGATGGAGGTATGTATTTAATATGACAAGGTCTTTAGGGAGGGCCTGGGGTTCTGCCACTCGGGATATTTTTTTCATGGTTGTATTTTGTAACGGGACACCGTACGGTAACCTTTGTGACCAAATCTTCACACATAGCCGCGGTATGTGGGACGGGGGGCCATCGGTCTGTGGGCCGTGGGCCAGCCGTATGTGGGCCGTGGGCCAACCGTATCCTGCAAGCGTCGGGTTGGTCACGTAGAACAAGCAGGACGGAGATCAGACAAAACTGGGAGCAAATATGGCGGGATCTGCAAGTCATTTCATCCTGACCTCCGCTCTTTACTTGCGGCCATCGGATGGCATAACAAGGCCACCTTGGATCTATTACCTGGCCATCTCATTACAAAATAAGGCCATCTAGAGACCTCTCTCGAACATTCGACCCCACTTTCCGTCCCTAATCCGTTGAAAATTACCATGACCAGGACACGGCAACACAACGTATTCGGTCATAATTAACATACAACAACGACAATTAAAATAATTTAAAACGAGATTCTTACGTTTAAGTTAGTATAAGTAAGCAGTCGATTTAAAATAATAAGGAAAAGAACAAAGAAAAAGAGGGGAAAAAAACAACCAACCAAATTTCAAATTAGTTTCAAATAGAATAGCAACGTAGCAAAGCTAAAAAAAACGGGAATTTCCATACGATAACACTAGGCAAGGTAAAGATATAAGAATAGATGCAGCTAACGTCAAATCTTGCGCGTGGGCAGATCTCGCGTTATATCGGTGAGTACACGAGATATTCGAGCCACGGCATTCAATAAAAACAAAAACAAACAAACCGCACACTTGAAATCAACAAAAATTGTGAAGTATATTTAAAACCTGTCTTGGATTATGTTCAAGAAAACCGATCAAATACAAAGAAAATCCAGCTGCATATGATTTAAGCTACGTGTATTTAGAACACAATGTAACTTTGCTCAAAGTTTTTAAAGCCATACATCACAAAATATCACACGCACGGAGTTGGATATACAGGCGGCACCGAACGAACATCAAAGCGGATTTGTTACCGATCGTACACAGTGAGGGACCAGTGAGGGTTTGAGTAAAGAGTGAGTAAAAATTGGTGAACGTGACAGTCCACAACATATGACCTGGACCCTTGGATTTAATGAGATGTTTACATTTGAAGTCTTACAGTATTGCCGCTTGCAAGAGTGACTGAGCTATACAAGACGTAAGAACTCGCTTCGGCCACACTCCATTTATAGTTCCTCGTGTATGTGATAACATTACATTAGAGAATGTGATATCGTTACATTAGAGAATGTGATAACGTTACATTAGAGAATGTGATAACGTTACATTAAAGAATGTGATAACATTACATAAGAGAATGTGATAACATTGCATAAGAGAATGTGATAACATTACATTAGAGAATGTGATAACGTTACATTAGAGAATGTGATAACATTACAAAAGAGAATGTGATAACATTACATAAGAACATGCTTTGGTCTTTCCGCTGGACATACAAAATTCCTTTTTGATCCGGCACTCGGCACACAAAATTATCGATTACTTCTGGTCAACAGAAAGGCACCAGCACAGAAACACGATAAACAGCTCAAAGAATAACAATGAATCATTCATGACTAGGATAGCCTATGCCGCTACACGGAGCGGTCAGATTGTGAGTGAGGGGGTGGGGGGGGGGGGGGGGGGTGGTGGTGAGACCCATTTTCGATGGACTAGGAAATAGGTTTATTTTTTCTTGAGCTCCAGACAATTGCAATAGATATGCAAACAATAACGAACGGGTTGTAAATGGTTTACATTAGAGCGTAAAGACGCAAGCACTGCGTGTTGGGCAAGTTTTTAATTGTGAAGAGCTTTCTCTCAATGAGTGTATAGAGTTATCTGCCCGTGAGTGTACACAGTTATCTGCCCATGTTTGTGCAGCGTGGTCTGAATATGTAGTTATCTGCCCAGGAAAGTGTAGAGTTATCTGACCAGGAGTGTATAGAATTATCTGCTCAGAAGTGTGTAGAATTATCTGCCCAGGAGTGTGTAGAATTATCTGCCCAGGAGTGTGTAGAATTATCTGCCCAGGAGTGTGTAGAATTATCTGCCCAGGAGTGTGTAGAATTATCTGCCCAGGAGTGTGTAGAATTATCTGCCCAGGAGTGTGTAGAATTATCTGCCCAGGAGTGTGTAGAATTATCTGCCTAGGAGTGTGTAAAGTGGAGTGTGTAGAATTATCTGCCTAGGAGTGTGTAAAGTTATCTGCCCATGAGTGTGTAGAGTTATCTACCCTTGTAAGTTCAGACGCACCACCCCTTAGATCTACACTGCCAACACAACCTTTACCACCCAAATAAAAGAAGACTCGCCAAGTCAAACTTGCCACTTCTAACCAACACAACTTCTCTTCAATACACATCTCCAGCCATAAACCATAGATAGAAACATGATTGTGTCTTCAATACACAGCTACAGCCATAAACCACATACTAACATAATGGTGTCTTCAACACACACCTCCAGCCATAAACCACAGATACAAACATAATGTTAGTAAAATTGTTTTAACGTCTAGCAACAAAACCTCCCCCTCCCCCAGCTATACGGTAGTCACGTGATACAGAGACCCACGGATGGAGATAATTTTTGGAACCTTTAGATTCGAGTACAGACGAGAATATGATGTGGTGCCAAGATGGAATCGATCGGACAGCGGGGGGCGATTAGGGATATACAAGCCTTTATAAACAGCCGGGGTCTTGGGTGTCCGCGTGACATTGGTTGGATACAATCAAGTATCGACCCGAGGATTCGGTGCAACTCAGATGGTGGGGGAGCTTTTAAAATAGATTTTAGATTCGTTACTTGTATATTTGATACCTATATTTATGTCTCCATCTACATCTCTCATGTAATCGATATAAGTATATGTATATATGTATACCGGCAACTAGGTCTATTAGTATATTTGCTATCTACACATTTCTACACCTCTTATTTTAAGATCACTCTGTTTATATACAAAGTAAAGTAGACTAATAACATGTGTATTTCTATGAATGGATGCATATCGTCCGTTCTAATATATACGTAAACAACTATCGCTAATCTGTTTATAAAATAAAGCATATATCGTCTTGTTTTTTTTTCCTGATAGTACTAAATCATACATGCTTTATAACACAGCTGATTAACGCTAAAAAATTGATTAGTCTGCTTTACAACACATATAACTAACGCTAATATGAATAATTCGTCTGCTTTATAACATAATTAATGCTAAAATAATTGATTCGTCTGCTTTATAACACAGCTAATTAGCGCTAAGATAATTGATTAGGCCGCGGCTGTCACTGTTAACAATTGAAATCACACACACACACACACGAGATAAACAAAGAATATCCGAATCCACATGTGGTTGTATAGCCACGCCACGGGGTTACCCACACTATGAATACAGCCACACCACAGAATATCCCACACTATGAAAACACAGCGAGTTGTCCTGTTTTCACTAAATCCCCACACTATGAAAACACAGCGAGTTTTCCTGTTTTCACTAAATCCCCACACTATGAAAACACAGCGAGTTTTCCTGTTTTCACTAAATCCCCACACTATGAAAACACAGCGAGTTTTCCTGTTTTCACTAAATCCCAATCAAGTGTGGCGCCGACACAACGCGATATAGCACACATGACGTCATCGCCCAGTTTAGGGCCCTGCTGGTGAAAAGCCCGGTAATGACCGTTATGACCGGCATCAGACCGAGCCAGTGACGTAATTGTCCATGACCCCCCCCCCCCCCCCCCCACCCCTAAATACCAAACAGCCCGTGACCTCTCTCGGCGCGTCAGACGAAGGGATGTAATCGATATTAACAGGCAGTTTCGCTTTTCGTGGTGGGCGCGACATCCGGCCCACGGAACTCTGGCTGAATCGCTCAACATTTGTAGGAGGGGGGGGGGGGGAATAGGAGGTGCAATTGGAGAGAAGGCTAATACAAATCCGAATCAAAGTTTAACTAACTTCTTCTTCGTTCTTAATTATTAGTGTTGAAGGGGATCGAGATTTATCTGCCAGTGGGTCTGAACTCGAGACTTTGTTCGAATGTATCAATTATGAGCTTTTTGCCGACTCGACCACGCCTCCAACACAATTAAGCGTTACGTGTCAACTGGTTATGCGCCATTGAGGCCATTGACTCCGATTTCAGCCTGCTTTTCTTTTTGGATTTGCTTCTATAGCCTTTGTCCAACCAAGAACAAACTACAAGGCAGCAGTTGTTTAATTTTGGAAGAGTGGCTGTCCCCAGCTAACGAGCCTCATCTGCCCGAGGGTTCGAACTCGAGACTTTTCGGTTTAGCAACCATGAGCTTTACCGACTCGACCACGCCGAACTAACTGAAATGTCTAAGGCGAAACGTAAATGCCGTTTGTTTCAAGAAAATGACACGAGTAGTCAACGCACATTTAGTGATAAAACATATTTCTTTATGATTTTCCTTTCTGTCGAGGCTGTGAGAAATGACCATTTGACCCACAATAGGAAGGACATTTGTCTCCTCAGCATTCCCCTTCGCTGCTCACTGAAGAAAGATCTAGATCTACTTGTGACGTAACAAGATATAGACCTACTTGTGATGGAACAAGATGTAGACCTACTGGTGCAAAAATTGAAACTCAACGCGACATCTCCACCGTACCGTTGATTAGTAAAACAGGCAAAGTGTAATTAGGCACATGCTAGCTTTTTATTTGGTAATTGAATCAAGTGACGTTGTCTGATGTATTATATCGTGCTGGTGAATGCAGTCACATAATTCTAATTGTTAATCTCGTAGTCTAATGATCAAGGCCGATTTGATAATCTTGTAGTAGAAAAATTACAACAGATGTAATAATCTCCTTGTAAATTAAATGCAACAGATTTGATGTAACTAAATACTAAGGAAAATAAACCGGGAGTGATCTCCCCTAAACTTTCTCGAATATTCTTATATAAAACAACAGGGGATGGGAACTCGGGACATAGTTATGATTTTTAATCCATTTTAAATACTTAAACTTTTTAAAATAGAATAGAATCTCATAGAAAAAAGAATTGCGCACCAAGCGAACGCCAAATAAAGATGTTCATAATAGTGCGCTATATTATTAGTACTTTATAAATTTACATGCGTTTTTTGAGAAATCGGAAATAGTGTAAATTAGTACTTCCGGTCAACGGAAATTACTCAAAATTTGACAGAAGGTAGAGATATAGATCTTTTACGTACATGTGAAATTTCATTTATCTATCTGAAATAGTACTCAACTTATAGGCTTTTAAAAATTTAAAGTAGAAAAAGTACCACTTCCGGTTATCGGAAATCGCTCAAAAGTTGATACGGATCTACGATTTTGATAAATACTTATATATAAAATCTCATCAACCTAGCTGTAACGGTACTCAAGTTATCGAGTTTACACAAACACAGACAGACAGACACACATACACACACACACAGACATACGGACAAGATTTGCAAAATTATGTTTTTCCGTATCAGTGAGGTGTAAAACGATTACAAGACTTTCTCTATACTTCGTATATGCGAGAAAGTAAAAATGATGATTTCCTTACATAACATGGAGCACCTGTATAGTAATTAAATACACAAGTACTGAAACAAATCTTCCGGCATTTACAACCAGAATACATTCTAATGAACATTCAATTAACTCCAGCCAATTAAGTGCAGGTCGGACGTGTATAAAATCTGGAACAGTGACAGGACACAGGTGTGCTGGAACATGCGGGCATTCGGTGCTCGACTCCACCTGCTTTCATTAGCACAATTTTAATTTGAAGTTAATTTACAAGCCTCGTCAGACCGCATAACCCCTAACAAAGACAAAAGAGCTGCCCCTAACCCCTAAGACAGAACATTACCATAAACTCTAGCCGTGACAAAAGATCTTCCTTAAGATGGCACAGTACCATAACCCTAGCCAATAACTAGGATGTCCAAGTATAGAAACCAATGTACTTGTACCGCCAAAGTGCACTGTGCCTCTACCACTCACGTGCAGGTAAAAATAAAACAGCGACGTCTCAACAATAGTTTTTAAGAAAACGTGAGAAAACAATTTACGCACGCCATGGTAACTTGTTAAAAATTGATAAAACGTTTTAGCACGAGATTGCATCTAAAAATAGATTTAATGACTCAGTTTTTTTGGCCGGGTCACTATGTGTTAGCTTGGATAAAAGAAGCCAAATTTTTAGCGAATTTGGCTCGAAAAAAAATTCGATTAGCTTCTACTCTACTTGCTGTAATCAAACGCGAAAGTTCCACTTGAGTTATCAGCATTAGATCACCTGCCTCTGCCCTTTCTGTTTATTTGTGTGTGTAAGCAATGGATGTCTGATGTTGAGGAACAATTCCTAGATCTATTGCAGCCAGTTTGTGACCACTTAAGACAATCACGTCATCGATTAGCTCAACATATCAACGAATCTGGCAACATTAGATCTGCACAAGTGGCAGAAATTATTTCTATACAAAATTTGACCAAGCCAACTCAATCAGTTTAATTTTCTACGCACCAAACTACGAACACTAGATGGATGGTCTTAGGTACAATTAGATGAACAGCAAGGCTATTGAGGGGAAGTGGGCGGTGTCTCACAGCGGAGGAATTTAATTACATCGACAAGAGCCGAACGGGTTTGGTTTAGTAGTACTCGTTTATTTCATATCCGTTGTACGTTTTAAAAGCGGCTTAACATATTGTTTACAAACAAAGTTTCATAAAAACATGCTCCATTAATACAAGCATAAGTAGGAACATAATGGACAGGTGCTTCTGACATTAGTAAAAGGGGGGTAGTTTCGTTTTGTTTGAATGGTTTTTAATCTTTTGTTTACAGCTGCTATAAATCGTGTCATATTTTAATTTCTGATTTGACCGATTTGTTTAGGAATAGCGCGCCATTTTATGATGGGAGTTATGGCAGATGTTGGCGTTGTTTGAGTTGAGGGGGGGGGGACAACCAAGGTGGAAAGTAACGTTTGTGTAGTGGAGCTAGTCTACAGAAAGGAAATAATCATTGTTTGCCGAGTAAAGAAAATTATTCGGCACTTCAAGTTTGGCTGTCTTTACAGGAATCATTGTATCTGTTTACAAATTATATATTTTCACTTTTGTAAAGATAGATAATGAAACCGTTAAAAAATAAATAACACATGATTTACTGGAGGCTGATCGGAGACAAGCAGAAAGTCAAGTAGAGGCAAGCAGAAAGTCAAGTAGAGGCAAGCAGAAAGTCAAGTAGAGGCAAGCAGAGAGTCAGAGGCAACCAGAAATTCAAGTAGAGGCAAGCAGAAAGTCAAGTAGAGGCAAGCAGAAAGCCCAGTGAAGGCAAGCAGAAAAAAAAACTTGTACAAGACTCCTGGGGTCCGTAAATTTCCGACCTTAAGTCAGTGACGCCATTATTCTCCAACCCCTAAGCCACGTCTACAAATTACAATTGACATCAACAAGGTCTTACATTTCGCACTGGTAATTTATCTTCTTGATCTAGTTGTCTTTTGACAATATGCGATATGAACCGTTGTAGACTTGAACTATATGTTCATCTTCTGCAACAGTATGCGATATGAACAGATGTATCACCACGGTGGTGACAGGTACCTGCGACTGAGGAATGCACGCCCGTAAATCAGCGGGGCGGGGCAGATAAACCATCTGAACATGTTGTTGTAGTGATGGGATCTGAACATGTTGCTGTAGTGATGGGATCAGGCCATCTCTACAGGCATCAGGTGATGACGTAACACGTCCCACACGACCGGCAAGGTCAAGGTCGAGGGGGAGTTAGGGCAGACATTCCAGGAATCGTTGGAGGGTTTGTGTGGAGTCGTGGCTTTAAGTGGTTGCTAGTGGCTTGTTTTGGCCTATTGTGGCTGGTGAACGGCTTGAAACTAACAGAGATTACTTCAACTTAAAAACAAAACATACATAGTAGTAGCTTCTAAAAATCTATGACAATGGGACGTTTAACTTTTAATTGTTAGAACGTATTCAAATCTTTTAGCTCGAAGCAGACAAATTACCAAATACACGGGAGTATAAGCACGTTAGCACATTATAAAGATCATGCTGCTATTGGCACATTACAAAGATCATGCTGCTATTGGCACATTACAAAGATCATGCTGCTATTGACACAATAAAACGGGTGAATAGCTTCTGTACACTCAGCTTTATGTTATTTTATCCAAGTTCCTGACAACATCACGCAACACGCAGGTTTCAATTTACCGTATACTATTTGCACAAATAGCACACTCGATTTAATTTACCGTATGCTATTTGCACAAATCAGACGCTTGATCGAATTTACCATTCATATACTATTTTTCACAAATACGACATTTAATTAAGGCTACATCAATTCACCTTTGATCGTGATATCATCAAACAAAAGGTATATCTAGTTGTCTTCATAGAAACTAGTTAAAAGGGTAACCATGGAAACAACAGGTTCTATGGTTGGTTCCAGGTATAAACCAACAACAAAAAACAACCGACATCACCTTTCACAAACAAGAATTACTAACAAGACTGTTGTGTATTCGCGAAACACGTTTTTTAACTTTACTTTAAACGTGTTATTTTTTTAAAGCAACAGTTATTTTAAGCGTGAGTAGCACATCGTCTCCATATATCTTCTCATGAGCAGCTGCTCAATCTTCTGCCATCATGTTGGTTGTAGAGGTAGAAGACGGATTTCAGTTGTAGGTTGGTAAATGTTGTCTACTTTGGAAAACGTTGTCTAGATTGGTAAACGTTGTCTACTTTGGAAAACGTTGTCTAGATTGGTAAACGTTGTCTAGATTGGTAACCGTTGTCATCTCAGAATATTGTTAGTGAATTAAACACATCGAACGTCTGTTGGGTCGTCCAGTTGGTGACCTCACAGTTGGTGATCACCGAGTAGGTTATCTCACAGGTGGTGATCTGACAGTTGGTGATCACCGAGTAGGTCATCTCCCACTTACCAATCGCCCAGTTGATGAGTATCCCCCCCCTCACCCCTCGTGTTATGTAGTTAAATTATGTTTGAGGCACACAGGTTCGATAGAGATACATGGGTTGTTCCATAAGGGACGATGGGAGGGAGAGCAAGAAGACAGGGATCAAGATGTATAGAGAAATATGGAGAAAGGAAGGGAGACTAGGTGGGGATAGAGGTAGACAGTGGAGTAGAGAGAAGAAACCCAAGAACTCAGTGCGGGTGGAGTGAGGTATATAGAACAACTAACTTAGTGCGGGTGGAGTGTGGTAGAGAGAACAACTCACTTAGTGCGGGTGGAGTGTGGTAGAGAGATAGAACAACTCACTTAGTGCGGGTGGAGTGTGGTAGAGAGATAGAACAACTCACTTAGTGCGGGTGGAGTGTGGTAGAGAGATAGAACAACTCACTTAGTGCGGGTGGAGTGTGGTAGAGAGATAGAACAACTCACTTAGTGCGGGTGGAGTGTGGTAGAGAGATAGAACAACTCACTTAGTGCGGGTGGAGTGTGTGTCGCTGAGTCTGGACCACTCCTGCAGTAGCTGCTCCATCTGGGATCTGATGCCAGCCGCCTCCTCTTGGTTGGCCTGCAGCATGACGTCATCTTTCTGGGACTCCATCTCGGTCAGGTTCTCCTGGACATCCCAAACCTTCTGCTCCATGCCCTGGAACAATCGTAGGTTTGATATAGTAGGTTTATGACGGTAGGTTTATTTTTGTAGGTTTATAGTTGTAGGTTTAATATAGCAGATTTATAACGGTCTGTTTATAATTGTAGGCTTAATATTGTAGACTTAATATTGTAGACTTATTATGGTAGGTTAATTATGGTAGGTTTATTAGTGTAGGTTTATTAGTG
This sequence comes from Physella acuta, assembly GCF_028476545.2. Lineage (NCBI taxonomy): Eukaryota > Metazoa > Mollusca > Gastropoda > Physidae > Physella > Physella acuta. The sequence continues at coordinate 690,767 of NW_026731895.1, read as the reverse complement.
TAGGTTTATTAGTGTAGGTTTATTAGTGTAGGTTTATTAGTGTAGGTTTATTAGTGTTGGTTTATTAGTGTAAGTTTATTTTGGTAAGTTTATTATTGTAGGTTTTTTGTTGTAGATTTATTGTTGTAGGTTTATCTTTGCAGATTTAATTTATTACACCAATCTATGAGGTTGATCACGGTCAAATCACAAGCAGGAAATTCACCAAAGACGTAAATTAACTGAATTCACTATCATTAGGGTTTGGCTGAAAAATGAACAAACTCTTAAGATTAAGTGGACGGGGGGGGGGGGGGGATGGATAGTTTTGGCATTGAAACTAAGACCATTTAATTGTTTTTAAGATTAAAAGGTAAGTAAAATACACCCTGCCAGTTCGTTTTTTTTTCAACCAGGCTAATGTATAGGCTACAGCTCTAATAGGTATCTCTTTCTGTTGTTTTAGTACACGTAAAGATATATTGATTAGAATTTAGAATACTGAAGAGTTCAAATCTCATGTCATGTGACCTGTGGTAGGACAAGTACAGGGTACCAAGGGTCGGGTACAGTTATTAGTTGCCCCAGTGACCTATTGACCTCTCACCTTCATCTTGACGTCATAGGCCAGTCTGCCCGTCTCCTCCACCACCACGGCGTCGTCCAGCTCCATGCTTGACCGCAGCTCGCACATCTGGGCCGTGAGCCGCCGGAGGGCCTGCAGGTACTGGGCCGGCGTGTGGGCCAGTGTGGTGGTCCTGGTGACGCTGGTGGAGACCACATTGTACGTGGTCCGGCTGATGACGCTGTCCGAGGGTGACGCGTGGCCGTTGGTCGACGCCGCTGTCGTCACGGTCGTCTCCTTCGTCAGGGGCGTCAGGATGGGCGAGGGCGGAGGGGTGCTGGCCAGCCGAGTGGTGAGGGCGCGGAATCTTTCATCGAGGGGCGCGAGGTCTGTGGAGGCGCCCGCCTTGCTGCTGTCTGGCAGGCTGTGACTCTGTGATTTGAGGGCGGTCAGGTCTTTGCCGCGTCGCTTGACTTCATCTTCTAGCACCTGGGGACGGAGATGGAAACATGAGTTATGGCATGGGTGGGGCGATGCTCAGGTAACAGTTCAGTTCAAGTCCAATTTCTTACAGACGAGTTGCAGTACTCCCCCCCCCCCCCCCCCCCAAAAAAAAATAAAAAAATAAAAATAAAATTAAAAAATAAAAATCATTAGTATTTTGCGTGTTTAAAGTAAATGGGACCCATTCATATAGTTTGCCTTAGAACAAGTCCTCGCAACCATGTATGTTAGTCACACGTGAAAATCGATATGTATTAGCAACTTTTAGATTTACCAACATTACCAACAACATTACCAAAATATTACTGTATAACGTAATGTGACTTTACACAGTAATGTTCATGCACTCTTTTCATTTAGCAGTGTGATGGGAATAACTCTAAGTTGAAGTAACACAGTGTTTCTTTCAGGCATCTCTACCGCCCCCAACCCGAACGAAGTGGAATTTGTAAAGAAAATATTTAATTTTACCAGTGTCCGACCCCCACCCACAGAGAAAAAAGTCTAAAAGAAACACTATGAATAAAGATGGATCACGAGCGAGGCACACTGCCTGACGAGAGAGGGACACAATCTGACGGCGGAAGGACACATAATCTGACAAGACCGAGGGACACAGTCTAACGAGAGCGAGGGACACACACATCTATTCCCGACCTGTGGCGTCATTTATGGGGCTGCTACACCTGGATACGATCATAAACAAAGGGTAGACAACGATCTTCGTTGACGTTTCAACAACAGCTGAAATCACAGCAGCTGATGTGCTCACCTAGACAAACGATGAAGCGATGCCTGGAACAATCTGCCACCATAGTGTTGATAAATTTAACAATCTGCCACCATAGTGCTGATAAATTTAACAATCTGCCAGTTCACAGCGGATAGATTTAACACTAAGTAAAACCTAACGTTAACTATGTCGGAAACTAAACCCGCATTTTAGTCTTTCTCAACATCGTACTGCGCTATAAATAGAGCATCTAATTTCAATGATCAAAGCTTTATCTTAACGCAAGCTAATTATTCCACCGAGTCTGTCTACATACATGAAGGCACGTACACCGTGTGACGATGTACAGAAAGTTAATGAGGTTCATTACATACAACAATTATTATAGGGGCAGTCTCATGGCATTGCTAGATTGTAATGTTTAGAGCCAACATTTGGAATGTAATGTTTTAGATGAACATTTGGAATGTAATGTTTTGGATGAACATTTGGAATGTAATGTTTTGGGTGAACATTAGGAATGTAAAGTTTAGGGCGAACATTAGGAATGTAATGTTTGGGGTGAATATTTGGAATGTAATGTTTTGTATAAACATTTGGAATGTAATGTTTGGATGAACATTTGAAATATATTGTTTAAAAATGACGAACTGTTGGAATGTAAAGTTTAGGATGACGAACTGTTGGAATATATTGTTTAAAATGACGAACTGTTGGAATGTGAAGTTTAGGATGGCGAACTGTTGGAATATATTGTTTAAAATGACGAACTGTTGGAATGTGAAGTTTAGGATGGCGAACTGTTGGAATATATTGTTTAAAATGACGAACTGTTGGAATGTGAAGTTTAGGGTGACGAACTGTTGGAATGTGAAGTTTAGATGACGAACTATTGGAATGTGAAGTTTAGGATGACGAACTGTTGGAATGCACTGTCAAGCTGTAGGTATTTACACTAACAAACCCCCAAACATTTACTCTCGAAGACAAGTGTGTACCGCAGGCGGATGACGTCACAAGATGGAGCAGATGACTATTTTTAAACTGTCACAAGTTATCAAGTCACGTGGTCTGAGAGACTCACCCCTCGGTGTGTGGGGTACTGAGGGGGGGGGGGGGGGGTAGTGGCAGCCTAAGTGGTGCTAAGTCAAGGGGTGGCAGTCGTGTTCGTTGTTGTTGTTGTGGTTGTCGTTGCTGTTGTCAGTATTGATACCCTAACCTAACCCTAATGCTATTCCCGGTCTGGATCTAGGTCATTACCACCCCCCTCCCGGTTAAATTACCCCACTCCTCTTATATAACTAAATCTATCACTATGCTTCTCCCTATCCTTATCTTAAAACCTCTACCTAACTTATCATTAACTTATCTATTTTCCTTATCTATTTCTAAATGACAGGGGTTATGTTCGACTAGTCTTTTTTTGTGGTGGTGTGTGTGTGTGGGTGGAAGGGCAATAACGGAGGGGGGATGACATGGGGTACCCGAGGGGGAGCTCACCCCTGACCTTGACCCTGACAGAAGCCCGGCAGTAAAGTAAAAGACATCTACTGTATTGCCGTGTCAGAGCCACTCTATGAACCGTCTCCTCTGACACTGTCTACAGATTTAATTCATGGCCAGATAACCCAGCTATTCCTATCTCATACCATTGTCCTGACCTTAACAATGAAGCAGGGGCAGTAATACAATACTATGTTGTACTCTTTGCATGTGTTTTATAAGAAATTTATTTCCCCCTTGTTGGTTGCTTCCCCTGAACAACGCAATGACCACAAGAGGCGAAGGGTAGATAACTCGACTCAGCGACTCAAGACTCCCCCTATACGCTGTAGCCTGCACGTAAACACGTCATCTCGCCATCAAACAATACAGATAGAGTGATCTCCCATACCGTGGATGACGCAATACGGCTCACAAATACAAACTTTTTTTTTTCTCTCCCTGACCTTTCCGACCTCCAGCTAAGTGAACAAACGTTGGTATGACGTGTACACTTCTCTGCCAATAAACGTACACTACTGCAGCTCACCAAACACGCGCATCAGTACTCACGTTTTATAGACGCTCATCTCGATATATACGAATAGAGGAGATTCGAACGGGGGGGGGGGGGGAGATTTGATAAGGTGAGACTCGTGGATGTAGGTCCATCGACATCAAAGGACATCGGGCGCATGCTCTTTGCCTCATAAACAAATCAAGCCGGCAATCAGCCGGTAAACACGGCTTTTTTTCCAGACCCCACTCACAAACATACGTGAAATGGAGCATGCGAATGGTTCAAACTGCCGGGATGCAAAAATAATCACAAGCGTCGGGAGCAGGGCAGGCCTCTTGCATCAAACAGTCTCGGTGACTTGTATGGGGGGGGGGAAGGGATGTCTTGCATCAAACAGTGGCTAAGACTTGTTGTATAAGGCAAATGTCATGAAAAAGCAGCAGAAACATGTTTGATAAGGGAAATGTCTACCGTCAAACTGCGGCAAAGACTTGTTGTATGGGGGAAATGTCTCCCATCATTCAAGCGATCAGACTTTCCACACAGACTCAAGTCTTTTTGTGTTTTTATTAACTTTTTTTACTTTATGTCTATAACGCAAGGGGAATAAACCCAGTCCAAAATTTTACAATATAGACCAGCGATGGCCCGCGGTTATGTACCTTGCAAATCTGGGTCTGCAAATTTGAGAAAGTTAATGATAAATATGTGACATTCACTGCAAGATATCGTTTTAACGAAAAAGAAAAAAACCCGGGAAATTGCCATCCGAATCTTAAAAATAGGAAGATAAGGTTCTTATGACCGCCGATAAAAGGAAAATTCATTACCCGCTCGCTAACAAGGTATTTATTTCTAATGTAGTTATCCTAGTGATTTCCCTTGGAGAATCAGGAGGAGATTACCCCGTTTCTCCCCACACAAGCGGTATAAGAAACGTACAATAAAAACAGGATCGTCGGTTGTAGATTAGATTGAGGCTCTAGTACCGTCATCACTGCGCACGCACCGTGCGAACACACATTTGCACATCTATAAGACGCGCAGTCAAGGTAATAAAGTGCCGGCAACAAAAATGTCCTAAATCACGGGACACGTCGTTACGTCATTTAGAAGGTACGATTACAGATGTAAGGATACAGGCAGCGTAGTAATACAGGGCGCTATTTTTTTGTGCTATCTCGTTTAATAACCTATCTCATTCTGTAATTCTGGGAGAACAATGGAATGTATGGGTGCGGTGACGTGCGATAGAGATTTGACAGAACATTATTTCTACGCACTCCGCTACAGCTGAGCTACGTTGCCGTTACAAGGTATAAGGACAGTTCATTGTTCTTTGGCTAATGTTTACTTGCACAGATAATGCAATAGTTGACTCGTTCATCTTGCACCGATAACGACAAAGTTGACTTGTTAATCTTGCAGAGATAATGCAAAAGTTTTCCCTTGTTCATTTGGGACCAATAATTCAAAAGTTGACTTGTTCGTTTGGGACCAATAATTCAAAAGTTGACTTGTTCATTTGGGACCAATAATTCAAAAGTTGACTTGTTCACATTACACATAAACTTGCGAAGGTATCTCACATCACAAATTTTTCTAGAACCACACGCCAACCCTAAACACAACCAGGAGCGGCACAAGCAAATTTCTCTACAACCACACGCCAACCCGTGCAACCAGGGACGCCCCATGTAATCGCATCTCAAACTCCCGCCCGTCATAGATCACGTCAGATACCCCGTGGGGTAACTAACACTGATGCATGTTTGAATCACAACCAATTAACCCGCGCACCCGTGCATTATTCCAACACCAAACATCACATTTTAAGACGGTATGAAACCCGGCAACATTATTAACCCACATCTTATCTAGGTACATCATCACCTTCCACCTTTTTCCCAACTAACAATACCCCCCCCCCCCACCCCCGTCACAGAACGTACTTAAGACGATGGGGGACAGGATTTATCTACAGCCCCAGGGCATTAGTTGTAATTGTATTTATACCTTTCAGGCAGCTGTACAATGCGCCTGTCGCTCTCAGAACTGTGCGCAGGCACCACAGGATTAGTCTGGCATCTACCACGTGTCGTCAATGGCGACCCCTCCCACAGTCTGGTAGGGTGGGGGACCCCTTCTACAGGTCTGGTCGTTTATATTTGTGTGAGGGTGGGGGACCCCTTCTACACAGTCCTACCTTTTGTAACAGTGAGAAGACCCCAACACAACACCGAAGTCTTTAAGACCCCTAGTACCAATGATAGAAGACCCCAACACAAGACCGAAGTCTTAAAGACCCCTAGTACCAATGATAGAAGACCCCAACACAACACCGAAGTCTATAAGACCCCTAGTACCAATGATAGAAGACCCCAACACAAGACCGAAGTCTTAAAGACCCCTAGTACCAATGATAGATGACCCCATCACAAGACCCACGTCTTTAAGACCCCTAGTACCAATGATAGAAGACCCCTAATCTAGACCCAAGTCTTTAAGACCCCTAGTACCAATGATAGAAGACACCATATGCCAGACATACAGGTGTAAACATTCCTAGTACCAATGGGAGACAGGGAGATCACCGTAGTCTCGCTACTAAAAGGAAAGGATAACCCAGTTTGTGCGGCAAGTGTGAGGAGTCTCGAGCCAGCTTAATTATCTCCCATTAGTTAGATTACCGTCCCTGAACGATATAAAGAAGACGATAAATCAGAGAAAACGACGCTTCACCCTCAACAACGCTAAAGGCAATTGGCAGTGGGCCAGGCCACAGGCTGTCAGTAGTGGGCCAGGCCACAGGTGGTCAGTAGTGGGCCAGGCCACAGGTGGTCAGTAGTGGGCCAGGCCACAGGTGGTCAGTAGTGGGCCAGGCCACAGGCAGTCAGTAGTGGGCCAGGCCACAGGTGGTCAGTAGTGGGCCAGGCCACAGGTGGTCAGTAGTGGGCCAGGCCACAGGTGGTCAGTAGTGGACCGGGCCACAGGTGGTCAGTAGTGGGCCGGGCCACAGGTGGTCAGTAGTGGGCCAGGCCACAGGTGGTCAGTAGTGGACCGGGCCACAGGTGGTCAGTAGTGGGCCGGGCCACAGTCAGTCGGCCGGGCCACCGGTCGTCAGTAGTGGGCCGGGCCACATGTGGTCGGCAGTGGGCCGGGCCATATGTGGTCGGCAGTGGGCCAGGCCAAAGGCAGTCGGCCGGGCCACCGGTCGTCAGTAGTGGGCTGGGCCACAGGTAATAGGCAGAGGTTTAAACACACGCGACACGTAAAGCTATGACACAGATTTGGTGTCTAAAAACTTGCTCGTGCTATCACAGAAACACGCATGTGCACCGAGTGAGCAAGATTCGTACACCAGTTTACTCAGAGTTCAGCTAAAGATATACACTTGATACCTGGGGTAATAACAACAGCTTTACGCTATTCACCTTAACTTATTCGCGTTCTGCGTTTGGATGGATGGATGGATGGATGGAAGGATGTACATATGTATGAATATTAGTATGAATTGTGTTGGGATCATTAAGATGGGCTTTTTTTTTTACCCAGACAAATCTGCAACAAATACAGCGCTTTGTGGCATTACGTTCTACAGGAAATACAGATGTCAAACGTATTGTGTAAAGATGTAAAGCGGGTTTTGTTGAGATGTCAAATGAGATTTGTGTAGTTGTCAGGTGTGTTGTATAGATGTCATGTGTGTTATATGGATGTCAGATGTGCTGTATAGATGACAGGCGTGTATATTTGTCAGGTGTGTTAGAACACGTATTATATTATGCAGTAAGTGAAACATCAAACAGTTTTCTTTGAGCAAGCTAAACATTTTTCTCTCTCATTAGGTCAGACTGTCCAGGTATATTTTCACGGGGCAAATTGTACAATAGCAGAGTGGGAGGGTGAAGTCGGGTGGGATATAGAAGGCAACACGATGGACACATGGGCGCCACACGTTGGGGGGGGGGGGTATCTTGGACACAAGGGCGCCACACGGTGGGGTGGTACCTAGGACACAAGGGCGCCACACGATGGGGGTCGGGTAACTAGGACACAAGGGCGCCACACGGTGGGGGGTACCTTAGATACAAGGGGGCCACACGATGTGGGGGTGGTACCTTGGTTACAAGGGCGCCACACGCTGTGTTGGACGCTCATAAGACGGCCCTCCCATTTTGTTCAAACTACAAAACTGCTAATTAGTACCGAGGAAAAGTTTAAACAAAACGATTTCATTTAATCATCACTTATGAAGAACTAAACCACTTTGTAAAGCGAGTCCTCTAGTTTGTACAAACTAATTATCTAAACTTTTCAACAAGGCTACAAATTGCGGTTGCCTTCCCCAATAAATATTCCACGAACGCCATTGTTTAGGCTACATCCATAGGTCTTGTTGACAGAATCTGAAAATAGTTTTGGACGCTCAACAGAACTCAAAGCAAAAAAAACCCCACCAGAACAACCGAAGTAGCCTAGGGAAGATTCCATTGACAGTATACTTGTTGGCCGGCGAGTAGCCTAGGGATGATTCCATTAACAGTATACTTGTTGGCTGACGAGTAGCCTAGGGATGATTCCATTGACAGTATACTTGTTGGCTGACGAGTAGCCTAGGGATGATTCCATTGACAGTATACTTGTTGGCTGACGAGTAGCCTAGGGATGATTCCATTGACAGTATACTTGTTGGCCGGCGAGTAGCCTAGGGATGATTCTATTGACAGTATACTTGTTGGCTGACGAGTAGCCTAGGGATGATTCCATTGACAGTATACTTGTTGGCCGGCGAGTAGCCTAGGGATGATTCCATTGACAGTATACTTGTTGGCTGACGAGTAGCCTAGGGATGATTCCATTGCATTAACAGTATACTTGTTGGCCGGCGAGTAGCCTAGGGATGATTCCATTGACAGTATACTTGTTGGCCGGCGAGTAGCCTAGGGATGATTCCATTGACAGTATACTTGTTGGCCGGCGAGTAGCCTAGGGATGATTCCATTGACAGTATACTTGTTGGCCGGCGAGTAGCCTAGGGATGATTCCATTGACAGTATACTTGTTGGCCGGCGAGTAGCCTAGGGATGATTCCATTGACAGTATACTTGTTGGCCGGCGAGTAGCCTAGGGATGATTCCATTGACAGTATACTTGTTGGCCGGTTAGCTTGGAGGCCGATGATCTAGTCATGAGATCACAGAACAGGCTAATGCCCGGCCAGAGCTCGTACAAATAAACACTGACGTCTAAGCAAGCAAGCACCCGGTGCCGTTACAGAAGATCAACACTCAGACCTGTTTATTGAAAACGTTCCTCCCGGCTTAAAAAAAAAAACGAAACAATTTACTATTTATCTTGTTGGCGATCACGTGATATCCGGTTCCAGAGCTTTTTAAAAAAAATTTAGTGTATACGAGATAGAGAAACAAAGGCGATTCATTGTTTTAGAGGGCAACAATGGGGATAGAAGAAAGATATACATGACTATTGGTGAGTGACTAACGCCCAAACACATGCAACTCTCTAGAAATTAGATTCCGAGCCTTTCTCTTAGGCGCAGCAACTCGATTTACAGTAAAGTCCAAAATAAACCAATTTTACAGCAAAAACTGAAATATAAACGTGCTCTAGATTGGCTAATCTGATAAACGAATGTATTCATTCTCGCTCGTTTCGCGAAATAAGTCTTGCATTAATAAATTCCCCACATAAATAAACGGGGAAATTTTCCTGTACGCGTGTACATTTTTCCCGGAGCTATTTTAAACCATCACGTTTAACAGCTCTGTTTTTTGTTTACCATCAAAGACGCGTCCTGTAATTGTCAAAATAAATAAGCGATGTAAATAAACAGGTAGCTAAAAATAACAGAAATAAGCGCCGATTGTGCATCCAGAAGATACAAGTTCCATGGGGCAGACAAACCGGACAAAAAATGGCAGGGCATCAAGCACGAAGGGTAGAGGCAGCATGAAAAAACGTATTGTACGGTGGAGATAAAACTGTGATAAGTTATGATGGAGGTGGTGTAGGAATAAACGCTGGGCAGACAAGGGGTGGGATTTGTGGTGTGAGGTGGGGTTTGTGTGGAGGGAGGTGGGGTTTGTGTAGATAGAGGTGGGGTTTGTGTGGAGGGAGGTGGGGTTTGTGTGGAGGGAGGTGGGGTTTGTGTAGGGAGAGGTGGGGTTTGTGTGGAGAGAGGTGGGGTTTGTGTGGAGAGAGGTGGGGTTTGTGTGGAGAGAGTTTGGGTTTGTGTGGAGAGAGGTGGGGTTTGTGTGGAGAGAGGTGGGGTTTGTGTGGAGAGAGTTTGGGTTTGTGTGGAGAGAGGTGGGGTTTGTGTGGAGAGAGGTGGGGTTTGTGTGGAGAGGTGGGGTTTGTGTGGAGAGAGTTGGGGTTTGTGTGGAGAGAGGTGGGGTTTGTGTGGAGAGAGGTGGGGTTTGTGTGGAGAGGTGGGGTTTGTGTGGAGAGAGTTGGGGTTTGTGTGGAGAGAGGTGGGGTTTGTGTGGAGAGAGGTGGGGTTTGTATGGAGAGAGGTGGGGTTTGTATGGAGAGAGGTGGGGTTTGTGTGGAGAGAGGTGGGGTTTATGTAGTGAGGTGGGGTTTGTGTAAAGAGAGAGAGAGAGAGAGAGAAAGAGCGGAATGGGGTTTGGTATAGAGAAGAGGTACCCCGTCTATGTAGAGAGGGTGGAGTCAAGTAGAGAAGGAATGGTGTCTATGTAAGAGTAATAAAGCCTATGCTGAGAGTGGGATGGGACTTGGTGCTAAGGGATGAGGTCATACGTTTTCTAGAGGAGAATAACGTTGCCAGGCAACCAGAATCAAAATTTGTCAATGTACCCGAGTGGTTTTGATGTTTTTGACGTTGTTAAATGGCTGTGACGTAAGGAGTGATGGCTGCTGTGATTTGTTTGGACTTGAGGGGAGATGTGTTTTCATAGCTCGGTGGTAGCACTAAAATTTAAGGTTTTAAAAAGTAAATGGCCTTGACAGATGGACTGAGTTTTGATAGGTGGGTGATGTTTTGATATGTGGGTGATGTTTTGATATGTGGGTGATGTTTTGATATGTGGGTGATGTTTGATATGTGGGTGATGGTTTGATATGTCCGATGTGAGGAGGTGTGAGGGTGTGTGAGGGTGGGTGATGGGATGTGAGGGTGGGTGAGGGGATGTGAGGGTGTGTGATGGTGTAGATTGAGGAGAATCTAATGATAGTTGACTTAAACACAAGTCGTATGCTGATGGGCGACTTCAGGTAAACGAATGCGGACCTAATCATGATGATTGGTGATGCTATTTTCGTTGATGATCTTTGTGTGTGGAAGATGTTTGCTATGTCGATGATGTCTAGTGTGTAAATAATGATGTGTGTATGGTGGTGATGTTCACTTCTCTCCTAGTTCAGTACCATCCCATTATGGAGAGACGGATGGACGCCTCTTGCTATGTTCTAACAAAAAAAAAAAAAGCTACACCAGGACAAAACAATTCCTTCATGACGCCACTTTCACGGGAGCGAGTAAAAATCTGGGCTTACATTTTTAGGCTTAAAACAAAAGAAAGAAGAAACTACTTTAGACTTGAAAAACATTCCAAAGCTACAATCACTGGTATTTCTCTATTGGATTGTGGTCTAACCTTTTAACTCTCTTTTTAAAAATATATCCATTTCTTTAAAACCGCGCACATATATATATAAGTGCATTTCCGATGACAATGCACGAATTTCTATTTCTATTGAATTCGATTTTAAATTAGTCATAAAAGTTTGATTAAAAGATGAAGACATAAATTAAGACATAAATTAACAAAAGGGAATAACTAATTAGAAATAAAATGGTCTGGTGTTCAAGAATGATGTTTATAAATTCTAAAGTAGACGTGGACGCTAATAATATGGAGCTTATGATTGGCTGTTCGAGTTAATACATTGCAAGCAAACTTTGTTAATTGATTGGGGAGTGGAAAATATTTAGAACGATCGATGGGTATAGAATAAATTAGGCAGGTGACTTAAGACCACATTTTTAATTTTGATAAGCAGCGTTTAAAGTTTTTTTTTATTGGATAGGCGGGGTTTTAGCATATTAAATTAGGATAAATAAAAAATCTAAACTTCCTAGAATTTTCTATCTATTGAAGTTGTGCGGCAAAGAAAATTTACATGAGAGCTGTACACGGGAGCTGTACACGCCCACCTGGCAGCAATAAGCTCTAATTAAAATCGCTAATTAGCGAAATCTCAGTAGGATGAGACTTCATGTCGCCACAGAAAAAAAAAGATAAAATTTAATTTAGAAGATTATGAATTACGTTTTTTTTTTTTTTTTAGAAACGATGAAGACAAAATATAAAGTTACGTTCAAACGGCACACAAAATGGAATATAATTATCGCATTTCAAAACTATTCGTTTATGTTTAACGCCTTTTTAAAACATTAAAAATACGGCAAGATCGCAAAAACGGGAAATACTAATTAAACGAAACAAGCTTTAAATGTTAATTGAAGAATCAGGGACGTATTTTATTTCTGTTTGCTCATTAAAACTCGAAGGTATATGTACCGTTTCTTGAAAATGGTTTCGATTTACGCTTAATTTAGTTAATACATTTCAGATTTTCACTATATTAATGTGAATTTAAATTAAATTTCAGATTTTCAATATTTCAATGTGAATTAAATTAAATTTCAAATTTTCATTACATTGATGTAAACTAAATTAAAATTTAGATTTTCACTATTTTAATGTAAACTAGAATACCCGTCATCCGTTGGATAACTGTGGGTTTCGGGGGTCATCAATCAAAAAACATTACGTCTGTCACTCAGAGGCAGAGCGACCCTTCCCGGCGCCCGGGGACAAAGTTTTCGATTTGAACCCCCCCCCCCCCGCAAGATTTCGATTTGAAACCCCCCCTCAAACTTTTGATGTGCACCCCCCCCCACTCAAACTTTCGATTTGAACCCCCCTCAACCTTTCAATTTATTTTTCCAAACCATTTTGGCGCCCCAACATATGTCCCCCCCCCCCGCCTCCCCCCTTCCCCCATCCACCTCCCCCCGCCTCCCCCTCCCCCCCCCGCCTCCCCTCCCCTACCGTCCCCCCCCCCTCCTCGCTACGCTACTGCAGTGTCACTTATCGTCACAAAAAACAGACCCCACATTCAAAAATATGTTTTTTATCTTTTAAAAACACCGAAAACACCGATTTCGGACTATCCCTTCATATACTGACGTCACATGTGACCTACTCAACTCTACTTCACCTGCCCAGCGTCCCGCCAAGTCTCAGACAACATGTATTTATCGTTTAAAAAACGATTCCAGCCGAGCATGTCTCTGACCACACTATCCTTTCATATGCTTAGGACAAAGAAACAGATGAACTCTACTTCACCTGCCCTGTATCTTGCCAAGTTCAGATAGGCAACTTTATCATTCACATCTAAAAAAAAAAAATTGAAAAAAAAAATTTCATCGACATATTGGTCTAGAACCCGTGCCACCTGCATGAGAGCCGACTACGCTACCACCTTAGCTATTTACTCGTGACGTCACTAGTGAATTTTTATACTATACTTTTGAGTCTCCGCGCATAGATCTAGATCTAAGTCTAGTAGTAGTAACTTTCAAATTAAATTGTATCTTAAATTAGCCAAACAAAGATTTATATAAAATAATTAAGGCCTGAAATAGATTCTAGATGTAGAATTTACATTAAGTCTAGATCTAGAATTTACGTTGAGTCTAGTGACCTACATCTAGGCTAGATCTAGATAGATCTAGATCTAGGCTAGCTTCATAACTTTCCTTCGACAGCTGATCTTTAGATCTAGAGAAATTTATCGTAAAACTAAATGAAAAAGACAGTTGAAAATTGATATAAGTGTTGGAACGTCATAAATACAGCAAACGGACGTATTTTTTAAGTTATAGCCGGCAGAAAATTAGCTTTGTAACGCGTTAAACTTTTGAATGGGCCACAAAGTCTATGATGGAGTCCGCCATTTTTATTGTACCAAAAACGTAAACACATCAAGGGACGTCACTATCCCCCCAAAGTTTATTCAAAGTATTAACATTTTTAAAAAAATACGGTTAATTTAACAATGAATAAATCAATAAATTAATTACCGTCTTTAAATAAATTTGTGATTAACAGTCTGTCTTAAAACAAAAATTGTTCTCTACCGACATACTATTTTACAGCTTTCCACGATGAGTGCAACCATGAGCAATAGTCAATCAGGCAAACAAACAAAAAAACAAATAAATATTCAAACATGTAAACAAACTTGACTTTTAGTAGTATACTAGAATACCCGTCATCCGTTGGATAACTGTGGGTTTCGGGGGTCATCCATCAAAAAACATCACGTCTGTCACTCAGAGGCATAGCGAGCCTTCCCGGCGCCCGGGGACAAAGTTTTCGATTTGAACCCCCCCCAAGATTTCGATTTTCAACCCCCCCCCCTCAAACTTTTGATGTGCACCCCCCCCCACTCAAACTTTCGATTTGAACCCCCCTCAACCTTTCAATTTATTTTTCCAAACCATTTTGGCGCCCCAACATATGTCCCCCCGCCCCCCCTCCACCTCCCCCCCCGCCTCCCCTACCCCCCTCCCCCCGCCTCCCCTCCCCCCCCCCCGCCTCCCCTCCCGCCCCCCCCCCCCCTCCTCGCTACGCTACTGCAGTGTCACTTATCGTCACAAAAACAGACCCCACATTCAAAAATATGTTTCTTATCTTTTAAAAACACCGATTTCGGACTATCCCTTCATATACTGACGTCACATGTGACCTACTCAACTCTACTTCACCTGCCCAGTGTCCCGCCAAGTCTCAGACAACATGTTTTTATCGTTTAAAAAACGATTCCAGCCGAGCTTGTCTCTGACCACACTATCCTTTCATATGCTTAGGACAAAGAAACCGATGAACTCTACTTCACCTGCCCTGTATCCTGCCAAGTTCAGATAGGCAACTTTATCATTCACATCTAAAAAAAAAAAATTGAAAAAAAATGTCATTGACATATTGGTCTAGAACCTGTACCACCCGCATGAGAGTGGACTACGCTACAAACTTAGCTATTTACTCGTGACGTCACAATTGAATTTTTATACTATACTTTTGAGTCTCCGCGCATAGATCTAGATCTAAGTCTAGTAGTAGAATCTAGTAACTTTCAAATTAAATTTTATCTTAAATTAGCCAAACAAAGATTTATATAAAATAATTAAGGCCTGAAATAGATTCTAGATGTATTAAGGCCTGAAATAGATTCTAGATGTAGAATTTACATTAAGTCTAGATCTAGAATTTACATTGAGTCTAGTGACCTAGATCTAGGCTAGATCTAGATCTAGGCTAGATTCATAACTTTCCTTCGACAGCTGATCTTTAGATCTAGAGAAATTTATTGTAAAACTAAATGAAAAAAGACAGTTTAAAATTGATATAAGTGTTGGAACGTAATAAATACAGCAAACGGACGTATTGTTAAAGTTATGACCGACAGAAAATTAGATTTAGAACGCGTTAAACTTTTGAATGGGAACACAATTTTCTTCGATAGACGCCGCCATTTTATTGTACTAAAGAGTAAACAAAAAACTGTGACGTCACGGTCCCGCCGAGTGTAGTGGTCGTTCTAAACTTTTTAAAAAAAATTGGTTACTCTGCGTATGAATAAATCAATAAATTAATTAACGTCTTTAAATAAATGTGTGATTAATAGTCTGTCTTAAAACAAAAATTTTTCTCTACCTACACACTATTTTACAGCTTTCCACGATGAGTGCAACCATGCGAGATAGTCAATCAGGCAAACAAACAAACAAACAAAAAAACAAATAAATATTCAAACATGTAAACAAACTTGACTTTTAGTAGTATATATAGATAGATAGATAGATAGATTATAAATTTCAGATTTTTACTATATTTATGTGAATTAGATTGTAATGTTTGAGAATGTTGTTATGTTACTTAATATACAGATCAACTTGATACTATTCACGTGACTTTGTATAATGTTATACTTGATAATGTTCACGTGAATTAGTATAGCGCTATACCTGATAATGTTTAAATATTATTCGCCGTGATCAACACAATTGATATCAAAGTACTGCGCTGTTAGAAATTCACTCAAATCTACCACAGGTAATTAATTTGTCCTGAGTTCGTTTATTTAATTGATGTTTCAATGATGTTCAATTTCAGGCTTGAAGATAGGCGTTGTTAGAATTCAGTATTCTATAACCGTTACAGAAATATAGATACCAATCGTCTCCTCGCACCGCAGAAAGCGCGCCAATTATATTTGATTCTAGATTTAATGTCTGACTTCAACCATCTTGAAGATTTCCGGTCAGCCATATGGGAGCCACGTGATAACCGTTGGTTCAGACACAACGTAAAGATTTATTTATTTTATAATAGAGAAAAATGAATATTTATATTTAAAAGTCTAGGTTAATTAAATCTAGCTTTAGATGGTGAAAAATGTTGCCGGTTTATTTCGCTTCAAAGAGTTAGACTAAAGGTAGTGTTGGTCAAATAGTTGGATGATGTCAGGTAATGTCAGCTGATGTCAGGTAATGTCAGTTGATGTCAGTTGATGTCAGGTGATGTCAGTTGATATCAGTTAATGTCAGTTGATGTCAGATAATGTCAGCAGTTATATTTTCAGGACGCTGTGTACAATGTTAACACGAATAGAAAAAAAACAACTTTCCAAACGAATGTAATTTTAAATTTGTTTAACATGTGAAAAGTACAGGTAAACACAAACACATTGCATAATTAGTTTGATTTTCACATGTGTAAACAAAAAGCTTGATTTTTTTCGTGTCGGTCGATGTTTGTTACATGTTTGACATATACAAGAAATAATTAATAAAAAAAATAATAAAACAGCTTTTAGCAGCCGGCAATGCAAATGATGGCAAATTTCAGGTAAGTACTGGTGTTAAGACAAAAGCCAAATTTCAGGAAAGTACTGGTGTTAAGACAAAAGCCTAAAGACACTACACAGCACAAACAACAAGTCTAACTTCAGTAGCGCTGAGATATACCTCTTCTAGCGCTGAGATATACCTCTCCTAGCGCTGAGATATACCTCTTCAAGCAAGAAATCAAAGACTCCGGAGTGTGACAAAAAAGTGGAATAAGATTCCCAGTTTTCAAGGTCACTTCCTCACCTGCAGTGAAAGAGGTGAGGTAAATGAGGTTTGATTGGAGCCAGGTGAGGCGATGGGAGGGGTAGGACACGTCTAGTTCGTGTGTGGGGGGGGGGGGGCAGAACCAGGGGAGGTGATTACACCAGATAGTTGGGATAGTGGAGATCAAATGATGGAGTGGCGGCAGTAGGAATATTACGGCAATATTAACATGACGGCAATATTTAGGCAATATTAACTTTATGGCTATATGGACATCACGGCAATATTTAGGCAATTTTAGCTTTACAGTACTATGAACAATACGGCAATATTTACGTAACGGCAATATGAATAATTTGGCAATATAATAATTAGAGAAATATGAAAAATAAGGTATTAAGAAGAGTATCCTCACAGTCCACATATTGCGATAATTGGTTTTACAAAAACATCTCAGCAAAATGAACAATACTATAATATGAACATCACGATAATATACAGAAACAATACAACAATGTTTTAACTATAGACAACAGTAGCATTACAGCATCTACTGCAGCAAAATGAACTAAATGGCAGAAATAACTCAGCAACTTTCAGAGCACACACACCATAACGAGTTGAACGGGTGGAGACACGTTAACACAAGCAAACGTTAATTTGCCTAAGATAGGAGTCAATAATGTCATGTTTCTGTTTCCGTGTTTGTAAACAGCACGTCTACAATACTAGGGTAGGTCCAAAAAGGTAGTGATATATAACGTTTAGTATGTATAGAGTAGAGGTGGTTGAGCGAGGTGGTTGAACGAGGTGGTTTAGCGAGGTGGTTATACTAACCAGAAAGTATATGGTACGTGTGGATGTAGCAACCACATGCCATATAATTTAACTGGTTAAACGAGGTGGTTGAGCGAGGTGGTTGAGCAAGGTGGTTGAGCGAGGTGGTTATACTAACCAGAAAGTATACGGTAGGCGTGGCTGTAGCAACAACATGCCATATAATTGAACCGGTTGAACGAGGTGGCAACGCATGATATAACTCAACTTCATCGAGCGTGTTAGCAAGATGTACAACACACAATTAAATTCAACATTCTTATCTAAAGGATAACTAATTGGCTCTATTGTAATGATTAAGTTTTGATTAAAAGATATCTTCTTGTTGCCTTACTTAAAAATGTTTGATATCAAAGGATTTTAATTGAGGTGGGTAAGGAAGAGAGGATAGGATCCTGTATGATTTATCTTAGAACAGGACCAGTGCCTAGGGTAATATAAGGGTTCTCAAACAGCTGGTTGGCTTTTTAAAACAACTTCATCAACACCTGTCTTTATAAGACAACTTCGTTAACACCTGTTTTTATAAGACAACTTCATTAACACCTGTCTTTATAAGACAATCAGCTTTCCACATTAAGACTATCTACCTACATCAACCCCACCATCTACCACCTACCTACATCAACCCTTTCATCCACTACATCCGAATACAAACCCACCATCCACTACTACAGTGTATCACTATTTACTTACTACGTCCCTTCTTCCCCCCCCCCCCCCATTATCACCTCCCCCCGGGTGATTAAACCGACCCAAGAAGGTGCACGTGTAATTACCAGATGTGACTGCTCACACTCTGGACTAAGTAAACCAATCACGTCCTGTACTCACGCAGCGGCCCCGTCTACCAGATAACAAGACGGGGGTAGGCGTTAAGATAGGGCTGATTACATCGGTGTTTTAATTCTCTGTCGGCATCTGTCGTCCGTCACACACCAACAAGCGGCATCTGTCGTCCGTCACACACTAACAAGCGTGATCTGTCGTCCGTCACACACCAACAAGAGGCGTCTGTCGTCCGTCACACACTAACATGCGGCATCTGTCGTCCGTCACACACTAACATGCGGCATCTGTCGTCAGTCACACACCAACAAGCGGCATCTGTCGTCAGTCACACACTAACAAGAGGCAACTGCCGTCCGTCACACCAACAAGCGGCATCTGTCGTCCGTCACACACCAACATGCGGCATCTGTCGTCCGTCACACACCAACAAGCGGCATCTGTCGTCCGTCACACCAACAAGCGGCGTCTGTCGTCAGTCACACACCAACAAGCGTGATCTGTCGTCCGTCACACACCAACAAGAGGCGTCTGTCGTCCGTCACACACTAACATGCGGCATCTGTCGTCCGTCACACACTAACATGCGGCATCTGTCGTCAGTCACACACCAACAAGCGGCATCTGTCGTCAGTCACACACTAACAAGAGGCAACTGCCGTCCGTCACACCAACAAGCGGCATCTGTCGTCCGTCACACACCAACATGCGGCATCTGTCGTCCGTCACACACCAACAAGCGGCATCTGTCGTCCGTCACACCAACAAGCGGCGTCTGTCGTCAGTCACACACCAACAAGCGGCGTCTGTCGTCCGTCACACACCAACAAGCGGCATCTGTCGTCAGTCACACACCAACAAGCGGCGTCTGTCGTCCGTCATACACCAACAAGCGGCGTCTGTCGTCCGTCACACACCAACAAGCGGCATCTGTCGTCCGTCACACACCAACATCTGTCGTCCGTCACACACCAACAAGCGGCGTCTGTCGTCCGTCACACACAAGCGGCATCTGTCGTCCGTCACACACTAACAAGCGGAGTCTGTCGTCCGTCACACACTAACATCTGTCGTCCGTCACACACTAACATCTGTCGTCCGTCACACACTAACACACCTAACGTGGGTGACGTCGGCATAGTCTTTAGTCAAGATGGAGGACGGTGTGGTCACATTGGGAGAGGGGAGGGGGTTATTTCAAGATGATGTCATGGAGGGTGAGGGTGGCGATTACATGATGAAGATATTGGGAAGGGGGATGGCTAGGTGAAAGGTGTATCAGAATTTGTACAACACCGTAGAAACGGTTATCCAGTAGCTTTGCTTCACGCACCTTTAATGTAATCCACCAACAGCTGTCAGAACCATTAGATTATAAGACCCCCACCCCCAATCTCTCCATTCACACCCCTAGTTCATCACCCACCTATATAGCAGAAAACCTTGCATTCCTTTAATCTACCGTTCGTACAGCGAATAATCTACGCAGATCCAAAGCTTTTAACGTAACTTCCCCACCAATACTGAAGAGCATCACCCTCCACCCCCCCCCCCCCAACAAAGTTCCACCTAGCCGAGCGGGATCACTGAGACCGTGCTACAACTTCAGCACCACCCTGTGACGTATCCAGCCCAGACCAGCTACACGTCTACACGACTCCACATTAGCCCTCGGCAACTCGTTTAGCGTCGAACGTTTATCTCGTATTTACAACGCTAAAATATTGGCCAATCAGAAATAATCTGCGGCTAATTCAAAATGTTTTTCTTTAACGATAAGAAAACGTTCAAAGCTGTGTTTGAGTTGTTTGTTTTTACTTTGGTTTTTTTGAACTGTAGAAACCAACTGCGACGACAACCGGATGTGTGAGTAGAAGCGTGTGACCATTAGCAAGGGGAGATAAACATAAATAAAGAAAGCTGGGTACATGGAGCTGAACGGGAGTTATCTCCCCCACAATGACGTCAGACAAACAAATAAAGAAAATATTGTGCTATTTCCATGTCTTGGTTGGTGTAGAGCAGGGGTCTCCAAACTACGGCCCGCGGGCCGGATGCGGCCCGCAATGTCCTCTCATCCGGCCCGCGGAGATATTTTTGTCCACAGAAAAACGTTTGTTGGTGATAGCTGAGGAGCTTTGCCCAGAAAAATCAAAGACAAGCCTGGAAGGAACTGGCCCCCGAACTGAAATTTGATAGTTAATGCGGCCCTCGGACTGAAAAGTTTGGAGACCCCTGGTGTAGAGAATGCTGAACGTATGGACATCATTCATTCAAACAAAAAAAAGCTAAGTTTTTGCTGAATCAAACCCTGGTGGATACCCTGTTGACGGGAACCGGTTGCTTTACTTGTATGATAAGGACTACGTCATCCACAAAACGAAGGGGTGCAACAATCTCTACAACTCTCTAGGAACAATAATTAAATCAATGCACCTTTTTAATTATAGGCTACTTCTCCCTACCCTTTCAACCATAGCCCCCCCCCCCCCACCCCCATCCCCTTTCAATCAGAGGCTACAACACATTTGTGAAGACTTTGAGCACAACTCATACGATAGATTAGAAGATCAACCAAACACGCTGTTGTCAAATCTGATGAGAGAATACGATTGGTATATGTTGATAAGACCCACTTTTTAAAGTGATTTTAAGAAAATGTTGGATTGTCAAGGTATTCACTTTAAAACCCGAGAACTTTACTCACGTATAATGCACTCACTAAAACTAAATGTAAGAAGAAAAAAAAAACTTTCTACCAAGTTTTATCCGGATGACGTCACGGCAAGAATAAGGTGTACGAACAAGGTGTACAAACAAGGTGTACGAACACGGTGTACGAACACGGTGTACGAACACGGTGTACGAACAAGGTGTACAGCCGTACAGGATAAATAATTGTCTTTCACCTAGCCATCTGCTGCCCATTCTGTTGTTCAGTTTAAACTTCAGTAGCTCCTGCTGTCGGTGCAGTCTGCAAATGTCGTTTCTGGTCCATTTAGTGCGGTCTGCAAATGTCGTTTCTGGTCCACCTAGTGTGGTCTGTAAATGTCGTTTCTGGTTCATCTAGTGCGGTCTGCAAATGTCATATGTGGTCAATCTAGTGCGGTCTGCAAATGTCGTATGAGGTCCATCTAGTGCGGTCTGCCCATTAATTCAACGAACCATTTTTGTGACGAACGTTTTCAAAGATGGTCTGAACAACGTAAAAAATAACCCGTATAGAACAGCCAACAAAGACCAATAAACTAATCGGAAGAAATGTCTAGAGAGATACAAAAACAAACACAGACCAACACAAGGGAAAAAGCTATTTCCGAAAGCCGTAGTGCTGCGATATTTCAATACATTACATCCAGCAGTTGTCGCTACCGTTAGGCCGACTCTTCTGATTGGCTTAATGGACCCCACGTGTCTTGGCGCGCTCACCCTTGACGTAACTTTGTCTTAGAGCCTGGCTTCCATGAGCTGAGCTCACGGGGATATCCGGAGATGGGGATGGTAATAAAAGCCAATCTACCTGCCGACAGGGGAATCAGGTGTTCTCAATTTATCCAGGTGACAGGGAGTAGTTTCAGATGGGATTCGATGTATCGATTGATTTATTGGCTCGTAAAATGAACCAACACTTTCATTTAGCTCAAGAATAAACGCCTTAGAACGTGCTACGCGTACCCAATAAAGCCTACCTACGTTTATCCGTCTGTCCACCCCCTCACACAAAGCGTATGACGTACTTTCCTTAGGCATACTATCAAATACCCAGTAGATGACACGGCAATGTGTAGAAGAGAATCAAATTACAGCATCAAGAAAATTCAGCCATATGACACCTACAGTGGTACATCAACGGTTTACCAACACAAGAAATACTGAACATAACGAGTGGCGCAGTGGGTAGCTCGCTCAAAACCACACTAAGAAGCATGCAGTCCTTCGGAAACCCAATACAGAATGGCTGCCAGTTTCCCAAATAAAGCAACGAGTAGCTTACAGGACTCACACTCGGTAACTTCGGTCAAACCTTGAGCATAAAATATACCTAGTCCTAAACCTCAAATTAAATTACCGTCTGGATCAAGTTGAATTTGTTTCTTTTTTACTTTTTAGACATTTTTTTAGTTTTATAACATTTATAACATTAAAACATTATGTATTGTAAACATATTCCTTCGTCAACTTCTATATATCTTGTAATTAAAAGTCTCTCTATAATCAACGTTTCACGCTTCACATAGAAAAGTGCTGCTCTTTCTATAGAAAACCTAGGCAATAACAACGATTTGTCGAGATTTCTTTATTTGCCCGAATTTTTGTCGTAAACACACACAATAAAGGTAATGATACACATTGTGCAGCCAATATAGTTAATTAGGTGGACTTAAATGCTAATTACTTGCCTGAACTCGGCCTCTAAGTTGCCTAGACATTAAGTGAAATAAAAAACAAGAATTTTTTCTAAGAGATGCAAGCACACAACACTAATGCCTGTAGCGGTCTGACAAACAGCAATTTATGCGGCGTGTCCAGTCAATGTATCAGCACCGGACAACAGGTGTCTGCAGGTGAGGAGAGACAGGTGCCTGCAGGTGAGGAGAGACAGGTACCTGAGCAGGGCCTGCATGTCATCAGGTGCAGGTTCTCTAGTTAACTGTATCATCAACACACGCCCACGCTGATTGACGGGCCTTTACTGGTTTACAAGAGCTAATCGGACACAATGAATATAGCTCTAACAGGGTGAGCAATGTGTAGGTTCACGGTGAAATTAGGGTGGGCGCGCTGAGAAATGTACGCAAAGAACGCCCGTTCAAAGATTCGGTCAAGTGGTCAACTAGAAAAGTCTAAGAGCATGGGAAAATTGATTTAAAGGGCAAGGAGGGGAATAACTCAAGGTCAAGATGAAAGGGGTCAGGGTCACGAGGCGATATGTCAAGAATACAAGGGCATGGGAGGGAAGATCACGAGCAAATAGGTGAAGAACATAAGGGTATAGGAGGGCAGGCCCAGAACACAACGAAACAGGTAGTTCACATGGACTAGGACATAACGAGTGGCTGTTGAGTTTTAGGGCAACAATATTACAAAAGACAGCTACATGCCAATTGGGACTTACGTTCTTCAACATCCAGATCCCGAAGACCATGATGCAGGCGATGAAGCAAAGAAAGGCCAAGGACATGAGGGCGGTGAGGGTCATCACCACCTGCATGAGGTCGTCCCCCATCCTCGCCGGCTTGCTCGGACCTTGCACGCGAGAGCTGCTCGTCGATTCCCACCAGGTCAGCGCGAGTAATCCGAACAGGGAGACAATCCTAGCTGAGATCATAGTAACCGATACCCCACAGGCTCGCCACACAGGGGGGCAGGGCTGCGCATTCCCAAATCCTTATCCGCAGGATTTATTCTGCCGGGAGTACAGCCGAGCTCCATCAGTTGCCGAACTTGGCGTGGAATTAAAACAAACTCTTCGCGGAAACTAGAGAACTTTTGCGTTTATTTTTCTTTTGCTCCAAGAATCAATCACAACTCTAGTGAACACACACCATCATAAATTACAATATAATTCTATCTGCGCGATTAAGTATTATAAACAAACACTTTCTAAGCCATCAAAAATTCTAAACTATCTTCGGAATCACATATCACATACTATCAGCACCTTCATAAATTATAACCAAAAACTTTCTACAATGTCTTTAAAAAAAAGCACCAGAGTAAAATGTTAGCTTCGACATTTTGCATTTAAAAACATCCTCACAATCACAATATTTCACTACCATTACCATTAGTTGAAACTAAATTACCGTCACAATAAAGAATAACAGTAGTCAACGCAATAATTTAACAACAAGCACTAGTAGAATAGAACTTGTACGTGTAACTAGAATTTTTGCGACACGATACCAAAACACTACAGAGAACGTTACTTTTTTTTTTAATTTCGACTTCAACTGAACAGTAACAGGATAAAGAGCATTATTTTATATTTTAAGAACGTGTGTAAATTAAATTTTGTGTAAATCAAAATGAAATGCTGTCTAACATTCCAGGCTTAATACACAAAAACGTGACGGGGAGTGACGTAAAATCCCGAGACTGCTGGGAGAAAGAAAGAGCGTCACAGGTAGGTGCGTCACAGGTAGGTGAGTTAAAAGATGCAGTGACAGACATTAGCACCTGTTCGATGTGAGCATGCTCGCTGATACCACACGTAATGCCACATGTGGTGCCCCGTGGGTCTAGCCACACGTGGAGCTGTGTGGGTCCAACCACACCATGCCAGCTAGATATTGTACCATGTCTTATGATTCCAAGCCTTAACACCAATACCCACATCCGTGTTTCTCACTGTTTATTGCGGGCTTAACACAACACAAACACTGATTAACAGAACACAAACATAGCTAAACACAACACACAGATTAACACAACACAAACTTAGCTAAACACAACACAAACACACTTCCAGAGCAAACACAAGTTTGACGTACACCCCAACCTGGCGTGTACCGTGTGTGGTCTCAGGAAATCTAACAGAACATGTAAACATGTTACAGAATACATTTATCACGTGATGCTGAAGAGCACATCTATCACGTGTCTAACACAATAACACGGGGTATATGTATTGTAGAGAAACCACCAAGATCTTAAGTCAGAAATGGGCTCGTGATATTAATGGGACCACTTAGAATCCGAAGAACAAAAACTGCAATAGGAGCGGCACATAAAGGAAGCACGGACTATTTTGACAGGGCACCAAATCTGTGTGTACACCGGTGGCTAAGGTAGGTGAAATTTTGAGGGGAGAGCTTAAAAAAACATTCAAGCTCGGCCATGCTGAAAATTCAGCAGTTAAAAACAGATCATTTTTATTTCAGGATTGGAATAAACGAGAGTTGACAGGTAAAGCACATAAAACATAAAAAATAACCCATCTCCCCACCTCCTCCACTTTATTTAGCTAACACAACCATAAAGAAAATATTCAAAGGCACTATGACTACTTTTGTTGATGTAGCTCTATAAAATCAAATCGTAAAAAGAAAGGTAACAAATAAAAGACGCTGATTTCGTGGGTACTTTACGCTGCATCTACAGAGTAGCTTTGTGTAACAACTGCTGAATCCTTCACGCCAATTCTCACATTATCAAGATATCATCAGTCTAATTTTTTTTTAACATTGCTTTTAATTCTTATCGTGTACTTGGATCAGCGTAGTAGCACAATATAAAATACACATTAGTTACGTGTAAAAATAAACAGACACAAAAATTACCGGAATTCACCTAGCGAGACTGATAAAAAAAATGTGCTGAGTGCATTGGAGATGTGCGTGAGTGAGAAAACATCTTGAAAAGTATCACGGAATGTGTACTCACGTCAGACATAACCTGCTCACTGACACAATGGTGGGAGCAGGTTCTACTCACACAATGACTGGGGTACATTAAAACTGAACAGCAACAGGAAAACCAGCATAATGGCACGACGGCATCACACCAATATAATGGTACGACAGCATCACACCAATATAATGGTACGACGGCATCACACCAGCCTAATGGTACAACTGTTACATACCAGCGTCATTGTAGATAAAATACCAAATTATTTTAAGAAAGTGTCAGTTATTTTATTTTAATCTTCCCTAAATTAACAAAAAAAAAAAAGAAACAAACAACAACACAGAACAGAAAAATATAGAAAACCTTTCCAATGTAAAATTTTCAAAATAAAAATCAACGAAATTGAACCAGGTGACAATATTGGCCAAAGTTGAAAACGATGAGCCAAAAATTAAACTTTCGAGAAAAGATTAGTACAGAGAGCGTGGTGTGTGTGTGTGTGTGGGGGGGGGAGGAGATAATTGAAAACGACAAAACAATTAGTTATGAAAATATTGTCGACAACTCGACTCAAAAACCGTTGCTGAGCAGGCAGACGAGCGTGAGGTCCACCTTCACACTTGAACGAGGAGGTGTGAAGACAAATACCGAGAGTTTTGAAGCTCGCAAGTACTCGGCCTGTGTAAACACACAGATGGATGGCTTTCATAAGGTAAATACACAGGCTGTAGCTTCCTAGTACACTTTCTCACTTGCCTCAGGACGTACATATCAAGTGAATAAAACTATGGAGCGCCAAACGATCATATAACAGGACGTACATATCAAGTGGATAAAACTATGGAACGCCAAACGATCATATAATAGGACGTACATATCAAGTGGATAAAACTATGGAGCGCCAAACGATCATATAATAGGACGTACATATCAAGTGGATAAACTTATGGAGCGCCAAACGATCAGATAATAGGACGTATATATCAAGTGGATAAAACTATGGAGCGCCAAACGATCAGATAATACTTTGGATATAATAAATTCAATGCTTTGGGTTCCAATGCAGAGAACATTAACGGAAAAAGTGTTAAAACGCTAAGATCAAAACAGTTCTAAACCACTCACATCTTTGAGCGATTTCCTTGAACCTTTCTCAGTGAATGATTATAATAAGAATTATTATCGTGCCTGTTTATGTTACATGAAACTGAATAAACACCGATAAGGATACAAGCGTACAATGACCGTATGAACATAAAGTGAGATGACAAGAGACTGGACGACCACGCCAACATAGAGAAATATCTGAGCCATCTTGGGAGTCACAATGGCCACGACAACAAGCAATTCAATCCTGCAAGACTTGACAACTGTGACGTCAAAAAACGAGTTTGGTTAATTAATCAAGAAAGGTGAAAACATCCGAGCCAGTCGAATAAACATTGTTACTTGGTAACTTGTTTTTGTCAATGGTTTTAACAAGGGATGTGAAATCTGGCTTGCTCCTTGTTACCCCCTGCCTTTTGATGACAACACGTCAAAACATTTTTTTTTAAAAGTGCGTTCACCAAAATAACAAATTATCGAGAAATGGAAGTAAAAATAGATTAGACAAAGTGTCAGAATCTGACGCGACCTCATTCTCTATCGATGCGATCGTTTGACTGCCGATCATTTTGATTCCGGTTCACATCCAGCATATTGCCGACCTTAGGTTGGTCAGGTTTACAGTTACCCCCCGACTGAAGCGTCTGAAAATAGCTCCGGTACAACGGGTTCCCAGCGCGTCACTGCGCGAGATGAACCATAACGCAATCTGCCGTTCTTCACTGGCGCACCAAAGTGCGGGACAAACTGGGTGCACGCTTGCACACGATGCGAAAACTCGGTGCACGCTTGCACACGATGCGAAAACTCGGTGCACGCTTGCACACGATGCGAAAACTCGGTGCACGCTTGCACACGATGCGAAAACTCGGTGCACGCTTGCACACGATGCGAAAACTGGGTGCACGCTTGCACACGATGCGAAAACTGGGTGCACGCTTGCACACGATGCGAAAACTGGGTATTAAATCAAACATTTATTGGAGAAATGATAAGGGGCGGTGTGGTGTACGTTTTATGGGTAGGAGAGATCTTTCACTAACTGGGTGCGTGAGTTCTTAGCACACCTGTGCTCAGAGGTGTGGGAGGGGGGGGTGGAGTGTGCGGTGATAGACTAGACAGATTTATAATCAACTACCGAAATACGTAACTTTAATTCACGAGACTTAAGATTTAGTCAACTGATCTAAAAATACACAAGTCTTAAGGAGAGTTAGGTTAACTCAAACAGACGAGACTAAATGAGATTTGGTCAACTGATCTAACAATACACAAGACTTAAGAAGATTAGGTCAACTCAAATAGACGAGATAATGTGATTAGATAAAAATATATATGAGCCTTAAGGAAGTTAATCAAACCCAAATATACGAATTCTAACTACACAAGGTCCATTCAAATACCCGCCCCTGATGTACATTGGGTCAGATAAAAAACCGATACTTGTAAAAATTGTTTAACTTAACAACTATACAGAGTAGATTAAAGCAGTAAAAAAAAAACGCCTTTCCTGCATTTAGTGACTTCTATAGCGCAATACACAATTATGCATGAGCCTGTGGATGGTGGTCTGCACATTGAAAAGTATCGTGAAGACGACAGACCTCAGATGAGAGCAATACAAAGTGTAGCGAGCCTTCACAGCCAATCCACCATAGTGATTTCACACCGTGAACTTTGCACCACATCGAAGCTATGTTTGGAAAACTAATTCATGCACTAAATATACACGAAATCTGCTTTATTACAGCTATTCGGTTTGTGGGGGTACGGAGACAAAGCATAGTTGACTACTGATACTGTTGAGTGTGTATTGCTTTGTCAGCAAATAATAATGGTTACTGTTACATCATCGTTATGATCAGAATCTGTTTGTAGCTGTGATGGTTCAGTGCAAGTTGGGGCAGCGGAGGGGAAAAACCGAAAGTAAAAGTAGAAGATGCGGTAATAAAATGTGTTGATGTTAACAAAGGGAACGCACTCTAAAGATGCAGACTTGTAATCCTGACTAACTAACACAGTGCTAGAACATGCTGACGCTTAATTCCGTCTAACCACTGCTTCTTCCACAACAATCCAACAGAAAAGACACATCATTATTCGTAACCGTAATAGCTTTTCACAAGTATCTTATGAAATCACCACAAAAGCACGTCGATACTCCTTCAATCAATATCATGAAAATCCGACGTCTTAAAAAAAAAAAACATGGGATAAATCTATAAACAGCACCGATTACGTCTGTAAACACTGACTGATAAGTTTATTAACACAAGCGCAAAGGTCAAAGGTTAAAGCTACACCAAATCCAGAATGAGCTAATCCTCGGATAATGGGCGCCACTAGAGCGGCAGATCTTCACTTGATCGGTTGTTGCTCTTCGTCTCTCGGAGCAAATACCTCACCGGGCACACACCTCGCTCAAAGTCTCGACTAGGACAACTCTAGCAGAGACACCGGTTAACTCCCTTACCCGATTTAGCATCGAACCTTAGACAAATATTTACGAGTAGGAAAAAAAACACTCACACTAGATTCATATACCATACCTTCTGGTTCTTACACAAACATTCTTTAAAAAAAATGTTCCTCTAAACTGCAGATAACGAAACCAAATCTACCTCAAAATTTACTCCGGCCGATTTGGAAAAAAAAACCTTTACAAAAATGATCTATTTACTTTCCGAGGAAAAGCATAGAACTAGTGAAATACGCAAAACTTTTTTTTGATGTCGTAAATCTTGGGACTAGTGTTGTGTTGCCGTTGTAAACACAGAGTCATCAGTTGCACGTTCGAAACTTGTCAATGACGGGGAGTGAAGTAATGAGCGAGCAGGATGGAGAGACGGAGGCGGGAGCGAGGGAAGGCACGCAAGTGGTCGAGGTTGCGAGCTAGGGGAGACGAGGTATGTTTAGTGTCTGTACTCACGCTTAACGTGCACGTGCCGCAGGTAGGCCAGACATCGTGGGCAGGTACCCCATGGCAGGGGCAGGTACCCCATGGAAGGGCTCGCTAAACGGGTACCCCGTAGAAGGGCTCGCTAAATGGGTACCCCATGAAAGGGCTCGCTAAACAGGTACCCCAATGGAAGGGGCAGGTACCCCATGGAAGGGCTCGCTAAACAGGTACCCCGTAGAAGGGGCAGGTACCCCATGGAAGGGCTCGCTAAACGGGTACCCAATGGAAGGGCTCGCTAAACAGGTACCCCGTAGAAGGGGCAGGTACCCCATGGAAAGTCTCGCTAAACGGGTACCCCATGGAAGGAGCAGGTACCCCATGGAAGGGCTCGCTAAACGCTGGTTAGAAAAAGCCGAGTAAAAGAATTAGTACAAAACAAAAACGTGAAAGGGACCAGCGACAGGTATCGTCAACAGAGGATCGCAGCTTGGTAGGTATCGGCAGTAGGTAATAGGTGGAAGGGATCACAATAGAAATTATTGCAGATATGTATCGTAATAGAAGGTATCGCAGATAGGTATCGCAGCAGAAGGGATCGCAGATAGGTATCGCAGCAGAAGGGATTGCATATAGGTAATGCAGTAGAGTGGATCGCAACATGCCAGACAAGTTCTAAGAAAGGGGAGGTCACGTTGCTGTCTGAACAAAATTATCTCAAAACGGCCGGTCAACTTTCCCCACACCTTCGCCAAGTTGTTATTTGCTAACTTATGTCAGTTTTTTACGACATGCAAAGGAATATTTTAATGTCAGCATTTATCAGACAGCAAGTAGCCCACATAGATAGCGGAGACAATTTTTTTTGGGAGGTGGGGGTAGGTTTCAGCAGTAAAGCCAGTCTAAACACACAGCACGTTTTTTCTGTGTGCTTTATTGGTGTAGTTGGGTACGTCCTTCTAGTACAGCGGATAAAAGTGGGTTTCATACTGACCACTGATAAAAGTGGGTTTCATACTGACCACTGATAAAAGTGGGTTTCATACTGACCACTGATAAAAGTGGGTTTCATACTGATCACCGATAAAAGTGGGTTTCATACTGATCACCGATAAAAGTGGGTTTCATACTGATCACCGATAAAAGTGGGTTTTATACTGACCCCGGATAAACGTGGGTTACATATTGACCACGGATAAAAGTGGGTTTTATACTGACAACCGATAAAAGTGGGTTTTATACTGACCACGGATAAAAGTGGGTTACATACTGACCACTGATAAAATTAGTTTTAAACTGACCACAGATAAAAGTGGGTTTTACACTGACCACTGATAAAGGTGGGTTTCATACTATACGAGATAAGATGGACACAACAGATTGTAACTTCTGGTAAAATCTACATTGATAAAAAGGACAAACTATACTCATTCTAGAAACAATTGAAAACGTAATCCGACAGATTTAAAGTAATTCAATTGAGCGTCCAAAGGTGATGTAGTAGATTTGGATATTCAGGTAAAATCCACCAGCACCCTAATCTCGTGAGCAGCTTAAGACGTGCGAGAGAAACGTCTGACATTAACCGCCTCCACCCACACCCCCACACGCCCCCCCCCCCCCCCCCCCCCCCAGGGAAAGCTGACCAAGTTCTCAAGCAAAACAGTGCCGCCATTGTCAATCCAGTACCCACATCCGTTGTCTGCTCACCCCCTAAAGGGCTCATTAGTCTGAGCGGCAAGTTTACCCGGCATTTTGGTGGATGCCTGGGTCACGCTCTAGCAGACGATCCCACGGGAGCTTGGAAATTGTGACGTCAGCAGTAGTTACCTTTACGTGATGAATTGACAAGGTAACTTGCTAGACAGTAGGTAAGTCAGATCTTAAGGTAACTTGCTAGACAGTATGTAAGTCAGATCTTAAGGTAACTTGCTAGACAGTAGGTAAGTCAGGTCTTAAGGTAACTGGCTAGACAGCATCTGATGTAGGTAAGTCAAGTCTTCTAGCTAAAAAAAAGTCCAAAGATGGATCTTGGATTATACATGATTCATCAAGTTAATACATGATTCATGGGGATAATTCATCAGGTTCTGACACTTCGATGGTGGTATTTGTGTTGGGCGTAAGGAAATAAATACCTTTTGGTTTTGCAAGATTCTAATTGAATGAATATTTTGGTATGCCTAAAGGGAAAAGTCGTGTCAATTATTACTGACAGTGTATCTGATGGCAAGCGATGAAGTGCTTTGTTATTGTTGTTGTACACTATTTTTGGCGGCTTATTGCCAGATAAATGCGAGCCATAAAAATGTTAAACGAAAATTAAACAGGTCAGCCAAATAATAAAACGGGTCTGTTTGTTTTGGCCAAACAATTCGTCGAAAAGACCAACTTATTTTGACGGCCAATTTCTTTCCTCGACGACCATGAACACATTTAATTAACAGGCATCTGAGCCTCGGGACAGGTGTTTCTCCAGGTACCTGCGCCTGTGACCTTTCTACCCCCGGGATAGAAGAGCTACAGCACAGCACGAGCAGTCAGCTGCCTCTGACAGCTTGCTATGCGCGAGGGCAGAGACAAAAAAAAAAAAATAATCCCCACACAAAAAAAAGTTGTGTATAAAAACATGTCCATAAACAGTGAAACACGCTGTTTAAAAAATAGGTCAGAGGGCATCTATTTTTAGATCTTGTGAACGTTGCGTGAGTTGAACATTATTGGATTTTCTTAGTCTAACGAACTACTTACGTCAAGTCGCGAGGATTTGGCGAGGGTTTTATTTTTTTGGGTGCCGTAACAAATTGTACTCGTCGGGCAGATTTTTTGATAGTTCTACAAAACAAAGCACCGACCACGAAATGTATTTCCGGAAACCAAATTTTTTGACTGTTAAAAAATGCCGGCGTAAATTGATAGATAAGTAAGGAAACTCCACCGAGAACGTCTGCTGAAAGAATGATGAATTCAGTGATAAGGCGCGACTGGCGGGTCTTCACGTCTGCTGAACGTCTAGCTCAGTGGGTGCATCGTTTGCTGGGCAACTCAAGTGTCTCATCTACACCCAGGGGTTAGGAGAGGGGTTGTACACTTATCATTCAGGGGTTAGGTTAGAAGCGGGGGTCGTACATTTACCATTCAAGGGTTAGGTTAGGAGCGGGGGTCGTACATTTACCATTCAAGGGTTAGGTTAGGAGCGGGGGTCGTACACTTACAGTGACACCCAGGGGTTAGGAGAGGGGTCATACATTTATCATTCAAGGGTTAGGTTAGGAGCGGGGGTTGTACATTTACTATTCAAGGGTTAGGTTAGAATCGGGGGTCATACAATTACCATTCAAGGGTTAGGTTAGAAGCGGGGGTCATACAATTACCAATCAGGGGTTAGGTTAGGAGCGGGGGTCGTACATTTACGATCGATCGTCACAGCTCATAGGCTGATGGGGTATTGATACACACTTGGCATGTCGGACTACATGACGGGAATGTGCCGGATTATCGGACGACGCTTGTCTTGACGTGTGCGGGTGTATGAAGGAAATATGCCGGATTATCGGACGCCAATTGCTGTGGAATGTGGAAGTGCATAACGGAAATATTCCGGATTGCCGGAAGTACTACAGCGGTGTGACAAGTAAACTCTACACGTGGGATATTTTGTTTTACCCGTCAAGGCAAAGTCCCAAAAACACAAGTAAACCAACGCTGGGCCCCCGAGAGGTATTGAAGATAACATACAACGAAGACGTTTTTTCCCCCTGATAATGAGCAACTAATGAGCAGTTGCACTACAAGCATGATATGACGTCAGAGATAAAGCTATTTTAACGGCGCTACTATATAGGTCACAACTTTGTAAGCAAAACACTACCCCTCCCCCTCCCCACGCGTTTAGAAATTAGATTCAGTTTTGCTTTGCAAATGGTCGTTTCTGTAACAAAAAATGGCGGCAATGTTACGGAAATCAAGGTTGATCTCTACGACCCCGCTAACTGAGACCATCACAACACCAGCCCTCGCCTAATCTCGGTGACATTTCCCTCTCGTGGGTCTCGTTGTCTGCACCGAGATCTCGTCAGCTTGTCATTGGCACACGTGATGGAGGGGAGCTAACCCGCCCCGCCCTGAACAGCTCGTCATGCTGATATTTTGATAACTGCCATTATTTCATCTCAGACTTTGATCACGACGGCCTAGATCAGTGGTTCCCAACCTTTTTCGAGTGGCGACCCCCTTTTATAAAAAGTAAGTGACCCGCGACCCCCATAGAATTAAAAAGCCGAAATTAGTATGGAAATTAATAAGCACTAAAATAAGATGTTCTAGTAGACTTTCAATATGAACTACTCTTGATAACTGTTTTAATAGCATGAGTAAAATTGCATACTATTCACTAAACCTTCGTGGTTAACTTTTTAATTACATTTTTTTTTGTTAACGCCAACCTATGTCATTATAATTATCTTAATTTTGTTTTTAATCGAAGAATAGTGTTGAAAATGTATTCTCGAAAAGTCAATCAATCTTATGTTTGGTTACGAATGGTGAATACTACACCAAAATTGTGTCTGCAGTTTTTCATCTTACTCGGAATCATTCTGCAAATAAAAGAACTCATCTTGTAATTCAACGGGAATGCTGGAAACATCAAGGGAAGAAGAGAATAGGTAATGCGTAAATGCAGATTCTTCTTTTTTTCAGCTCAGAGAAATAGCGATGAAGTCCGTTTTCAAGAGATTCAAGATGCCCAGAAATCGCTTCTTTCGAAATTTTAAAAAACTCAAATTTACAATATTTCCAAGATTTATTTTCTTCGCCGATTTTGCAGTTTTGATAAAAGTGCCCCGAGATTATCATGGAAAGTTATAATATCCGTTCATCTTACCTGAAGCTTCAGGTTAAGCTTATCTTGATGTTTGAACACATCTGCTAGGCATGGTACTCTCTCCAACCACCACTCTATGTCGTTTTAAGTATACCAAAAAGTCATGTTTCCTTTGCACTTCCAAGAACAATTTGATTTCAGATTTCAATTCAAAAACACAATTTACAACATTTCGTTTGACAGCCAGCGTACTGTAGTGTAGAAGAGTAGAACCTCGTGATCTATATTAATGTTTTTTCTCAGTTCTTTGAAGGCTCCAGATTTTATATAATTTACGCCTTATACTAGCAATGAACTCTTGATGTCAATTGGTTAGGGCAGTGGTTAGGGAGCTAAATCTTTTCTGTTTTCTGAAAGCCCGATTTTGAGCTAAACATAGATGGCGCGCCATCCGTACAAACCCCCACAGCCGTTCTAACCCATTTTAATCATCCAGTTTCAAAAAAGGTATTTATTTTCTCCATGTTATCTTCACAAAAGAGCAACTCTTCTTTGCTATCATCCGCATGAATATAGACACAGACCAGCAACTGCGAACACGAACTCACGTCTGTTGATTTATCAACTTGAAAAGCAAACAATGGTGAAAGCTTAATTTCAATAAAAATGTGTTATTTAACATTTACGGACATGAAGCGTTTGGTGAGATTTTCTGCTATTTTTTTTTTTTTTTGCTTGGCTTTTTTCTATCGCGACTTCATTTGATGCTTGCACTAATGCTGGTGAAAACATCCTGTTCGATCAAGTCTCTGGCGTCTGCAACTAGCTTCTTACCGACGAAAGAACTCCATATATTTCTGGTGTGTTCCGAATGACTTGTCTCAAATGACGTTTTAGTTTTGAAGATTTCATAGATTCGTGACTGAGAACAACTTTGTACAGTGCGCTTTGTTTCTTCTCTATTACATTTCCAGTGATGTTAATGAAGCCGAATTTCAAAAATTCTTCTAAATATTTATGTTGTGTTTCAAATTACTAAGGTTTAGTATACCAGTTGGCGACCCCCTAGAAAGACCTTCGCGACCCCCAGGGGGGTCGCGACCCCCAGGTTGGGAACCCGTGGCCTAGATCATTACAATTTTTGGTACCTGGCCTACATGAGCCCTACAGGTGTTGTGTTCGATATATGAATGGTGTTTTAGGTGACGTCAGTTCCAATATTTGCATCATAAGCAAAAAAAAAAAACCCAATCATTTTAGCTTTCTAACAAAAATAATTAACTATAAACACTTGCGCGGATATATCAAACATCGTACTTGACTAAAAGTATTAAGCAACGCTACAGGACTAGAACTATTATTGAATTCCTGTCACAACTGCGAGTTTTAATATGTTCCAATTAAACTGGACCACAGGTGTTTGCAGACGATCGCTCACTTCTGCTACAGGACATCATATAATGAGATTTCAAACATACAAAATTTAGAGTAAAAAAAACTAAACTTTTCCAAAAACGTAAAAAGTACTGCGACAAAAAACAAAACAAAAAAAAACAACAAAAAAAAAAAAAAAAAAAAAAAAAAAACCCCAAAAAAAAAAACAACAACAAAACAACGATATTGTGGCTACTCGTATAGTACACATAGGGGAAAATAATTAGGCTGTTATCTCAGTCTAAAGGTCATGGTAGAGGTGAAAGGTCAGTGGTCTGGGAGCTAGTGTACCCTGCTTGGCATTTGATGTGAATGGTACCGGTCAGCCATAGAGTGGTCAGCGAGCTGTACATCAGTGTATACTGCTCGTGGTTTGAGTGGATACAGTACACTAAGTACAGTACACAGTCACTGGGAAATGAACAACTGGACTGGTATTTGCTAGACAATGTTATTGGACAATACCTAACTACTGCAGTAAAAACTGCTCATCGGGTGCGTTTTAAGTCACTTACCCACCGAAGCCAGTTAGTAAAAGTCGCTAAGTTACTAATAGTGCACTTAGTCGTAGATTCCACAACGTGGTTTACACGACTATAATTTTTAGTATATTTAAGCTATTGCAATTCAAAAAAAAACAACCAGCAATTAAGTTTTGAAATTCAACCGAAATTTATAAGTGGTTGAGACACAAACAATGAGGATCGCGTGAAGTAGTGGTGATACAAACAATGGAGATCACGTAAAGTAGTGGTGACACAAACAATGGAGATCACGTGAAGTAGTGGTGACACAAACAATGGAGATCACGTGAAGTAGTGGTGACACAAACAATGGAGATCACGTAAAGTAGTGGTGACACAAACAATGGAGATCACGTGAAGTAGTGGTGACACAAACAATGGAGATCACGTAAAGTAGTGGTGACACAAACAATGGAGATCACGTTAAGTGGTGGTGATACAAACAATGGGGATCACGTGAAGTAGTGGTAATACAAACAATCAAGATCACTGTGAAGTGGTAGTTATACAAACAATCAGGATCTCTTGAAGGAGTGGTTATACAAACAATGGAGATCACTTCAGAACTTGACAAGGTTAACGAACAACACCTAGCAAGGGAAGTAATTCAACAAAGGAATTCGCCCATCCATCATGCAGCATAGTTCAATACCTACCCCCCCCCCTTCTCCCTCCACACCCCCTCCATGTCAAGTGATACTTCCGGTTTCAGCAGAAGTTGGACTGCGGTAAATTTTCCCGGCTCAAAGACCTGCCAGTTTGTAATTAAAACTTGAGTTTTTGTTTGAGACTAACGCTTTAGGAACTGACATTTGTTTTTTTTAGACCAACACTTTATGTATTGACATTGTTTGTGTTTGAGACTAACGCTTTAGGAACTGACATTGTTTTTGTTTAACGCTTTAGGAACTGACATTGTTTTTGTTTAACGCTTTAGGAACTGTCATTGTTTTTGTTTAACGCTTTAGAAACTGACATTGTTTTTTGTTTGAGACTAACGCTTTAGGAACTGACATTGTTTTTGTTTAACGCTTTAGGAACTGACATTGTTTTTGTTTAACGCTTTAGGAACTGTCATTGTTTTTGTTTAACGCTTTAGAAACTGACATTGTTTTTTGTTTGAGACTAACGCTTTAGGAACTGACATTGTTTTTGTTTAACGCTTTAGGAACTGACATTGTTTTTGTTTAACGCTTTAGGAACTGTCATTGTTTTTGTTTAACGCTTTAGAAACTGACATTGTTTTTGTTTGAGACTAACGCTTTAGGAACTGACATTGTGTTTGTTTGAGACTAACGCTTTAGGAACTGACAATGTTTTTGTTTGAGACTAACGCTTTAGGAACTGAAATTGTTTTTGTTTGAGACTAACACTTTAGGAACTGACAATGTTTTTGTTTGAGACTAACGCTTTAGGAACTGACAGGTTTAGCTTCACATTACAGCCAACATACACTCCGGTTTTGATTTGTAGCGCTTGTTTAAGATGGAAAACTAGGCTGTCGGAGACAGCGAAAATCTGGTGCGAAGGTCAAAGGTTAATCAAGATGACAAACATGTGGGTGCGGACCAAAGAAATTAGACCGTTAGACGGAGATCGTTAACGGGGATGCTCCAGCCAAAAGGTTCCGGGGATAATCAACGGCTAAGGTCACGTGTGATCTCGGCACTTCAAAGCCAGACATGACCACGAGATTTCCGCTTCTGATTTGTTTCGTGGAGAGATATTTCCTGGCTGGGTTCCATGTTTTTTAGACGTTTAATACGCAATGTTTGTTACAATCAGAGATAAGGGTCTTTCACACCAGAGCAAAATACATTATGGGCCCTTCACACCAGATCATAATACATTATGGACCCTTCACAAAAAATCAATACATTACATAGAGGGTTTTTATCTCTCTATACTGTCATCGTATTCTTAGTACAACAGGACAGAAAAGTCAACAGTACTACTTTACTAAAGTGTGTGTTCAGCACCAATCTGACCATGGTCATATTTGGCTACAGTAGACACGATCTGAGCTATTACAAAAACAATGAACAAAGCACACTAACATTCATAAGAATATCTTACGGGGATTTCCAAGAGAAAAAAATACGGGAATTTCCAGAAACAAAAATCAATCGAACAAGATAAACAGCAACAAGATAAGTAGTTGAGGGAGGGGGGGGGGTAACACTAGACCCGGAAACAAGTTTGTTATTGTATCTAGACATGAAGCGTCGAGACAAGATGCTCTGACTCTATGAAAACACGGGAGTCACCCTAGACCGGGTATTCCCAGTGAGGAACGTGCAACTAATAATTAGCCGCGAAAGCCGGGGAGTTGTGTATGGCGATGCTACGCTGGAGTTATCTCCTACTCAGTTCGACGTACAAAAATAAACATCTCAAGTGAAACTCGTTCTCGAGAGTCGAGGGGTTGGAAGGGTAGATAATTCAACCGGATATCTCACAGAAAATATATACAAAGTAATCCATTTTATTAATTGACTTAGAAATGTTGTCTTTAAAAAAAAACAAAAAACTTTTAAATTAAATAATTAAGTTAAGATAATGTGGGTAAATTTGTTTCATTTTAGAAAAAAAAACCCACTATGTTAGCATTCACAGTCGATTTTAGGACGAAAGACCACTAATTCTAACAAAGACAAACAACATTTCAAATAAATAATAACTAAAAAAGCTATTACATTTCAGGTTTTTAAAGCACTTCACGATTGACAACGTTTTACATAGAGACAAAAAAAGAAAGCTGATTATATTCAACACCCATCAGTGTTTCTTCCAGACTTTTTTTCTCCGAGGGGGGGGGGGGGGGGGGGGGGCGGCACTTTATACTTTCGGGGTGGGGGGCGGACGCGGACTACATTTTCCGGGTGGGTGTAGACACTGGTAAAAGTATATATATTTTCTATATAGGTTCCATTTTGTTCGGGAGGGGGGAGTGGGGTCGGTAGACTTTCTTCGGGGTGAGGGGGGGGGGGGGTGTCAGCGCTCCCCGAAGAGAAGCCTAGAAGAAACTATGCGTAAAATAAATTCCTGTGCGCAGTTTTTGATGAAGATTTGACTGTGGCACATGTTTACGTAAGTGCTCTATTATGTGAGAGTATTGTCTTTGCGCATTTTTTTTTAAACTGGTGCAGTGTGTATTTTTAAAATGCATAGTTCCTTGTTCTAGTAACTGTTATCGATCTATTATGTTATGTACACAATAACAATAACCCCCCCCCCCCCCCCCCCCCCCCGTCTACAAACAAACTGAATTTTAAAGTCGACTCGTCAGTAGTAAATAGGTTAGCTACTAACAAACGTTTAAAAATACTTTTAAAAAAACTGTTTAGATAACATTGAGCCAGTACACGTAGGAGTCGTTGCATTTATTCTGAAGCCAGAGTTTGTACAGGGCCTATAGTCTTACAGTCTCTTGCTATTTTCACAGCAATCAAGCATCTCTTTACGGCTGGCGCAGCGGGCAGACACATACAATAACAGAGCTAGTGCCAGCGCTGATGCACCTCATGGGCTGCGTCCAACGATGCACCGCTCGGTGAAGCAGCGAATGTCAGTTTACATTAAGACGGGAGCTACGTCAGTCGATGGAATGGTACCGTTATACGGGAGTCACGTGATGAAATGGTACCGCTATACGTGAGTCAGCCGATGAAATGGTACCGCTATACGGGAGTCACGTGATGGAATGGCACCGCTATACGTGAGTCACTTGATGGAATGGTACCGCTATACGGGAGTCACGTGATGGAATGGTACCGCTATACGGGAGTCACGTGATGGAATGGTACCGCTATACGGGAGTCACGTGATGGAATGGTACCGCTATACGGGAGTCACGTGATGGGATGGTACCGCTATACGGGAGTCAGTCGATGGAATGGTACCGCTATACGGGAGTAAATCGATGAAATGGTACCGCTATACGTGAGTCAGCCGATGAAATGGTACCGTTATACGGGAGTCACGTGATGGTACCGCTATACGGGAGTCACGTGATGTAATGGTACCGCTATACGGGTGTCACGTGATGAAATGGTACCGCTATACGTGAGTCACGTGATGGAATGGTACCGCTATACGGGAGTCACGTGATGGAATGGTACCGCTATACGGGAGTCACGTGATGTAATGGTACCGCTATACGGGAGTCACGTGATGGTACCGCTATACGGGAGTCACGTGATGGAATAGTACCGCTATACGGGAGTCACGTGATGGTACCGCTATACGGGAGTCACGTGATGGAATGGTACCGCTATACGGGAGTCACGTGATGGAATGGTACCGCTATACGGGAGTCACGTGATGGAATGGTACCGCTGTACGTGAGTCAGTCGATGGAATGGTACCGCTATACGGGAGTCACGTGATGGAATGGTACCGCTATACGGGAGTCACGTGATGGAATGGTACCGCTATACGGAAGTCGATGGATGAAATGGTACCGCACTACGGGAGTCACGTGATGGAATGGTACCGCTATACGGGAGTCACGTGATGGAATGGTACCGCTATACGGGAGTCACGTGATGGTACCGCTATACGGAAGTCGATGGAATGGTACCGCTATACGGGAGTCACGTGATGGAATGGTACCGCACTACGGGAGTCACGTGATGGAATGGTACCGCTATACGGGAGTCACGTGATGGAATGGTACCGCTATACGGGAGTCAGTCGATGGAGCCAATTTTAAGTCAATTTTTATAATTTATTTCATCCGATCCTCAAACTCCAACGGATGGCGACCGAGAGTATTTTCACACTGAATAATTCTAGACTTCAACATCAGCAGACGACCAAGGTTCCAGACGACATTTGGCCAAAAGATCAACAAGCGTTGTCATTGGTCAAGTGCAGCGTCAGACGGGGTGTTTGTTTTGAAAGGTCACACGCGGATTAGGAATCGGAGCAGAGCTAAAGCAAGCAGCGCTCACTTTGAAGCACTGCTTGCAGGGACCACGGATATATTTATCTTCCCCTAGCACCGGGAAAATGAAGATGGCGGATGAAAATATACATGCACGTGGTCTCGAGGTCGCGTGCCGGTACGTCAGAGTTTAAACTATCAGTAACTGCTTGTGGCATCATTCATTAGGTGCTGGGAACCCCCCACACCCCTCCCATGCCAACCCCTCCCATCTATACATGCTGATAGGTTGAGCTATATATTAACACCAGGTGCGAGCCAAACCGGCACCAAACAACAAACTCATCATGTTTGTCACAACACCATCAACAACAGCGCGACTGTTTACACAATGCTGGCGGGCAGGAAGGGAATCCTGGCCAAAGATTTAGACGTATTTTTGATAGAGTTTATCTTGACAAGATGTGAACATAAGAAGTTGTATATAAATCTAAAGATTAATAACATCAATTTTAGACTTATAAATAATTATGTAACTAACAGGCTGGGTTCCATGTTTTTTTAGACGTTTAATACGAAATGTTTGCTACAATCAGAGATAAGGGTCTTTCACACCAGATCATAATACATTATGGGCCCTTCACATCAGATAATACTACAGTATGGGCCCTTCACATTTAAAATGTATTAACACAATAAGATGTAACTTTCAGAGAATCAAAATCGAGCCTCAGAAAGAGATATCTAGGGACGGGAGAAACGAAGAGTGGAATTTAAATTGCACGAGACTCCCAGTAAACAAAAACCAATTCCTGTACATGTCTGGCATTAGAACATTTTACAGGTGTGAAAAAAAAATGTCAGGCCACCGTTTCCACAATGTCTCCCCCCACCCCCTCCCATCTTCTTGTCTTTCGTTTGATGTGGCGTGTGGTAATATAAGAGCAGGTGGGGGGGGGGAGGCTATCAGTCTCTCAGACAGACATCCCAGGGTAATATCAACGGCCATTAATGTCTGACATACAATAGCCCAAAATAGATTCTATTCACCTTTACTCTATTTCAGAGCCACGTCCCGGGGTAATATCTACTGCCGTTATGTCTTACACATTTCTTTTACATTCCAATCAGGTATTTAAAAAAAAAAAACTAGAGTAGTTCAGTAGTTAATGTATGCATAACAATTTACATAGATCAGCATTGAAGATGTACATAATTCAGCAGAATACAATGTATGCATCTAAATAAACCTGATCATTAGATCAATAACAGATGGTTGCTTCGTCTTTAATATCCAACCAAAAGTGGGGCTCTAGAGTCAGTAAAACAGTTGATATGGAAAGCTTTAAGTTATGATAGTAACAAATAGGATCAAAAGACCAGGATGTTCAGCCTTGCAGTAATAAGAATAGAGCTTTAGGTCAAAGGTGATAATGTAATGGGGACTGACCTTCCTGTCCTCTTCTTGAATGGTTTCTTCCAGAAGTTTCTCCGTCTCAGCCAGCCACACCTCCAGCTGGGACTTGTCCTGAGAGAACTGTTGGTAGACGGGCAGGACAGTGGTCACTTCATGGCGCTTGCTCTCTGTGTCTCGCTGGATAGCCAGCCAGCGGATCTGAGCAGGGGAGATGACCAAAATTTATAGATTAATCAAATTGTGGCGTTTAAAAAAGTATTAAGAAAAAATTTACTTCGATTTTCTAATAATCAAACAAGACTATTTTAGAATAATCTACATATACAATTAATGAGATATCCAGCAATATGTTTAGGTACATGCATTGTTGTATCCTAACATTTGTGGACTTGAATACATGAAAATGTAAAGTATCATGTTTGTAAAGAGTTATGTACCTTGAGTTCCTGTAACTTGTTACTGACTCGGGCGTGTGTGAGCGGATCTCGACTGGTCTCTGCTGCTATCAAGAGTTTTTCCCCTTGGCTGGTTACAGCTTGAATGTCCACTAGCAGATTGATTTTTTCCTCTTCCATCTTCTATTCAGGCAAAACAAATTAATTAGTATAATTAATAAGATGCAGGCAACTAATCAGTGCATATGTGACCCTAGTTAGCTTTTCTATCAAGGCCTAAAATTTGATGATTTGATAGTTTAATTATTGTTTCAGTTGTATTAAAGAATACTTATAACCTATAAGAAGACAGGTAATTAGGTCTTAGTTAAATTTAAAAAAATTTCCCAGGTAACCGTAGCGTGAACCTACCTCTAGAGTGTCATTCAGTCCCTTGGCGTAGTCTGTGGGGGTGACACGGCCCCCAGTGGACACCCGGGCCTCAAACTCGTCCATCTTGTTATTGAGGTCATCGTAGAGTTTGTTGAACTCCTCCCCACCCTCCACCTTAGGCCTGGTGGGGCTGCCAGGTGAGGCGGAGCTTAAGGGGGAGACGTTCCTGGTCTCTACAACAGTTGGACCCTCAGGTGGGACGCTGGCCTGTCTCTCCTGGGGTAAAGACATTTATTGACACGTGTCAACCATTTCTTCATTAATATAAAGGAATCTAGGGATTACTACAACAAAATAAAATAGTGGATTATGTAATTGTCCATAGAAGATAGCTATTTCTGTGTATAACTGTAAAATAAACACTG
This sequence comes from Physella acuta, assembly GCF_028476545.2. Taxonomy (NCBI): domain Eukaryota; kingdom Metazoa; phylum Mollusca; class Gastropoda; family Physidae; genus Physella; species Physella acuta. Next base: position 646,548 of record NW_026731895.1, on the reverse strand, counting down.
TGACAATGTATCAAAATAATGGATTATGTAATGGTCCATAGGCCATAGCTTTCTTTGAGTATAAATGTAAAATAAAACACTGACAATGTATTAAAAAGGTCATTTCTAGGACAATCAAAATGTATTGATTTTAATTTAAAATAAAATAGGTAGGCCAACTATTTTTTTGGCCACATAAAATTCATTAGCCTAATTCTGATGGCCAATAAAGAAAAACTACTACAATTCCGAAGGCCAATAAACAAAAAACATTATTCCCTAATTCTAATGATCACAAAAAAAAAAACAAAAAAAAACAAACAACAACTGACCCTAATTCGGATGGCCAACTCCTCCCAGCGCTGGTTGATGTGAGATAACTCTGGCTCCACCATCCTACTGTAGCGGTCACTTTTACTCATCAGCTCAATGGCCTGGTCCCTGATCTCATCCACCTGACTCCGCAGGTCACTCATCTGTTTCTGCATGGTCTAATTCATACAACATGATATACATATAACATACAATACATGTGTAACTTATCTACATCATACAACACAATATACATATAACTTATTCATAATATACAACACAATAAATGCATAAGTTATCTACATCATACAACACAATATACATATAACTTATTCATAATATACAACACAATAAATGCATAAGTTATCTACATCATACAACACTATAAATGTACAACTTATCTACATAATACAACACAATAAATGTATAAGTTATATACATCATACAACACAATAAACATGTTATTTATCTAAATCATACAACACAAAATAGACCTACAAGGTTAGGGTTAAGCTTCAAATAGCCCCTCCCACCTATATTTACCCCCAGCATCCCTTGATCAACTCACCTTCAGGGTCTCTCTATGTGGGGTCAACTTCTGCTGCTGTTCTGACAGACGACTGTGGGAGCCAATGATGGTCTCCGCCCTCCCCAACCACTCTTTGATCTTCAGGATCTGGGTCTGGAAGTCAACAAATTGGGTCTCCATATTCAGGATTTCTTCCTGCAATATTAAGAAGGAAGTCAACAAATTGGGTCTCCATATTCAGGATTTCTTCCTGCAACAACAAAGCCAGGTTAAACAATGCAATTCTGGTATAAAAATATGTAAATCATTGGTGCATTTATTTAGATAGTCAAAGTGTTTTTAAGTATTCCTATATGAAGAACTTTTAGTTCTCAAATATTTAGTTTTGAAGCAATGGCAACCATATCAGTCTACAATATTTGGGGTAAGTATGCTACTTTTTAATATGGATTTTAAAAAAAAATTGAATTCAGGTTTGAGTGCCATTTTTGAAGCTTTGCTTTCTTTTATGTAATCTTTTTTTATAGAAATAACACCTGAGGCCTATACAGCACATATTAAATATTTAAAATGTTTTGTCAGTAAATAACTTGACCTGTAGATGTGCCTTCTTCCTGGTCAGTCTTTGGGACAATTCCTGCATGTCAGCGGATGCCTTGTTGGCCTGACCTCTGGAGTCTGAGACATCCACCTCATCAGAAAGGTCCTGGAGTTGGTTAATCAGGTCATGGATGGAGGTCAGCATTGGTTCCTTCTGCAGAATTTCAACTTCCATGGCCTGCAAGTCAGTGTTGAAACAAATCACTATTTCAGTTTAAGTGAAACTTTTATGTAAACAAAAGCCAGAAAAAAAAAACCAAATGTAAAACAGCTGCAGTGAAAATTTCATCAAGCCAATCCCACCTACATTTAACTACAGTATCCCAGGATCCACCCACCTTTAGCCAGCCACTCCCACCTACATTTAACTATAGTATCCCAGGATCCACCCACCTTTAGCCAGCCACTCCCACCTACATTTAACTATAGTATCCCAGGATCCACCCACCTTTAGCCAGCCACTCCCACCTACATTTAACTACAGTATCCCAGGATCCACCCACCTTTAGCCAGCCACTCCCACCTACATTTAACTACAGTATCCCAGGATCCACCCACCTTTAGCCAGCCACTCTCACCTACATTTAACTATAGTATCCCAGGATCCACCCACCTTTAGCCAGCCACTCTCACCTACATTTAACTATAGTATCCCAGGATCCACCCACCTTTAGCCAGCCACTCTCACCTACATTTAACTATATTATCCCAGGATCCACCCACCTTTAGCCAGCCACTCTCACCTACATTTAACTATAGTATCCCAGGATCCACCCACCTTTAGCCAGCCACTCCCACCTACATTTAACTATAGTATCCCAGGATCCACCCACCTTTAGCCAGCCACTCCCACCTACATTTAACTATATTATCCCAGGATCCACCCACCTTTAGCCAGCCGATCCCACCTACATTTAACTATATTATCCCAGGATCCACCCACCTTTAGCCAGCCACTCCCACCTACATTTAACTATATTATCCCAGGATCCACCCACCTACAGTCAGCCAATCCCACATATATATAACTAAAGTATCCCAGGATAAACTTACAACAGTAAAATTTAGCTCCTCCTCCAAGTTCTTTTTGGTGCTGTCTTCCCTCTCATCCAGTGTTTGATTGGTTGAAGTGATGAATTCAGTGACCAATGAAAGCTCTTTTTTCAAAGTTTTGGTCAGTTTTAAAGACCTCTCCAAGTCAGCCTTGCTCTGTTTGATCTAAAATTTACAAATCATTTCTGTTTTTTTTCCCTTTATAAAAGTTACAATATGACACAGAAAACTATGACTTAAATAGTTATTTCATTTAAATATATTTTTTGTTACCAGTAAATACACTTTGCATAAAAAACACAAACTATTTTAAAACAGTTAAAAAAATCAATACATATGTAATTAAATGTATGTCAATTAGAACATTTTTAATTAGAACAAGTTCATTAAAGGCTCATCTTAAGTATTCTTCAGCTTATAAATATTTGTTCCGTAGTAGCCTAAAATTGTTCATTAAAAAATTGTCTGTTATAAATTTATGAGAATTAACACAAACATTTTTACATCTAGAATCAAAATTTTCTAATTATTTTCAGAAATCGTAAAATAACCTATTTATTGAAGTCAAATTATTTTGAAAAAAAAAATGAACATATTTCTTGCAATGAAAAGCTCTAATAGAGTTTGTTTACTCATATTGCTTCATCTGCCTTCATTTTACTACTTTACTGCTCATTTATATTTGGCCATTTCATTAGGGTATATTAAAGAACAACTGGTAAACTTTAAAGTGGGCAATAAATTAAAACAGAATTTGACTTAAAAAAAGCCTTCATACAAGATTGGGTTCTATATCTAAACACACCAAGCCCTTGAAGTGTACACAAATTGTCGTAGGCTTACAACAGTAAAAAAGTGAAATAGGCTTACAACAGTAAAACAGTGAAACAGGCTTACAACAGTAAAATAGGCAGTTTAAAAGTTTAGACAGGTTTACAACAGTTAAACAGGGAACAGGGGTTAAAGTTCATCTTGAGTACATACTGACTGACAGTTCAAAAAGTGTGATGCAGCATGTTATTGGAGAAGGATACAGTATCATGCATCATGCTATGAGCATATCAATTAAGTATAAACTTATCCTAGAAATTCATGCCTTAACCGATGATTTTCTTAACATATTGAGAGCAATGTTTTTACAAAATAATAAGTGTTTTATGTTTAATAAGAATATAAAAAATAATTAATTATCCATGTATTTAAGGAAAACGTTTTTTTTGCTTACCAAAATTTAAATTTAAAATTATCTTGTATTAGATTTGAATCTTAATTAATTAAAGTAGTAATTATTTTTAAAATCACATTTTTTAAAACTATAACAATTTACATATTAAGAGTATGTTAGTGCATTTTTACACACAGGAACTCTTTGAATAATGTTGATTATTATAAGCAGCCAACATGCACCAGTTGATAAAACTGTTGTAATCAAAATTATCAAAGCTTTAGGGCAGTAGGGACACGAATGTCACACTCAAAGAGAACAACAACCAACATTTATGAACAAACTAAAAAGGGGAAGAATGCCAGGCCATTCAGCCAACCAGTGGCCCTGCAGCAAGATGGTGTAGCAGTACCTGCGCCCCAAGCTCGTTATAAAGTTGCTTGATTGCGTCCAACTGTTTGCTCAGGGAGTCTGGAAAGTCAACCTGCTTGCGCTCCACAATCTGACGCCCGGTTTTTAGAACCGTTTCAACCTCCGGCTTGAGCTCACTCATGGTTTTGTAGAATTTCTGTTCAGAGAATGACGTAGGGGGTCGGGGGGTTACAGAGAGAGACAAGGGACACAAGATTAACATGGAGAGTTCTGATGTTACATTTGTTAATGAATATTTGATCTCCCCCACTGTGAAAGGAAGGGAGGCTGTGTTATGTTGATACATGAAGATCTTGTTTTAGTAGTATATACAATCCATTTAATATAGATTTAATGGAAATGAAACAGATATTTAAGATATAGTAAACATTGTAGTATTTTTATAAATTTTTGTTATCTGAATAAAGTTGAAATGTAAAGTCAATATTTAAAGATTTTAAATATAAATATGTAGTAAACATCTTAAAATAGCTGATGAGTTTAATTTATTTTTTTAACCTTTGGCAAAGGTTTAAAATTTAAAAAGTATTCTGCTATTTCTGAATTAGTAAAGCCAAGTGGATATTAATAGCTCTTAATACTATGTGTATATACAATACAATATGTTGGTCAAGGACTGCCAAGGTTTAAAGACAAATCACCAATATTTATGGTACAAGATTTCAACATACAGGAGAATGAAAAACATTAACAGAACAATATCAACACTTATAGAACAATATGAAACAATTAAAACATGAAATATTTCTGGGACAATATGAAACAATTAACTAGTGTAAACGTTTATATGTCGTGGCAATTGTGAGGTGAGGCACAGTCAAGTTTGAAGGCAGAAGAGGTGAAATAGTTTGAGAAATGCTTTCTTTAGAAGTATGAGAAGCTGTGCCAACATGCGCAGAGCCAATATTGTATTGAAACTATCAAAACATGCACCAGAAATAAAAACTGTCAACTTATTTTCCTACATTATTGTAGGGCCTACATCTATTATTGTACTTCAACATTAAGGATAAATATTACTTTCTAAACACAAACACTCAACAATATAATAAAAACAACTGCTATTTAGGAGTCATACTAGTTTAGTATCTTGACTGTGAAGGAATATTTGAGTAAATAAATAGGTATGTGAGGCTATTTGTAGATTACATTGAACTCATGAACTGGTTCAACTGAAGGAACACAACATTTGTCTTGTTGACTAGTGCTATTGTACGCAAACTGGTAATGCTGACCAGCACACCGACTCAGCTGACCAGCACACTGACTCAGCTGACCAGCACGCCAAATCAGCTGACCAGAACACTGACTTAGCTGACCAGCAACTGACTTAGCTGACCAGTACACAGACTCAGCTGACCAGCAACTGACTTAGCTGACCAGCACACTGACTCAGCTGACCAGCAACTGACTTAGCTGACCAGTACACAGACTCAGCTGACCAGCAACTGACTTAGCTGACCAGTACACAGACTCAGCTGACCAGCAACTGACTTAGCTGACCAGCACACTGACTTAGCTGACCAGCAACTGACTTAGCTGACCAGTACACAGACTCAGCTGACCAGCAACTGACTTAGCTGACCAGCACGCCGACTCAGCTGACCAGCATACTGACTTAGCTGACCAGTACACAGACTCAGCTGACCAGTACGCTGACTCAGCTGACCAGTACGCTGACTCAGCTGACCAGTACGCTGACTCAGCTGACCAGTACGCTGACTCAGCTGACCAGTACGCTGACTCAGCTGACCAGTACGCTGACTCAGCTGACCAGTACGCTGACTCAGCTGACCAGAGCTACTGACCAGCACACTGACCATACTCAAACAAAACTCATGAGTTGAGAGAGCAGACACTTACCATACAGTTTTCATGTCTGGACTGGATGGCATCCAGGTCATCACTGGGCACCTCCAGCAGGTGGACGGTGCCTTGGATGGCCCCAAGCTCTCGCCAGACGTGGGTCATCTTTGGCTCAAAGTCTGCTGGACGCTGGAACTTGCGGAACTTGACCATCACTTCAGAAAAGTGTTTCTGTGAAGAGATCACAGACAATCCTTTGATGGACAATCACTGAAAGACAACTCCCAGTGGGTTAACAGTTTGACTATCTCCATTGCCTGAACAATGAGAACTGAGGAGAGCAGGGAATGAAGTATACAGCAACACAACATAGTGTTTTAAGAATACTTTTAATGCTCCACTAACTCTACAGAAATGTAACTGATGGCCTAAAACTATGGAAGATGTGCTAGAATATGGCCATTTAATCATGTTTCCCCAAACACTTTAAGTAAGTTTTCCAGGATTTTCCATGAGGAATTAGAAATTTTAAGGAACCCTCATTAATAAAAATTAATATTTTAAAAATTATTTTTAATATAATTAATCTTCTAAGGTAAATATTGGGATTTCTAATAAAATAGGAAATTACACTGTGACTAATTGGTTGTATCTAGAAAACATTGATGTAGTGGAGTAAAATCTAGTCAGCCAGGAGCCCATTGAGACAGGAGCCCAAGAACCAGGAGACCATTGAGCCAGGAGCCCATTGAGCCAGGAGCCCATTGAGCCAGGAGCCCATTGAGCCAGGAGCCCATTGAGCCAGGAGCCCATTGAGCCAGGAGCCCATTGAGCCAGGAGCCCATTGAGCCAGGAGCCCATGAGCCAGGAGCCCATTGAGCCAGGAGCCCATTGAGCCAGGAGCCCATTGAGACAGGAGCCTATTGAGACAGGAGCCCATTGAGCCAGGAGCCCATTGAGCCAGGAACCCATTGAGCCAGGAGCCCATGAGCCAGGAGCCCATTGAGCCAGGAGCCCATTGAGCCAGGAGCCCATTGAACCAGGAGCCCATTGAGCCAGGAGCCCATTGAGACAGGAGCCTATTGAGACAGGAGCCCATTGAGACAGGAGCCCATTGAGCCATGAGCCCATTGAGCCATGAGCCCATGAGCCAGGAGCCCATGAGCCAGGAGCCCATGAGCCAGGAGTCCATTAAGCTAGGAGCCCATGAGCTAGGAGCCCATGAGCCAGGAGCCCATGAGCCAGGAGTCCATTAAGCTAGGAGCCCATGAGCCAGGAGCCCATGAGCCAGGAGTCCATTAAGCTAGGAGCCCATGAGCCAGGAGCCCATGAGCCAGGAGTCCATTAAGCTAGGAGCCCATGAGCCAGGAGTCCATTAAGCTAGGAGCCCATGAGCCAGGAGCCCATGAGCTAGGAGCCCATGAGCCAGGAGCCCATGAGCCAGGAGTCCATTAAGCTAGGAGCCCATGAGCCAGGAGCCCATGAGCCAGGAGTCCATTAAGCCAGGAGCCCATGAGCCAGGAGCCCATGAGCCAGGAGTCCATTAAGCTAGGAGCCCATGAGCCAGGAGTCCATTAAGCTAGGAGCCCATGAGCCAGGAGCCCATGAGCCAGAAGCCCATGAGCCAGGAGTCCATTAAGCTAGGAGCCCATGAGCCAGGAGCCCATTAAGCTAGGAGCCCATGAGCCAGGAGCCCATTGAGCTAGGAGCCCATGAGCCAGGAGCCCATTGAGCCAGGAGCCCATGAGCCAGGAGCCCATTGAGCCAGGAGCCCATGAGCCAGGAGCCCATGAGCCAGGAGCCCATGTGCAGGAGCCCATTGAACCAGGAGCCCATGAGCCAGGAGCCCATTGAGCCAGGAGCCCATTGAGCCAGGAGCCCACGAGCCAGGAGCCCATGAGCCAGGAGCCCATTGAGCTAGGAGCCCATGAGCCAGGAGCCCATTGAGCCAGGAGCCCATTGAGCCAGGAGCCCATGAGCCAGGAGCCCATGAGCCTCCTTACCATCAACCTGCACACTGACCAACTGTATGACGTAACACAAACCTTGAGCAGCTGCGTCTGCTGCTCTAGTCTAGCAGACGCCTCCATCTTGCCCTGCTGCTTGTACTCCTGAACACTTCTCTCCAGCTCCTCTAGCAGCTCCTCTTGTTGTTTAAACTCCAGCTGCAACGTCTGGAAGACAATACAAACAGAATCCATCATGTCTCAATAATACTGCCATCATGTCTCTATAATACTGCCATCTTGTCTCAATAATACTGACATCCAATTCTTAAATTTTTGTAAATATCAACCCTTCATGACACTACAATACTTCCAGACCTAGCTGTATGGAGAATTTATTTAAAGTTAAACTTCCTTTTTAAAATTTTCGTTATTTTAAAAAAATGTCATGAGATAATTATAATTCAATAAGCCCTGTGTAAATAAGATTACATTCACTAAATAATATAAATTTTCACAACGATAAAGTAAAGGAAACGAAAATATTTTGGAGAGAACGCTAACTGAAATGTATTGACCTCATTTTCATTGGGCACATCTCCAGCCAACATGTCGGCATCCAACCTGTTCTGTAAGAGCTGAGAGACATCCCCCATCCACTGGGTCATCTCTAGCATCTGCCGCTCAATAGTCTGAGCTCTCTGGATGGATTTCTCTAGCACCTGGATCTTGCTCCTTGCCTGGTGTTTTAACAAGATATGTTAGTACAATCCAGCTGATTAGTGAGGTGGTTCTACATACACAAATTCTATAGTTTGTCTTACAATACATATATAAACAATATATATTACCAAAATAAAGTCATATATAGCAAACTGTATAAAATATATGTAAACTTAGTTGTTTTAAAAATGAATCCTGACATACAAGTTTAGAAGTGAGATGTTTCTCTAACATCACTCTCCAACTTGTAAAGGTATGATAACTTAATGCGTCTTAAAGATTAATTTTAAAACACAGGTTCCAAAGTGAGACTTTTCACTTTTAAGTGTTTACACAAGTTTTATAGTGAAACTGATCACTTTTCAGTATTAACACAAGTTTCCAAGCGAACTGTTCACTTTTTAGCATTAACACAACATTCATAGTGAACTGTTCACTTTTAAGTATTTACACAAGTTTTATAACTGTTCACTTACATCACTCTCCAGCTTGTCATATTTCCTGAGGAATTCCTCCAGCTCTTTTCTCACTGTGTCTACCATTATGGAGTTATCTATCAGGTGATTGGCCAGTTCTTGAATGTGTCTTTTGTTTTCAGTTGAATGATTGGCTAGGAAATTCTCCACATCCTGTATACAAATTTAAAACAATATTGTAATGTTTACATTTTTCTCCTTAAAATATGTGTAAGTTGCTAAAAATGTGTTAAATAAAACTTACATTCAATTCATCAGAAATGTCTTCAGCATCAGAGCTGGCAGCTGATGATTTTCTAACTTTTTTCTCCAGAGATTGTAGGTAATCTCTCTCAATCTGTACAGATGCCAGAGTTACATTACATCAATTTGAACATTTTAAAAAAATTATTGAAAATTAGTAGCTATATATTTCACAACGGGCAAAGGTTATTCTTCCTGATAATTTCATGTTATGGAAAATTAAATGGCCATTTTTATAATTTAAAAAAATAATTAAGCTAGCAAAGTACAACGTTTTAAAATAAAAGAATGACTTACATCAAACAACTTCCTGATCTCATGCCACTTGGCGTCTGCTGTTTGGTAAAGTTTAAAGTAAAGGTCAACACGGTTGTAGACATCATCCCAGAGGGCCGTCAGTCTCATCAACAACCTTGCAAGGTCCTGGGAGGTAGGTTTTAAAAAAATGTAACCAAAGTTACACAAATATTCTATTTAGTTCCAGAAATATTTTATTCAGTTAAACAAATATTCAATTCAGTTATGCTGAATTAAAGTCAGCGCTAATACAAGTCAGAAGGTTTGGTGTGTCTTACTTGAAGAGAGCCTGATGGGCCATCTGAAATCATGGCTTTTGCTTCTTCTGAAACCTCATTCACTTCAGCTTTCTTGCCATCAATTTCAGATTTTAGGCTCTGAAAACAACATTCTAAGTTATAAAACAGTGTTAGACTTTGGTTAGAAATAAAAAAAATGGATCAACAACTGAACAAGTGAACCAAGATCAAGCAATAAACAGATGAAAGTAGGCAGGAAAATTACATTTGTAGTACAACATAAGCATTTGTAAATAAAAAGTATGCTACTTTACTAAATCTGTTGATCTGAACCAGAAAGTGTGCTTATTTCTCTGTAAATAATTTCTAAAACAAACAAAACATTTTTTTGTTTACCTTGAATTTTTTGGTCTTGACCAGTAAATCATTCGCGTTCTCCACAGAATAATCTTTGTTACTGAGGCTGACCTTGACCTCAGTCAGCCAGATGTTCAGGGCCTCCACCCTCTCATAGATGGTCTGGCTTTTGCTCAGCGCCTCAGTCAGGCGTTTGTTCTGTTCTGAGGCAAGGGAGGCTACTTGTTCCCAGCGGTTGTTGAGGTCATTGACCTCCTTCTCTACCTGTGTTCTGTAGCCAGGTTCAGCTTCAGAGACCAGGCTCTTCCACATGGAGTTGATGTTCTTGACATTGGTCTGTAGAGTCTTGATGTCCTCTTCCACACCCTAGTAAAAATAGACATAATGAAAATAATTTGATTTAGCATTAAATAATACATTTGGTAATGTATTACAACATTGTTATTTGACTGGAATTTTACTATTTATATTGTTATGCTATTTAGTTAAGCTTTTGCCACATCTGAACTATATAACATTTTTTAAATATGTTTAATTTGTTATTAAATTAAACTTCATACACTAACAACTCTGTATTTAAAACAAAATAGATTCCATTTGTTGAGTTGCACATTTACAAAGATATATTTGAAATGTAATTAATTTTTGGACAATGACTTTATAGATTTAAAAAAATTAAGTTTGTTATTAAGATTAAGATTTTGCACACCAATATATTTAAATGTAAATTTGATTCATTATAAGCTTATTAAGTTAAACTTTTTACACACATTGCTTTCCTGCAGCTGGGCCTGTAGAGCTGTGACATCACCATCAGAAGGATCTGGAGCATGAAGGAAGACATCCATCTCATTCATCCACTTCACCAGTCCGTCCATCTGGTCCTAGACATTCAATACATTTTTTTCTGTTAAACACTTCCTTAATGTACATTATTTTTTATAATGTTCCACTTATTTGTCACCAACTTTTGTAAGAATTATATCTCAATGTTTCGTCAAACTGATTTCCAGACATGGACCTAGAGGTGAGATGAACCCACCTCAAATATGACCTTCTGCTACACTTATCTACTTGAAACTGAATCAACTGTAGCATTGGCCTACCTGAAATTCTTTCAACATGGCCACATATTTCTCTAGCTCCGCCAGTCTCTGGTCAATGGTGGAGGAGACGGTTGTCCACTCAGAGTTCAGGTCATTCAGGTCAGCCTGCAGAGCCTCAGCTCTCTCACTGAATGACTTAAGGATCAAATCCCTCCCTGTTTTGTTGATGTACTCCAGATTTTGGCTGTGGTCCTCAATTTCTTTGTTTAAATCCTGAATGACAATTGAGAAAAAAACAATTACTTTTTTTTTAACAATTGTTAATGTTATTAAATCTTATTATTTAAGCCTTAAAAACCATTGAGATAAAATCAAATTTATTTTATAAATTATTATTAAATTTGCTCAAATTCTTAAAATAAATGTAATTTTAAATAATTTGTACAAAAACTATCACATTTTGATAAATTAATATTTTTTTCTTGGTTCCTCCAGCTTTTTGGCATCATGCTAGTGTTCAACAGGCTTTTATGCTACGTGATTGCTCAGTATAAATAATGACAAACATTGATTCACCTAACCAGCAAGATGGAAATATATTTGGTCTATGCTAATTGAAATTTGAATAATGAAGATGAGGTATAATTCAACTACGCCTTAAAACTTGCCTTATAACTTTCTAATTGTTTGGTCATTGAAGCTAGTGAAGACACTTGGATTTTCTCAGTCTTGATCACTGCATGTATGTCTTGCACCCATTTTCTGAAGACAGACATGGCGTCTAAATAGGTGCGAGGTGGGACTTTGTCCAGTGCCTCCATTAATTGCTTCTGTCTTTGGTCTGAAATTAAAGTAGGAAATCAGTAAAGATGTTACAAATGAGCAGTTGAAAGGCAAATTGATTTCACCTGGTGGTGCTACAATAACTAAAGCCATGCTACAATAGGAGTCATTAAGTTAAACTAGTCTGGAATTTGTTTGAATGTAGCAATAATACAGTGACCTCCCTTTAATACAATCCCATGCTAGGATTAAAAAAAAAAAAACAACCTACAAACATTTAAAATTGTTTCACTAAGTGTATCAGTGTTACACATGTTTAACATACACATTAATAAGCAACAAAAATAAATCACTATAAAGTCAAGTTACTTTCAAATTAAAGAATAAAAATAAAATAAAAGTTAGATGGGTCTATATTGTGTAAACTAAAAAAAAAAAAGGAAAACTAAAAATTAAAATAATAGTGTTTATTCTTACATTTTAATTGATTCCATATTAATCTATCAACAAACACAAAGCACATTCATGTGAAAAGCAAACATTTGACAACATTTTATTTATCTGAATATGACACAATGTCTATTGAACAACAACAGGTAAGACATGGACACATTTGATGACAAGAATTAGTTCCAAAAGAGCTCTATATAAAATGTGAATTTGACATCTAATGAAATCTTATAACATTTAATTTGATGGTAGATCAAAGTGTAAATGAGAATATTTTATCAACAATTTGGTGATTTAAAAAAAGGCCAAACTAAATTAGAATGATGATGATCAGAAGTGCCCAGATTTAGCTGCACATGGCTTAAAGTTTGGGTGAAAGAAAATAACACTCAGTGCTGCAATGGGTTACTTACAATCCTGACCATCTGCAACATACTCCAATGGTTAGTGGATGCATGGTGGGATGAATGAGTGAATACACAAGAAAGCAGAATGAATGAATTCATGAAAAACAGAACAGGACATGAAAGTGTTCAATGAAAAAAAAAAGAAATAATTTTTTTAAATTGTTATTTTGTAGTTGAAATCAATACTGAAATCTTATACATGTTTTGACTAAAATATATACTTTTTGATAAACGAGGAAAAAAATGTCTTTAATTTAAGCCAAACATGAGATAAATATTTCCATAAAACCTTTTTTAAAAATTGAAACTTTTTTTTTTACAGTTTATAGGAATAGTTTTTGTACCTCTGTAAAAAATGATGTACATTTTTATTAATTTTAAGCATATTTAAAATGGCATGATTTTTTAAACAGGTAAATTAAAGGGGATTGGTTGACAATAAAAAATTTGAATGTAAAAACCACCTCCAACAACATGCAAAATAAACCACACCCTGCATATCATATTATAATTAAATTAAACCATAACCTCTTATATTAAATAAAATAAACCATAATGCAAAAGTACTTTGCATCCACAGAAAGTTGTAAAAGTTTAGCAGCAATAAATATTTTCCCAGAATATTTGAAAGAATGAAATATTTACCCAGTTTAGAAAAGGCGTCGTGCCATTTTTGCGTGAACTGGTCAAGATCTGCCTTGATGGCTTGAGCCGTGTCGTACTGCCGGACTATCTGCTCACCGTGTACTCGCAGTCTCTCTATGCGCTCTTGGTGGGCCTGCATGGCCTTGACCTTAACCTTGAGAATATGAATGGGATGACTCATATCATAAGACCAGTTTTATCCAGAATTATGTTCATAAAAAAAAGAATGAAAGAGCTCATTTTTCAAATGGTGTCAACAGATAACATATTTTTTTTAAACTACTTAAAAAAGGGCTGAAAAAAAGGAACTACACTTTAATCTGTATGCTGTTGATAGCTGCTGTAAACACATAAGTATTTATCAAAACTGTATGGTCCACTAATTTTCAATGTAATGTAATTTTTGTAAACAAAACTTTTTAAAAACCAAAAAACTATTTTAATCTAACATTGTTTATTACTTTAAATGTTATAAATGTATCAGGAACATAAGAAAACTCACTTTGCATTGGTCTAGTTGTCGAATAATCTCTGGGGCCTCATCAGCTATGTTGTCAGCTGATTTGATCCACTTCTCATACGTGGCCATCAGGTCTTGTAGAACTGTCAGCTCATCGTAAAACTTTTTCATTTCGTTGTTTAGTTCAACCTGGATTATATTTATAGAAAATATTATAGAAAGGCGTAAGGATTAGAAAATCAAAGACAAAAAAAAATTAAACAATGAGAAGCTGAGCCCTATAAAAATATAAGAAACCTAAGACAAAAATATCTAAACAGCAACGAAAATCTAATACCTTTAAAAATGTGTGTAAACTAAGAAAAATAATTATTGTTAAATTCAGATTTAAAAAAAAATTAGTGAAAAACAAAAATTTGCTTACTTAACAAAATGATACTGTAATTGTTGTAATAAACTGTGTCTTACCTTGGTTTGTGTGTCAGCCAATTTCTCATTGAGGTTCTGCCATCTTTCTTCTAGGCCTTGGATGACAATTGTCATTGTGTCATAAGGCTCACCAGCTGGGGAACAGAAAACAAGTTAATTAAAAAAGTCTAGTGACATTTATGCGCAATTTCCTTATGTTATCTAAAAATAGCTCTGACGTATAATGCTGGGTGCGTTCAAGCTAGAAGAACGATCGGTTTGTAGGTGTTTATGTAATTTTAAAATTTGTGACCGAACGAGAGGATATTTTTGAAAACTTTCTTCGGCAATATTGTTCTAAATTATGGCAGGAATCGATTGGTACATGTTTCAAGTCGCTAAGTGGTCTGGTTGCCGAGATATGGGCCAAAAACTGCATTTTTTCGAGGTTTTTTGGCTTTTTCGGGAAATACATGAAAGAAACCCGGAATTTTTATGGCCTATGCTCATTCTCGTAACTTGCTTAACATAATTGCTTTTGGAACTAGTCATCAATATTGCTTCGTTGAGGAGGAGATACGACTTAAAGCCCGGACACACATTCATCCATACATTCATTCATTCATCCATCCATTCCCAGAAATGACGAGTTCATAAACGCAATTCTCCAGAATGGAAATTGCGCTAAAAATCATTTATATTGTGACAATGGCAGAGAATTTGATATACTTCGTAACTTTAAGTGAATAGCTATTACATCGTACTAATTTGTACAGAATATGAATATGCAACTTGCTACTCAAAAGCAAGGCCAATAAACAAAATAAAAATCTAGCCAAATGTAAATTATACTTAAATAATGTTAAAAATTATTTTTACCAATCTTTAGTTCTGTAATGATAGTCTTGCCAAGGGTAAGTAACCGTTGTACATCTATTTGTTTACTTCTTACAGAGTTCTCTGTGTCCTGGTTAAGAATAAAATTATATATTAAATTGGTCCTGCAGGTAATTTTAAGTTTTATCTCATTATGAAATCACAATTGCTAAAAATTTTCACTTAAATAAATATTACTTAGCTGCTATAATACTTTAGAAAAAACAAAACATGACTTTAGGCTTTATTTCTATAGAATGTTTACCAGAATCAAAACTCTCTGCTCCTCTACAGTAAAAGGCTCTTGTGGGTTCTCAGAGACCAGTAGGTGTAGCGTGGATTCTGTCCTGTCCATCCAGTCTAGAAGGTTCTTGAGCTCCACATCAAACTCTGACCTGGTAGCAGACTCCAGCCTGCGTTTCTTGGACTTGACGGCGGAGGATGTGGTGGCAGCAGTCTCCGCTTCAATCACCTCTTCATCGTAGTACTCAGACACCTTCGACAGCTCAACACCCGAGTTGGCAATCTGGGGTACACACAGGGGGGTGGGGGGAAGGACATTTGGGGTTTATTCATTAGCTATACAGGCCTACAGTAAATAGTATAAATGCTAATTTAAACCTTAGGGTTAAGTTTTGGTAAAGATAATGGTAATTTACTTCTCAGTATTAGGATTTGGGTCTATGTGAGAATTTAGAGTAGTTTTGGGTTTGGATGATTATTTTCACCAACATAGGATGTATGAATATCAGTAAACAAATAAATTTTTAACTGCTAATACTATTGGTAATTTAGAACAAAAACAAAGAAATTAAGCTAAAGTAAAAAATAAAATGACTGACCTCTTTACTCTGGGACTCCATGTCTTGGACCAGTTTCTCCCACCTTTCCTGGAACTCCTCCAAGAGCGCTGAGATTTTAGTGATGGCTTCCTGGTTGTCTACCACAGCCACAATCTGCTGACCACACTCATTCAAGGCGTCAAACCTCCGCACCTGCTCCACCATGTCGTTCTCTATGGCCTGGGGCAAAACAATATGGCAACATCACATAGTGGTCAATTATACAACAAATATATGACTACATCACATAGTGGTCAATTATACAACACATATATGGCTACATCACTTAGTGGTCAATTATACAACAAATATATGGCTACATCACATAGTGGTCAATTATACAACAAATACATGGCTACATCACATAGTGGTCAATTATACAACAAATATATGGCTACATCACATGGTGGTCAATTATACAACAAATATATGGCTACATCACATAGTGGTCAATTATACAACAAACATAGGGCTACATCACATAGTGGTCAATTATACAACAAATATATGGCTACATCACATAGTGGTCAATTATATAAAAAATATAAACCAACACAACATATTTATTCAACTCAATAATATAAATTATAATAGTGATTGTATAGAAGTAGAAAAAAGTTTACAAAAACAAAAATAACTTTTGTGTTAAGTTTACACACATGTTCCATTCAGGACACTGATTTAAATTTCTTGCTTGAAGTTAAATCTTACGAGTCTAAACTTGAAGACAATAAATCCCTCCATTTAAAAGAAACTACTTAATCTTATGTATCTAAACTTGAAGAAAATAAACCCCTCTACCACAGAAGAAATTATGTTATCCTCAAGAAATATTTTTTTACCTTCAATGACTTGACCTGGTGTATGACCTGGTCTGCTGTTGTCAGTTCTGTGGCTTTCATTTCCTGGAGAATTCCTTCCTTCTCTGTCAGCCAATCATTGAACTTGTCCTGCTCGTCAGAAAACTGCTGCCACCTCATAAGAAGCTCCTGCAACAGCAGCCATTGTTCCTCTGTCCAGCGGCAGATCTGTGCCCATCTTCTGCCCAGGGATTCTAAAGTTTGCTCCATGGCAGCGCAAGCTAAAATATGTAAAGGAGGTATCACAAATATATTACAATATTAGAACTTTTAGAAAATAATTTGTTTTGCTTCTAATCTGATAAAATATTCAATATAATTTAAATTGTTTTACTTTGTATCTAATCCCAAATTATAGTTTTTAACCAATTATTCTTAATTTTGGCTTGCTTTGTTATCAGTAACTGAAAACTCCCTACATTACATTTGTCATTATGACTTCAATATGGATAACCATACTAAAAAAAATTCCAAACAGATTCTCATTAGTTTTAACCCTAGCCAAGGACTCAACCATATACACACATCAACTTAATACAACCAGTAACCAATATTTAAAAAATTAACCCACGCTAGGAACCCAATTATATCTGGGCCACAACAGCATCATCCACACAACAGCCCTACAATCAACTGACCTGACTCACATTACAACTCTAACCCACACCATCAACCACACCACAGCCCTACAACCAACTGACCTGACTCACATACAACTCTAACCCACACCATCAACCACACCACAGCCCTACAACCAACTGACCTGACTCACATACAACTCTAACCCACACCATCAACCACACCACAGCCCTACAACCAACTGACCTGACTCACATACAACTCTAACCCACACCATCAACCACACCACAGCCCTACAACTAACTGACCTGACTCACATACAACTCTAACCCACACCATCAACCACACCACAGCCCTACAACCAACTGACCTGACTCACATACAACTCTAACCCACACCATCAACCACACCACAGCCCTACAACCAACAGACCTGACTCACATTACAACTCTAACCCACACCATCAACCACACCACAGCCCAACAACCAACAGACCTGACTCACATTACAACTCTAACCCACACCATCAACCACACCACAGCCCAACAACCAACAGACCTGACTCACATACAACTCTAACCCACACCATCAACCACACCACAGCCCTACAACTAACTGACCTGACTCACA
This sequence comes from Physella acuta, assembly GCF_028476545.2. NCBI lineage: Eukaryota > Metazoa > Mollusca > Gastropoda > Physidae > Physella > Physella acuta. The sequence continues at coordinate 628,405 of NW_026731895.1, read as the reverse complement.
TACAACTCTAACCCACACCATCAACCACACCACAGCCCTACAATCAACTGACCTGACTCACAATTCTAACCCACACCATCAACCACACCACAGCCCTACAACTAACTGACCTGACTCACATACAACTCTAACCCACACCATCAACCACACCACAGCCCTACAATCAACTGACCTGACTCACAATTCTAACCCACACCATCAACCACACCAAGCCCTACAACAACAGACCTGACTCACATACAACTCTAACCCACACCATCAACCACACCACAGCCCTACAACAACAGACCTGACTCACATACAACTCTAACCCACACCATCAACCACACCACAGCCCTACAATCAACTGACCTGACTCACAATTCTAACCCACACCATCAACCACACCAAGCCCTACAACAACAGACCTGACTCACATACAACTCTAACCCACACCATCAACCACACCACAGCCCTACAACAACAGACCTGACTCACATACAACTCTAACCCACACCATCGACCACACCACAGCCCTACAACCAACTGACCTGACTCACATACAACTCTAACCCACACCATCAACCACACCACAGCCCAACGACCAACAGACCTGACTCACATACAACTCTAACCCACACCATCAACCACACCACGCCCTACAACAACAGACCTGACTCACATACAACTCTAACCCACACCATCAACCACACACAGCCCTACAACCAACTGACCTGACTCACATTACAACTCTAACCCACACCATCAACCACACCACAGCCCTACAACAACAGACCTGACTCACATACAACTCTAACCCACACCATCAACCACACCACAGCCCTACAACCAACTCATACTGACCTGACTCACATACAACTCTAACCCACACCATCAACCACACCACAGCCCTACAACTAACTGACCTGACTCACATTACAACTCTAACCCACACCATCAACCACACCACAGCCCAACGACCAACAGACCTGACTCACATACAACTCTAACCCACACCATCAACCACACCACGCCCTACAACAACAGATCTGACTCACATACAACTCTAACCCACACCATCAACCACACACAGCCCTACAACCAACTGACCTGACTCACATACAACTCTAACCCACACCATCAACCACACCACAGCCCAACGACCAACAGACCTGACTCACATACAACTCTAACCCACACCATCAACCACACCACGCCCTACAACAACAGACCTGACTCACATTACAACTCTAACCCACACCATCAACCACACACAGCCCTACAACAACAGACCTGACTCACATTACAACTCTAACCCACACCATCAACCACACACAGCCCTACAACCAACAGACCTGACTCACATACAACTCTAACCCACACCATCAACCACACACAGCCCTACAACCAACAGACCTGACCCACACCATCAACCACACCACAGCCTTATAACCAACTGACCTGACTCACATACAACTCTAACCCACACCATCAACCACACACAGCCCTACAACCAACAGACCTGACTCAGTGTTGTTGTCGTCCACCACCACCACCATGTTCTGTAGACTGTCCACCTTCTTTTGTTCCTCCTCCAGACTTTTCTGTATCTCCTGTGGAGGACACAAAATATTTTAGTTTGATTTGGCTGAGTCAGCATTTAAATATAATGTTCATTTGGTGATATGGCTAAGTCAGGGTTTAAATATAATCTAACACCTATGGATCTTTCAGCGTATAGAGTGCTTTTAACAAAAAAAGGTGGTTTTTTAAAAGCGTCTAGCCATTTACCAAAATGCTGGGCTTTTAGAAATAAGAATTTTGTCATTATACTAAATTTTGTTAACAAGAAATATGTAATAAATGTGTCATTAAAATTGTGGCAACAAAAGTGTCATTAAAATTGAGTGAACAACATTAGAAAAGAACTGACTTTGTGCTCTTCAACTTGAGACTTGATGGCATCCAGGTCGGCACCAATCATGTGCTGTTTGACAATTCTTTCCTCCATGACAGTCAGCCAGTCACCAAGATCATCCAGCTGCTTCTGCTGAAGGTCCATCAACACCTTCTGAAGCCTGGAGAAACAAGTGACAGTTCAAAATGTGTTGATATCAAAGCCACCCAGTGCTGTTTATTTCACCAGTTAAACATTGTATTTACTTTAGAACGTTAACAAGCATTAGGTTTTTCTAAGGGACATTTACAGTTCAACTATTGTCTACACTACATTAGAATATATGTTTAGCTGCTTGGCACAGCCATGCAGATACATTAGATAAATATTTGTTCTATACAAAAATGTTGTATAAACTGATCTGAAGACTAAGATTGCTGTTTGTAGTGTGAAGTTGTGTTTTATTTAGAATAGAATTGAACACATATTTCTGTAAGAATCTCTGAAGATGTGTTGATGTTCAACATTAAAAATAATTGTATTTTTATAACAGGGAGGCATCATGACAACCAGTGGTTTGGTTCTTTAAGGTCACTGCCCTCCCCCCATCTATGACATTTCACTTGAGCCCCCCCGCCCCAGGGCTTGACATAGATATCCCTGTGTGTTTACATTCTGCTCTAGGTGCCTCAGGTCAGGTTGTTTGACTTGAGTAGGATCTAATACACAACTAGAGAACAACTCACACTAGTCAGGTGAAATACAGGTGATCTAATATGCCCTCATATAAAGTGGAGCTATAGGCCTAGGTAAGATAGAGACTGGATCATCCTACTCAAGGAACAACTGGATGAGTTAACTAACATAAGTATGGCACAGGTAGAAAGCCTGTTATGTACAACAGTTAAATAAAACTTATCAAATAGTGTCCAGATTTTTAGCAACTTAGCACATCTATACCTTAGGCAGAAGAAAAATGTGACCAGTGTGTTATACAATTGTTAGTTAGCGATTGTGTTAGTTTTATTAGAAAGTAGCTTGCGAATGATACTGATACGCAGACCAGTGTTTAGAATCTTAATAGCTGCAAGTCAGGCTCAACAGATGCCAGAACAATGTCAAGGAATGAATACCAATGTCTGACCTTGACCTTTTCCTCCATAATCTAGGCAGAAATGTTTCACTGTACCAACACATTTAGGTCAAAGTTAAATCCACATGTATGCCTGACTTAATCCACAGCTGACTTAATCCATTGCTGACTTAATCCATTGCTGACATAATCCACATCTTACTTAATCCAGTTTACTTAATCCAAAGCAGACTTAATCCACAACACCAAACATCTCATGTAATCCACAGTTGACTCTAACAGCTGACTTTATCTGCAGCGGACTCAATCCACAACATCAGACAACTGCCTTAATCGATTGCTGACTTAATCTACAGTGACTTAATCCACAGCTGACTTTAATCCATTGCTGACTTAATCCACAACGACTTAGTCCACACTACCATACAGCTGATACAACACCATCCATGAACTTGTTAAAGCTGACCAATGAATCCTACACCACCAATCACCTTAACTGACCAGTGGCTGAACCCTTTCTGCTGGATATCACGAGTCTGCACCCATGAACAGAGACACAAACATATCCCAGCATTCCACCAGTGACCTTGACCCTGCACGTGCTGACACCTGCACGTGCTGACACCCTGTCATGTGACTGACATCACAAGACACACACCCGGTTTACTCACCCTTTAAAAAAACTTTCGCTGTTGTATTCAGTAGAGTTGCGTTACTTTATCAAAACGTTACTTTAGTGTTAAGTGAAAAACTATTTAGTGAGACTGAGTTCAATATAAATCTGAACGTCTATGTATATGTGTGATAGGGAGAAATGTATGACACTATACTACTTTGTCATTATGGGGTAGTATGACATGATACTGTATATGTCATTGTGTGACAGTGAATATGAGAGGATGGTTAGTTAAAAAGGCAGAATTTCAAGAATGAAACTTAAACCAGTATACCGTAATATAAGCAAAAAATAAAAACATAACAGTAAACTCGTGTTTTCTTTCGTTAAAATAAGATATGTTTGTCTAAAAATGAATCGCATTAACTATTCGAAATTATCGCAAACTATGCTGCTAGACAAATGTGCAATGATTAGTGTGTTCGCTACGTAAATCAAATGTAATCAAACTAAAGGGAAGCTACTCTACACTAAAGGGAAGCTACTCTACACTTACCTTGTTGAATGAGACTGACATAAAAACTTCGTTAGGTGCCCTCACTAGCATTAACCCCAGTCTATTTAAAAACTACAAATGGACAAGTTCAATATTTGAACATACCTGTCTAAAATAGGGCATAACTGTCATTCTCTGATGTTAGAAAAAAAGGCGAATTTAGTAACTGTAGGCTTACCAAATTGGTACGTTATTTTCATTGCCCAGTGAGTTAAGCCATGTTGATAGATATGTTTGTAGAGCAAGAAGTGGCTGAGAATTTTAAGTAATTGTATAGGGGTGGTTACATTACAATATCAAGACTATCTTAAAGGCGGCTGAGCAATAATGTTTCATAAGCCGAGATCACAGAAATAGGTTAACTCTACTTTTTCTGTACTATTGACCTCCGTAGGAAAAATAAACTTCTTTTGTTTTAAACTTAGTGATAGCAAAGAACACAGTTGGTAATAGTAGAAGTATAAAACAAGCCACGTCCGTCAGAATTGTATGATCAGCACCTCACATGTTTGGTTACATTTAGGCCGTCAAGTTCTACCAACTACAGCCGAAGACTTCCGTATACACCTGGGTCATGTTCTTCCAACTACAGCCGGAGACTGCCGTATACATTTGGGCCAAGTCAAGTTCTACCAACTACAGCCGGAGACTGCCGTATACATCTGGGCCAAGTCATGTTCTACCAACTACAGTCGGAGACTGCCGTATACATTTGGGCCAAGTCAAGTTCTACCAACTACAGCCGGAGACTGCCGTATACATCTGGGCCAAGTCAAGTTCTACCAACTACAGCCGGAGACTGCCGTATACATTTGGGCCAAGTCAAGTTCTACCAACTACAGCCGGAGACTGCCGTATACATTTGGGCCAAGTCAAGTTCTACCAACTACAGTCGGAGACTGCCGTATACATCTGAGCCATATTCTACCAACTACAGCCGGAGACTGCCGTATACATCTGGGCCAAGTCATATTCTACCAACTACAGCCGGAGACTGCCGTATACATCTGGGCCAAGTCAAGTTCTACCAACTACAGCCGGAGACTGCCGTATACATGTGGGCCAAGTCAAGTTCTACCAACTACAGCCGGAGACTGCCGTATACATCTGGGCCAAGTCAAGTTCTACCAACTACAGTCGGAGTCTGCCGTATACATATGGGCCAAGTCAAGTTCTACCAACTACAACCGGAGACTGCCGTATACATCTGGGCCAAGTCAAGTTCTACCAACTACAGCCGGAGACTGCCGTATACATCTGAGCCAAGTCAAGTTCTACCAACTACAGTCGGAGACTGCCGTATACATCTGAGCCAAGTCAAGTTCTACCAACTACAGCCGGAGACTGCCGTATACATCTGAGCCAAGTCATGTTCTACCAACTACAGCCGGAGACTGCCGTATACATGTGGGCCAAGTCTACCAACTACAGCCGGAGACTGCCGTATTTAGCCGAAGAATGTTGGCTTTGGCTGCCATCCAAAAGAATAATTAGTTTAAAAAAAAATGAAAAAAAAAAGGTACAAGAGTAAAATCAAATCACAATTATTTTACTTTAATCGCTCTGGGATAGTTATTTAAAACTAAAAGACCAACTCTCTCAAACCAGCAATCCTATGGGCGACGTATTCGTCTGCAAATACACCTACGTAACATTCCCAAATATAATGGCATAAGGGGGAAATAACTAAGTGTACAATAATGGAAACATAGCCTTCGATTACTCCCCTTGTGTTGGCACTAAAAAAGCTAGTAAACCCTAAAAGGTTCGAGAAAGAGTGATCGTGTATTCAGCTTTAGTTACACTTTAAGTTTAAGTCACCCACAGGTCTCACACACCCGATACATCACCATCTTTACAGTTTAAAGACAACGATCTATGCATTTGATTTAGTCCGGTTTTTTTCACTTCATAAATATAAAATACTTAAGTACATGTATGGGTAAACATTTTTTAAAATATTAAATTGTTTTTACGCTTTTAGCTGTAAAGAAGCAAAAAAACATCACTTGAAGAAGGTTTAGACGCTGAAGTTAATTAGGTTGAAAAATCAAACAAACCATCAGCGAGAGGTTAATGAGTTCATAAAAGACGTCAACACCAGAGTTTTAAAAAATATTATTTTGTAAACAACTGTGTGTGCACGTGTTGTGTACTCACAGTTCATGTGCGATTGTCGCACTTGTGCGATGATCTAAAATACACTTGCATGTGTGTGATGGTCTAAAATACACATTCACGTGTGCGATGGTCTAAAATACACATTCACGTGTGTTGGTCTAAAATACCCATTCACGTGTGTTGGTCTAAACTACACATTCACGTGTGTTGGTCTAAACTACACATTCTCGTGTGTGATGGTCTAAAATACACTTGCACGTGTGTGATGGTCTCAACATACACATGCCAATGTGTGACAGTATACATAAATTCAGTGCCGGCGCCAGGTTATTTAGCGCCCTAGACAAAACTTAAAACGCCCCCTTTCTCACGGATTAATTACTAAAACATATGTATAAGAAAACAATTCATTAAAAGTGACATAATATTAATTTATTATCAATTATAAGGATATATCAAAATCAAATTTTATTTATCGTTTGCAAGCGTATTCATATTTTATTGAAATTGTCCACGAGTCTACTTTGTACTTTACGACTCCCCCCCCCCCCCCCCCCCACTTAGAAAATTTTAAGTGCTCCCCCACTCTCCCGGGAAAAATCTGGAAAAAAAAAAACATTGGAATTGGAAAAAAAAAGTTCTTGTAGATTTGGGATCTCCCGAGGTGAGCTCCAGAATGGACCTTACCTGTTTTAAGCTTGACTGTCTTTAGTTATAATTGTAAAATGTCTATACTGTGTGACTATTTAACGATTTTTTTTTGTTTTTGAAAAATAAAAGGTTATAAATGTTATAGAATCCAGCCTTAAATTGTTATATATGAATCCTTTAGGAGAGGGTGAAAAATATGAAAAGAGAATTGATTGAATGTTTAATTTACGACTAAGACTGTATGTCTACTAACATTAAGAATTCCAATCTACAACGGCTACTAATGAAATGTACTAATGCTAAAAAAAAACAACTAACAAACTATTTTGTTTAGAACTTAATTAGAACAATTGCAAATAATAACTTAAAGTTGTATTTATATGTACGAGGTCAACCTAAGGTCCAGGAATTTTAAATGAATATAAAGTTAAGCAACGAAGTATCTCCCATTTGAAAATCCAATTACCAAAATTTTATTCAAGGGAAATAACTTTCACAAGAAGAGCTAAACTAACCAAGTGTAACTAAGACGTTTAAAAACACAATAAAACGCTATAAATTTCCTTACAATTATAACAAAGCTTTTATATTAGCTATGTAACCTGTAAAAACAGTATATTTTACCTACTGAATACTTAACTGTAGGTTTTATTTGAAAGTCTAAAAGTGGTACCATTATTATAACATACTTCTATTCAAATTTGATGACATGCACTTATTTGAGTTTCGGTTGCACGGCAATAGCTACTTTGATAAAATTTTGGATCCCCTAAATAAAGGGACGTCTTTAAAAAAATCAAACACATGTAACTGTTTCAGAAATTGCTAGAATTATTAAATATAAAAAAAATAATTTAAAAAAAAATGTTTACGGTAGGTTATACATTCCATCCTATTTAATATTATATATTAATACATTAAGAATGTAAATATAGATTCCTAAAAAACTAAAGATTTTTCAACTAGAGAACGCCTACCTTTCTGTGTAGTGTGTTTCGTATCGAATTGAAATCATCTAACTTACGATAAACTCGACTACTCGATATACTTTACTACATTCACAACACATATCAAACTTCGATACCTAAACATAACTAGACTCGATGCTCCAGAACCACGACACCAACTCGTTTACTTCACCAAGCTCTACAAACGGTACTCCCAATCAACAACGATTTCACTGGACCTACTACTACACTTTAACAGTCAATATAATTCGATACCTTAATACCACAAGAATCAATACTCCCGAACTCCAGAACTACGATACTTCATCACCTGTATTCTCATTTCTCTGTTATCAATCAGATTCCACTAGACCTTCAACTACAAAACAGCCGAATAAAAATTATGACACTTTAACACTTCAATACTTTATACCTACGAAACCATATCAGCAACAGCCTTACGCCGTTACTCTCAAATCTAAACGATTCATCGAAGCTTACCAAACAAGTACAATACTTTGAACACCCCGTCATTACAAAACTCTATACACCAGGACAGATTTCCAATTCAAAGTCAGAGAAAACGAGACTTACAAGCCTTAATAAAATTAGATAACCGTTTAAAATGTTTGAAATTTAAATTACGAACTTATTTAATCGTTTACTACATCAATTATGTGACACCAAATTAAAAAGGCAAAGTGACTAGTAAAAAGCGCCCCGATCTTTCCAAATTAGGGAGGTGGGGGTTGCATTTTCACCATCGCGAATAAATATAGGCCTATATAGACCTAATTTTGGGGTGGGGGCGCAAAGTCGATCCTGGGTACCGAAATAGATCGCTACTCCTTTATAAAAGATTAGACACTTTTTGATAATCTTTTCTAAATACTACTAACACTCAACTTTGTTTACACGTTTGAATATTTATTTATTTGTCTGATTTGCTACTGGAGAGAATCTGCACTATGTGTAGAGCTGTAAAATAGTATGTAGGTAGAGAACAATTTTTCTTTTCAGACAGACTGTTGATCACACATTTATTTAAAGACGTTAATTAATTTATTGATTTATTCATAGGTAGATTAACCACATTAATTTTAAAAGTTTAGAAAAACGACTTTACTTTGAGCGAATAGTGACGTCACATGATTTGTTTACTTTTTTACATAAACAATGGCGGCTTGCATCGAAGATTGTGTTCCCATTCCAATGTTTAACGCGTTCTAAAGCTAATTTTCTGTCGGCTATAGCTTTTATGATACGTCCGTTTGCTTTTTTTTATTACGTTTCAGCACTATTATCAATGTTTTAACATTTCTTTTTATTTTATTATACAATACATTTCTCTAGATCTACAGATCAGCTGTCGAAGGGAAAAAAAGTTATGAATCTAGATCTAGGTCACTAGACTTAACGTAAATTCTAGATCTAGACTTAATATAAGTTCTACATCTAGAATCTATTTCAGGTCGTAATTATTTTATATAAATCTTTGCTTGTTTAGCTATGGAATTTGGGATATAGATCTAGGCCCCTTATTAAATTTAAAATATTAGGACCTATTCGCGTAACTGGTTTCTTAATTTGCAGTACAGTATAGGACTAATTTTACTCTGGTTAGTCAGTGATGCTATAGCTAAGATGATAGTGGAATGGCTATTGTGCGGGTGGTATGGGTTCGAGACACATCAGGGCAGGTCAAGTAGAGTTCGCCTGTTTCTTTGTCCTCAGCATATAAAGGGACAGTCGGGGCAGAGACATGCTCGGACGGAATCGTTTTTTAAAACGATAAAAACATGTCTTCTGTGACTTGAGGGGCACTGGGCAGGTGAAGTAGAGTTGAGTAGGTCACTTGTGACGTCCGTATATGAAGGGATAGTGTGGTCAAACCCATGCTCAGCCGAAATCGGTTTTTTAAAGGTTTAAAGGGAAAAAACCGTCTTTTTGAATGTGGGGTCTGGTTTTTTGTGACGATAAGTGACAGACGTGATGTTTTTTATGGATGACCTCCCCCCCCCCCCAAAACCCACAGTTATCCAAAGGATGACGGGTAAGTCGAGTAGCAATTAAATCTTTTTGCGCCCCCACTAGGGATGGCGCCCTAGACTACCGCCTTATAGGTAGCGCCGGCCCTGCATACATTTAGTAATGTTTAGTCGAATGTCGTAAATACCAGCCTGGGGTGGGGGTGTAAATAGAAATGCCAGCCTAGGGGGGGGGGTGTAAATAGAAATACCAGCCTGTTGTAGGTGAGATCAAACACATTGCGTGAGCTCAATCTTAATTAACCTAATTAAAACTTACTATTCGATGGGGTCTGCTAACACAGCACTTGTGTTATCGGCCGTTGAGTCACGTGATGCAGACCACACCAACACAGTGCTAACAACAGACGCACACACCCTCCACCAAGTTATAAGACGCCAGCCAGAAGATGCTATCATACCTATTGTTAACCCATTATTGCTGCATGAAAGTAAGCCACATTTTTGTTCTCTCTCTCTCTAGTGGGAAAACCCGTTGACCAGAGATAGGTTAGGGCCGCGCAAGTCGCAGGCTCGGGATGTGATACAACATTAGACAACAGGACCACCAGTGATGGGAAGGGGAGTGGAGAGATGCCTCATTGTTAAGTTTATCTTATCAGTCGTCGTAATACCATCTGGAAATAGCAAAGGTGGGAAGAGGGGAAAACGGTCGTGGTGTTAAGGAAAGGGTTAGTTAACTGAATATGTGCTAGAAATGTGTAAAATAGACAACACAATTCTACGCTAGACAACGACTGGGCCGATTTTAAACCCCGTTAGCTTGGAGTTAGGAAATGGTCGATAATATAACTAGAACGGTAGATATGTAACCGTCAATAGAACTAGAACGGTAGATATGTAAACATGAGATCACGACGAAAGCCCAGATAGGATTTAGTGTAACGGTCAGGTAGGACTTAGTGTAACGGTCAGATAGGACTTAGTGTAACAGATAGGACTTGGTGTAACGGCCAGATAGGACTTAGTGTAACAGATAGGACTTGGTGTAACGGCCAGATAGGACTTAGTGTAACGGTCAGATAGGACTTAGTGTAACGGTCAGATAGGACTTAGTGTAACGGTCAGATAGGACTTAGTGTAACGGTCAGATAGGACTTAGTGTAACGGTCAGATAGGACTTAGTGTAACGGTCAGATATGACTTAGTGTAACGGTCAGATAGGACTTAGTGTAACGGTCAGATAGGACTTAGTGTAACGGTCAGATAGGACTTAGTGTAAGGGTCAGATAGGACTTAGTGTAACGGTCAGATAGGACTTGGTGTAACGGTCAGATAGGACTTGGTGTAACGGCCAGGTAGGACTTAGTGTAACGGTCAGGTAGGACTTAGTGTAACGGTCAGATAGGACTTAGTGTAACGGTCAGATAGGACTTAGTGTAACGGTCAGATAGGACTTAGTGTAACGGTCAGATAGGACTTAGTGTAACGGTCAGATAGGACTTAGTGTAACGGTCAGATAGGACTTGGTGTAACGGTCAGATAGGACTTAGTGTAACGGTCAGATAGGACTTAGTGTAACGGTCAGATAGGACTTAGTGTAACGGTCAGATAGGACTTAGTGTAACGGTCAGATAGGACTTAGTGTAACGGTCAGATAGGACTTGGTGTAACGGTCAGATAGGACTTAGTGTAACGGTCAGATAGGACTTAGTGTAACTGCCCTACGTATTACCCCAGCACTGACTATGATTGCCGCAGACAGAGAAACCATTAGGTCGAGACAGATAGATAAGACGAAGACAATTATGGGCCCATTGTCTAAAGCCCAGAGATCATATTTGGTGAGTCTGGGATACGGGGGCTCGACTCGTTCATTAGATGGGAGGGAGATGGGACGATGGTGCCAAAAAGAAAATTAAGCAACGTCTATAAAAATGTGGGTAGTATTGTGATGGTTTATTCTTTATGGCACAACTAAATGTATTCCTATTTGTATGTTTTAAATGCTTTTAATTTGATTGTTGTCAGTTGTGTAATGTAAACTAACCTTGACGGCAAACAAACACAATAACATACAACATAAAACAGGAGTATAGGTAATTTATAATATACCTAATGGAAATAGAGGAAGTAACTCGAGAACTTAATTGGAATAAAAGAAGAATTTTGAGATGTTTGTGTTGTGACAAACGTTTGTTTAAGGCAACCATATGAAAAGTGTTTGTTTGTGTTTGTGTGCATCACACTCGGTACAGACAACGCACAAACAACAGCAAATGATGGACATGGGACTTAAACATCCTGCATGCAGCACCAACTAGAGTAGATCTGATGTACTCACTATTATGAAAGTCTGAACTTTTGACCCCCCCCCCCCCCAAAACGCTTAACATCTACGTACTCACCTAGACTGTCTATCCAAAACCTTGACCCTTAGCCCCTTCCACCCAAGTACTCACCTAGACTGTCTATCCAAAGCCTTGACCCCTGCCACCCAAGTACTCACCTAGACTGTCTATCCAAAGCCTTGACCCTCCCACCCAAGTACTCACCTAGACTGTCTATCCAAAGCCTTGACTCTCAGTTCCTCCCAACGGTTGTTTAAGAGGCTCATCTGTGTTCGAATCTCCTTGTCCTCCTCGGCCGTGACCTTCCCATCAGCAAGAAGGTCATTCCCTTCCTTCAAGACCCCGCCTATACTGTCCTGGTGTCTGGTCAGTTCCACCATGAATTCCTGTCAATGGAACCAAACAACAGGACATTAAAATACACTATAGGTGAATCATAACACAACGTGAAACAAGATACATCAGGGAATACAACGTACATCATCAGACACTATCTACCACATAGAACACAGTGTAAAACAAAACGCTGTAGTGAAATACCCACAAGACAAAACGGACAAAACACCACACCATATAGATCGTCGCCCAGAACATAAGCCAACAGTAAACAAGTAAGCAGGCACAGTGATGGAATCAACTGGCCTACACAAAGTTACCTCATGTTGGTTGAACTGTTCCTTGACCTTGTTGACCTCACTAGCGATTGGCTCCTGTTTTTCTATAACTTCCTCAGCGTCCAACAACCAAGTGAGGACATTCTCCAGGGCGTCCTGGTAGGACATCAGGTCCACTGACACGGTGCTCATTGTGCTGTGTCGGGACTCAGAACTGCTCATGGACATGGCCGACTGGAAGTAGAAAGTAAAGGGTTACATCTGGGCAGAATTCAACAAGTGAGTAAAGGGTTACATCTGGGCAGACTTCAACGAGAGGTTAGAGGGTTACATCTGGGCAGACTTCAACGAGAGGTTAGATGGTTAACTTTGGACGGATTTGATCGAGAGGTTAGATGGTTAACAGTGGGCAGACTTATACGAGAGGTTAGAGGGTTTACATCTGGGCAGATTTGAGCGAGTGGTTAAAGGGTTACATCACGGCAGACTTCAACGAGTGGTTAGAGGGTTAATTTTCGGCAGACTTAAGTGGTTAAAGGGTTAACTATGATCAAAGTGGAATAAAAGGGTAAAGGGTTAATTCTGGGCAGAATGAAACGAGATAGTAAAGGGTTAACTTTAGGCAGTATGGAACAAGAGGGTAAAGGGCTAATTATAGGCTAACGAACAAGACATAAAGGGTTAATTTTGGGTGGAAGAAGAGAGTAAATGGGATACTAGATGGTGCTATGTATGTTCGGCAGTCTGGAACACGCGAATAACAAAGTTAACAAGACAGAAATAATTTAATTTTACTCATACTGCAACAAGAGGAACTTCCGGCAATCGGAAACTATACGTAAAGGGTTAACTTAGGGCAGATTACAGAGTGGGACATCAGATAAAGACGAGCTTAGGCAGATTATAACAAGAAAATGTATAGAGGGGTTGGAGGCCGATGTTGTTACTGATATAGCAATATTGACATACATTTTTATTTCTACGCCAAAGGTAGCCACAGGTACAGACATTAGTGCTAGTGAAGACAGAACAGATTAAGACAGGATCCAAGCCCACCTCTCGCCACGGTACCAAATCTCCAGGTGTACATAGCACCTGGTTTAAAGTTTAAACACTACGACAAGTTAGCTCTACAAAATACACCGTTTTGGATAGTCCACTTTCTTTACATTAACAACATTGAATATCATTATTGGTTAAAAGGCGGTATTGAGTTGTCTTCAAACTGAAACTAGATGATGATATTTTTCGGGAAGAGTTAAATATGTGGTAACTATGTGTATATAAACCATTCCTTAATTAGGTTGTCAAGTTGAAAGTGTATTTCGCGATTATTAACAGCTAGCGGTGTTGGACAGGGTAAATTGCGAGACAATTAAGAGATAATTGCTAGAGACGGTGTAATTAAATTTACTGTAAGTGCAGTCCGGTCGTTCTAGGTGTACTGTAAAACTAAACCACGCGACCATCGCCGGATGTAGGAAATAATTTTATACAAGGTTTTCACAGACAAGAGTAAGAAATTAGGTAGAAGGGCCGCAAGGGAGAGAACCGTGTTGCACCCAATCCAGTTCTTTGATGTTGGGCACTTTGCTCGGGGAAGTCTGGGATACAGGATATCACGTGGTTTCCCTGGTCCAATAGAATCACACGTCTATACCGGATGCCGACCATCATTGTTTAAACACGTTTTTAATACGTTTAAAATGTTTTATTTTCATGAAAAGAAGTTGTATACGTATTTTACTATTGTAAATTACATATTTCTTCATTTATTTATATCAGAATGTGTTAAAAATTGTTTTTTTTTACTGGCTGCTTTTAAGACAGATGAATGTCTAGTTTGTAAATTTTACAACACACCCGAACTTTGTGTTGACTCAAATTCACATGTCCTCTTTATACGACCACTAAATGAACATATTGTCTTTAGGGCCTTTTTAATTAGCCATACCAGAAATTTAAGTCTCTAAAATTGACAATAATAAAACGCTATTATTTATGTATGAAGTTGATATTGGTCAAGTGAGAAAAAGTTGAAATTATTCAAGTGAGAAAAAGTTGAAATTTTTCAAGTGAGAAAAAGTTGAAATTTTTCAAGTGAGAAAAAGTTGAAATTTTTCAAGTGAGAAAAAGTTGAAATTTTTCAAGTGAGAAAAAGTTGAAATTATTCAAGTGAGAAAAAGTTGAAATTTTTCAAGTGAGAAAAAGTTGAAATTTTTCAAGGGAGAAAAAGTTGAAATTATTCAAGTGAGAAAAAGTTGATATTATTCAAGTTAGAAAAAGTTGAAATTATTCGAGAAAAAGTTGATATTGGTTAAGTGATTAGGGTATAAATAGAAGCTCCAAAACATCCAAATAATTCCAGCCTCCAAATTAGAAAAACATCTAAATTTAGCTCCCCTCCCCTTTCCCTCCCCACCTCTATTTAAAACCAGATCTGAGGTACCCGCATGAAAATAAAACACGCCTAAACCAGCAGACAATGAGTTAATTGTGAACAGAATGCTCGCCCATTGCATTCATCTAGGGGAGACAATTATTTTATTATTCCATTTTTATCCTCCAGGAAATGTTTTCCTTCAGCTTGACGTGTCAGTGTAAACAAGAAAAATGTGAACAAACGAAAATGGCGAGCTGATCGAGAAACTTTATACAGGATTTATAATTTTCAGAAATCTGGTGTACTG
Organism: Physella acuta; assembly: GCF_028476545.2. NCBI lineage: Eukaryota > Metazoa > Mollusca > Gastropoda > Physidae > Physella > Physella acuta. Next base: position 612,902 of record NW_026731895.1, on the reverse strand, counting down.
ACGCTCAATAAACATTTCACGTTTAAGCTGTTGAAATGATTTAAACAAGATGGACGTCAATAATTTAAGTTTTTTTTTCTTTCTTGTTGCGTTGACACGGGCGTGGGGTTATCGGGAATTTCCGAAGCAAGTCACACGCAATGTTTGCTTGCCTTCGCACCATTCGGTGTTGAATCGGGCCCATTCTTCAAACAGCGCGTTCGGTCGGCGATATGGAAACAGTAGCGGTACATGGGTCAGTTGTCCCATAAACACGGGTCATAAGATATGGAAACACTAGCAGTACATGGGTCAGGTGTCCCATAAACACGGGTCAGTCAATATGGAAACACTAGCAGTACATGGGTCAGTTGTCCTATAAACACGGGTCAGGCAATATTGAAACACTAGCAGTACATGGGTCAGTTGTCCCATAAACACGGGTCATAAGATATTTAAACACTAGCAGTACATAAGTCAGTTGTCCTATAAACACGGGTCAGGCAATATTGAAACACTAGCAGTACATGGGTCAGTTGTGCCCAAAACACGGGTCAGGCCAATACAGATTTTATTGGGTCTAACCCAGTGGCCAAAGCACTAACCCTGACCATAACACAGTGGCCTTAGTCTAAATCATGTGGTCAAAATTTTAGCCCCGTGGCCAAAGCCCTAATCCTAGCGCAATGACAAATGCCCAAGCCATAACAAGGCGTCAAAGCCCTAATCCTAGCTTTTATCATCTGTCCCAAGCAGAAGTCAACTGCAGTGCATTTAGAAGTATTCTTATCCAATCGTATATAATTAATGGTTGTTACAGAAATTAACCCCACATGTAGCCTTATACGCGGAACCTCTTCATGAACAAAAGAACTCAGCCAAACTCGGAGCGAGGTAAGTTTAATCTATTACAGCAAGCAGTACGTCATTGTTGTTTGATGAACACGTCATGACTGACCTTGTCAGCGACACGTCATCACTAACACATCCGTTTCATTCTGTACTCGCGCCTTTAACCTTAATCTAAAACGTAACCAGCGTGTCGGGAGATAACCTACGCGATACACCGCTCACCTAACCCACGCGATACACCGCTCACCTAACCCACGCGATACACCGCTCACCTAACCTACGCGATACACCCTCACCTAACCTACGCGATACACCGCTCACCTCCAACTGAAAACATCAGCCTGACGTAACACAAAACGCACAACAACCGCCACACGTCCAGGGACGGTCTGTTGGCTTCAGGGTAGGGGCGGGACGGGATATACGTCATTAGCGCTACGCCGGCAAGTTTTGATAAAACACGGTAATTAGAAAACCCATTTTTTTTTAAAAAATAACTAGGCATGTACGATTGTGCCAAATTATTGGTGCAACGCGATTTCTCTGTCCAATCGATTTAGTATTCCCAGGATGTGACGTTCCTACCCACGATAGAGCGAAAAAAAATGATATATATTTACACTAGACAGACTCAAACGATTGCCGTAGAGATATTTCCGACAGAGCTATTGTAGCCAGATCAAATTGTTGATACATGGCCAAATGTAAAGGACAAATATCTACGTTTTTAAAAAAAAAAATTTTTAATAACTACATAAAGAAAATGAAGTGGCCGTGGTATGAATGAGAGTAAATATGAAAGAGATAATATTTAACCGTCACAATTAATTTAATTAGATAGTTGATCATATCATCATTATGAATTAATAGAAATATCTTTTCCGTATTTTCCCCAAACCCTCGAACCGAGAATGTAACCAACCTTTACAGATGAGACATGTTACTCGTATGTTTACAGTTTTTTTTTCTCTGTTTAAAATTCACCCACTTTTTCCCAGAATAATTTAAGCAATTAACTAGCACATTCCACTGGGCTCACGAGAAAAATAAATCACCGTTGCTACACACAAGGGCATTCATCAAGTAGACAAAACGCGGCCTGTATCTTGGAGTCAGGTAGAGGAGAATATATATATATATATATATATATATATATATATATATATATATATATATATATATATATATATATATATATATATATGTGTGTGTGTGTGTGTGTGTGTATACAAAGGACGATACAGTGACTAGTATCACACAGGTAGGTACTTGTGTGACGTGACACTATTTAAGTAATTATATGACGTGACACAATGGTACATACATTTGTTGTGTGACGTAACACAATGGTACATACATTGTGTGACGTGACACATTGGTACATACATTTGTTGTGTGACGTGACACATTGGTACATACATTTGTTGTGTGACGTAACACAATGGTACATACATTGTGTGACGTGACACAATGGTACATACATTTGTTGTGTGACGTGACACACTGGTACATACATTTGTTGTGTGACGTTACTCACTGGTACATATATTTGCTTGTGTGACGTGACACAATGGTACATACATTTGTTGTGTGACGTGACACACTGGTTTATACATTTGTTGTGTGACGTGACACAATGGTACATACATTGCTTGTATGAAAAGACAAAATTAAAGACTAGCAACAGTCGAACATTCAGGAATTTTAAGTACCCTATGAGCATATTACTTATCTGTAATGATACCGTTCTTTAGACTTGGAGAAGTTGATAATTCCTACATGTTTACAGTTTATTGGTTCAAACCATTGGGTCTACTTGAGTTTTGTTAGAAGTTTCAAGGGTTAATAGTAGTTAAAAAGGAACAAATTAGCTTCTGACCGCTACGTTATAGAAAACAAGGGAAGTAAGATTGCGTCATGAATGATCTCCCCTCGCGTCTAAACAGTCAAAAGCTGTGCGCTTGCATCTGGTCGAGTCTGGTAAAGTCACGTGGTGTGCACTTGACAGGTGAAGGGTGCACGCTGGGTATTTTTTTTTTCAGGATGCACATGCCATCCCCAATCTATGCCTAAAAGGTGAGTCTATTTAAACACCAGAGTACACATTCTTGACCCATTTTTTATCAATATAAAAAAAAACGACAACAAATAAAATTAGTAGTCAACATCTAACACGGAAACGAGGTTATCCATTAAAAAATTAATTACTATTTCAAAATACGAAACCAAATAAAATTGGAAATTTTTTATTTTCATTTTTTATCTTCGGTTATTATTTTGACAGATTCAAATATCACTAAACTAACAAGTCTAGTAATGTTATATATATAAGGTATGGTGTATATAAATACACACAATTGGAAGTGTAATTGTGTGTGTGTGTTTGAAATAGAGTGTGTGAATGGTGGTGTCTGATGGTCACTCGACAGTACCAAACAACACCATCTCCCACACCTGGTTTATGCAATATCTATGACATTTTTCAGTATCAGAAATTACGCCACCAGATTAAAGTTTCTCCCTTTGAGAACCCTGGAAGTATGTGCAGAACAAAACACCAGGCCTCTACCCACTCCCCTGCCGTACCCTACCCCGTACCCCTGCCGTACGCCCCCCCCCCCCCACCCCCAACTAAAAAAAAAGACAGGGAAAATAAAATAAAGGTGATAGGCGGCAACTTCAATGTCGTTTGGCAGGCGTCCATCTTGTAGCAAGTGGTTGATGGGATAGCTCTGGGATCTAAATGGGATAAACTCAGCATCGGTGCTGGGAGCGACGGTAGACGTGCAGGTACGTGGAAGATGTGTCTACGTCAGTTTTACGGCTGGGGTCTGGCCTTAAGGGGTGCCAAATACGACCTCTCTAACCACTGGACTCATCGAACTTGTACATAGAACTAGTCGTCATAAAAAAAAGTTATATTAAAATTGTGTAAAAAGAATTATCCTGAGTTGAAGTTAACGGATGTTTTTATTATATTTTAAAGTAATTTATTATTTTACTGCTAGTACTGTTAACTAATGTTATTTAAAAGAAATATATTTGCAAAACTTTATATGTATTCAAAATGATGAAGCTAGCTTTTTTTCTAAACACTACTTTATGTTAATTTAAAAAATAAAAGAACAATCGCCGTTAAGTCAGCACAAGAATGGCTTAATTTAAAAGACAAAGACGGAAACAGGATACGGCCAAGTTCAAGGTCAGAATGAGGTCTGCGATAAAACACCAACAGATGAAAACTAAAAACAGGGACACCGACTGGCATCTAGATCTTTAATCAGCTGGTTTTAACAGAAACAAAAAATGTGTACTTACACGTCATCACAGCACACAAACACACGAACATCGTGTAGAACAAACAACACGGTGATAGAAGTAGAGGGTAACACACAGCGACCATGAATGAATCCCCCCAACAACAGGGGTGACCTCTGACCTTACGCTCACTGGCAGGGGCCAAGACAAAAGGCGGAGAGAAATGAGGCCGTCGATTTCAAACACTTGGACTCTCCCGGCCGCGGGGAATTGAACGGCTCTTATTTTCTTCTTTAAATCGGGGGGAGGGGGGGGGGGGGGGCACAAGGATGCGTACTTTCGTTTGTTTTTTTGCATGCGTGTGTGTGTGTGAATGTGTGAGTGTATGAGCGTGTGTGTGTGGGCATGTGTGTGAGCGAGTGTATGTATGTGTGGGTGTGTGTGACTGCGCTTTTGCATGTGTGAGTACGTATGTGTATGATTGTATGAACATGCGTGTGTGATTGTGAGTGTTAGTGTATGAGCGTGTGTGTGTGGGCATGTGTGTGAGCGTGTGTATGTATGTGTGGGTGGGTGTGAGTGCGCTTTTGTATGTGTGTGTGAGTACGTATGTGTATGATTGTATGAACATGCGTGTGTGATTGTGAGTGTTAGTGTGTGAGCGTGTGTATGTGTGTGTGGGTGTGTGTGACTGCGCTTCTGCATGTGTGAGTACGTATGTGTATGACTACATGAACATGCGAGTGAAAAAGAGTGCACATATGATCGTGTGTGTGTGTGTGTATATATATATAAGCAAATGTGTAGGCATTTGTGAGTGGACATGTAAATGTGAGTATATGAGCAAGCATTGTGTATTATAGCGGTAAATGTGTGTGGTACGTGTGTTGGGAAAGCATGTGTGTGTGACATGTGTGTGTGACATGTGTGTGTGTGACATGTGTGTGTGTGACATGTGTGTGTGTGACATATGTGTGTGACATGTGTGTGTGTGACATATGTGTGTGACATGTGTGTAAGCCATACGTGCGGGCGGCATTGTGCGTGTTTGTGTGTATTCGAGTCTATGATCATCCATGTGTATACACGTGTGTGTAAATAACATATTTATATAACAAACTTGTCACAGCCTATGTGAGCTGGTCACTGTCAAATGATGTCAGCTAACCTGTCTTATTGTCTCTCTGTTTTGCTCCTAGACCTGGCTGTATTACAACTGAATCAACGGACATGAGGGAGTTTTAACAACAGGATATCACTGGCCGTCTGCCAGATGTAGAGAGTCACGTGACCGGCAATTAGTTTATCAAACGACACCTCCAGGCTAAATTTGATTTCTCATGTAGATAAAACACACCCAAGCTTACATCGAAGTTGTTGTTGCACACTTTCTGCGCGTATTTCCTCTAGCACTGATGCGCACGTTGCACCGCCAGCCTGCTATGAATGCACCGATTCTACCCCGTGCATTGGGCCGCGACGCCTCATGTTTTCATTTCGTTAGTTAAAATAGACAAAGCTATAAATAGTTCAGCTAGCAGTTAAAAATAGCCTCCGATTGGAAAGTGTTGGCATGTGAATTAGAAATCAAGTCAGTAGGAATACGAATTATCTCTGAGTGTATGTCTATGTTTGTATTTTTAGTATGAAATATTTTTAAAAATAAGTCTTAAATATAATCCTAGTCAACGGTATTGATTGTATCAATTGTACTCGCACTGAACAATGTGAGGGAGATGGTTAAGATGAGATTACAACTACAGCAGACGTGAGATTACAGCAGACGTGAGATTACAGCAGACGTGAGATTACAGCAGACGTGAGATTACAACTACAGCAGACGTGAGATTACAACTACAGCAGACGTGAGATTACAACAGACGTGAGATTACAACAGACGTGAGATTACAACTACATCAGACGTGAGATTACAACTACATCAGACGTGAGATTTCAACTACAGCAGGCGTGAGATTACAACTACAGCAGACGTGAGATTACAACTACAACAGACGTGAGATTACAGCTACAGCAGACGTGAGATTACAACTACATCAGACGTGAGATTACAGCAGACGTGAGATTACAAGTACAGTAGACGTGAGATTACAACTACAGCAGACGTTAGATTACAACTACAGCAGACGTGAGATTACAACTGCAGCAGACGTGTAACTGGGGCAGACGATGGGTCAATACGACATGATTGATACATGACCTAAGATTATCCTACGTATATCTGAGATCATAACTGAAGTAGCCTGTCGGTCAACAAGACATGATTGATATATGACCTGATGATATATGACCTGATGATATATGACCTGATGATATATGACCTGATGATATATGACCTGATGATATATGACCTGATTATAGGAAGTTTCAACACCCAACTCGGCACTTAATTAAAGCATAACACTTACCTGCCCAGCAACAGAGGAAGTAACCAAAAGCCATTACACCAGATATTAGAGAACAGACATTAGAAAAAATATCATGTGAGAGGAACGATTCCGTTCAATCAAAGAAGCGAACTTCTAGATCGCTAACTTAGTTTTTAGATGCATCAGTAGTCGTTTATATCAATGCTTTATTTAATGAAAGACAAAACAAAACAATAGGCCTTCATATCAACGTTTTAACGAAAGACAAAACTGCATACAGTCCACTGCATTAACCGCCCCTTTACTGATGTGTAGTAGTTCATTTAATTAGTAGGAAACCTACGGCTTCTATTTAATTAGTAGGATGCCTACGGCTATCATTTTTATAGCTGTATTGATTTGTCATTGCTGTGTACATGTGTATAAAAATATAGAGCTTTTACACTTACACTGCTATTTAAAAAATCGTGCAACCCCCACCCCCCACCCGTCTCTTAACTTAGCAATAGAGGGCACTTGTTCCTCGATTGTCCCCCACCCTCAGTTTTCCCCGCCCCTTTCTTTGGCCGACTTGTCACTCATTCTTTCGTCCTTACATCACTGTCCCAAAGGTCAAGGCCAGGTCAAGGTAACTCAATATCCACAAGTCCCACATGAGGAACTAAGGTAATGATATCTCACATGTTATGTGACTGTTATAGTTATGACTACATACGACTGACCTAATTATATAGATTGCACCTGACTGACCTAAATAAGACTTTATCCTTTACAAACATGCACTTGTACATAAATAACGCCTTTGATTTTCACAATGTAATTTATCTTGCAGAACTTGGTTGAAAGAACCAAATTACTCAACGACACACATTGTAAAATTATAAGAGAAATACATACGTAAGTTTATATTTTTTCCCTTACATTTTTCCTTGCCAACTTTTTAAACAATCTTATTTTTAAACATTAATGATACCTAAACTAAATGCTTAGAATTATATAATCAAGTTCCTATCACCAAATGAGAAATTAGATTTGTTTAAAGCTATATCACCAGTTTAACATATACATTTGAATTATGTGAATAACTTTATGGCGCACAATTTTTGAACATTTTTATACAATAAAGACCAAATTTTAAAAATACAAATATGCACAATCTGGTAGATAAGACAAACACCAGCAGTATGTGTAGAAGAGATCAAGAAACAACCACACAAGATAAAAATTAGAGTTGACCTAATGGATAAAATCAAACAAGCAGGCACTATAACCGAACCTTCACAGTCACATATGAAGAAATTATTGCTCGTGTTCAACTTTACAACACACCTCGTCGTCTTCAACTTTAACAACACACCCCATCGTGGTCAAATTTACAACACACTCCATCGTGTTTAACTTTACAACACGCCCCATCGTCAACTTTACAACACACCCCATCATCGTGTTCAACTTTACAACACACCCCATTGTCAACTTTACAACACAACCCATCGTCAACTTTACAACACACCCCATCGTCAACTTTACAACACACCCCATCATCAACTTTACAACACACCCCATCGTCAACTTTACAACACACCCCATCGTCAACTTTACAACACACCCCATTATCGTGTTTAACTTTACAACACACCCCATCATCGTGTTCTTTACAACACACCCCATCATCGTGTTCAACTTTACAACACACCCCATCATCAGTGTTCAACTTTACAACACACACCATCATCGTATTCAACTTTACAACACACCCAATCGTCAACTTTACAACACACCCCATCGTCAACTTTACAACACACCCCATCGTCAACTTTACAACACACCCCATCGTCAACTTTACAACACACCCCATCGTCAACTTTACAACACACCCCATCGTCAACTTTACAACACACCCCATCGTCAACTTTACAACACACCACATCATCGTTGTCAACTTTACAACACACCCCATCGACAACTTTACAACACACCCCATCGTCAACTTTACAACACACCCCATCGTCAACTTTACAACACACCCCATCATCGTGTTCAACTTTACAACACACCCCATCATCGTGTTCAACTTTACAACACACCCCATCGTCAACTTTACAACACACCCCATCATCGTGTTCAACTTTACAACACACCCCATCGTCAACTTTACAACACACCCCATCGTCAACTTTACAACACACCCCATCATCGTGTTCAACTTTACAACACACCCCATCGTCAACTTTACAACACACCCCATCGTCAACTTTACAACACACCACATCATCGTTGTCAACTTTACAACACACCCCATCGACAACTTTACAACACACCCCATCGTCAACTTTACAACACACCCCATCGTCAACTTTACAACACACCCCATCGTCAACTTTACAACACACCCCATCAACGTGTTCAACTTTACAACACGCCCCATCGTCAACTTTACAACACACCCCATCATCGTATTTAACTTTACAACACACCCCATCATCGTGTTTAACTTTACAACACACCCCATCGTCAACTTTACAACACACCCCATCATCGTGTTCAACTTTACAACACACCCCATCGTCAACTTTACAACACGCCCCATCGTCAACTTTACAACACACCCCATCATCGTGTTCAACTTTACAACACACCCCATCATCGTGTTTAACTTTACAACACACCCCATCGTCAACTTTACAACACACCCCATCATCGTGTTCAACTTTACAACACACCCCATCGTCAACTTTACAACACGCCCCATCGTCAACTTTACAACACACCCCATCATCGTGTTCAACTTTACAACACACCCCATCATCGTGTTTAACTTTACAACACACCCCATCGTCAACTTTACAACACACCCCATCGTCAACTTTACAACACGCCCCATCGTCAACTTTACAACACACCCCATCATCGTGTTTAACTTTACAACACACCCCATCGTCAACTTTACAACACACCCAATCGTCAACTTTACAACACACCCCATCGTCAACTTTACAACACACCCCATCGTCAACTTTACAACACGCCCCATCGTCAACTTTACAACACACCCCATCATCGTGTTCAACTTTACAACACACCCCATCATCGTGTTCAACTTTACAACACGCCCCATCGTCAACTTTACAACACACCCCATCATCGTGTTCAACTTTACAACACACCCCATCATCGTGTTCAACTTTACAACACACCCCATCGTCAACTTTACAACACACCCCATCGTCAACTTTACAACACACCCCATCATCGTGTTCAACTTTACAACACACCCCATCGTCAACTTTACAACACACCCCATCGTCAACTTTACAACACACCCCATAGTGTTCAACTTTACAACACACCCCATCGTGTTCAACTTTACAACACACCCCATCGTCAACTTTACAACACACCCCATCGTCAACTTTACAACACACCCCATCATCGTGTTCAAATTACAACACACCCTATCGTCAACTTTACAACACACCCCATCGTCAACTTTACAACACACCCCATTGTCAACTTTACAACACACCCCATCGCCAACTTTACAACACACCCCATCGTCAACTTTACAACATACCCCATCGATCAGATCATACAAGCGGTGTACATCTATCCCAGAACATCCATTTCTCTTGGAACTTTTATTGATGTTCTACCCTACACTTTTTAACAGTCCGTTTTCAACACGGAAACTACAAACGAATGTTTTGTTTTTTCTTACTGTAGTTAACAGTGGGAACAACATAACGGGATGAGTTATACATCGATCTAACGGTTATTGAACACGCAGGTTAAATACAGCTAGCAAAGATAAAAGACAAAAACAAAACTGGTATGTCTAGTGTTTATCCTGTTTCCAGCATAAAATGGCGTTCAATTTAGGTCCATATGGTTCGAATATCGATAAGATAAGGGCATGAACTCTAGCATTGCTACCCACCCCCATGACCTTGAGCGGGAGGTCGACAGACGTGGAACTGGGTCCCTGACAGGTTCCGTTACTTCCTGTCCTTTAAAACATTTCCTCTCTCTGTATAAATTTAAATGTACTACACGTCAAAATAGATTGGGTCTTTCAAACCCGAATTTAAAAAAAATAAATCTCATTTTTTTAACATTTAAAAACATTTAAGTCGCCAGTCTGTGGCTGACGGGGGTTGGGTTGGTGGTCAAAATTTATAACTCACTTTTGACCATTCTCTTAGTTATAGAAAGATTTGGAGAGATCAACGCTTTTATTGCCACACACAATTATCTTTATAATCATTGTTTGGGTGTGTGAGGGTGCGAGTTTTTACAGAGTAGGTGAAATCAAAAGAGTGGGGATGTGTCGAGTCTAAGACTGGGGATGGGTGGAGGCTAAGAGTGGGGATGGGTGGAGTCTAAGAGTGGGGATGGGTGGAGTCTAAGAGTGGGGATGGGTGGAGTCTAAGAGCGGGGATGGGTGGTCTTAGAGTTGATGGGTAGGGGTTGAATATAAACCACAACTGTAATAAAACAACAGGGTGATGTGAAATCACCAACTGCTGTTAACTAATTATTTACCAGTGTGTTGAGCAGGTTCAGCAGTTGCTAGACAGACTTTATGAACGCTGGCCAATTAGCACCAACAAGTTACTCATTAGACCAGGACAGGTGAGACAACTCACCTTTATAAATCACCCGAACTATTCATTTATGAGTATTAAGAGGGGAAGGGGGAGAGAGAGAAAGAGGAGGGAAGTCATGTTTCCTGAGGAAAAAAATTGTTCGCGTCATTTCAGGAAGCGAAGGTTGTGTGAAAATCTTCAAACAAAGCGTTAAAAAAATTTAATCCAAACATTCTCCGAGAAAATGACTCAGGCATACTTAAGGTGTTATGTTACCAATTAAAATTGTATGTGCGAGTAGAAAAAGTTCCCAGTGCCAACCTGCGCTGACAGTTAAATGAATGTATCAAATGGCGCCCTTGTTACTAGGTCCACGGTAACAACTGGGGCGCCATGCAGGGGCTAGGTGGGTGGGGGGGGGGGGGGGGGGTGTTAGAGGTTGCCATGTGTGTTCCTCCACCTTTTTGTGAGGGTAGCCTGGAGCGGCATGCTGTGGGTCTATTTTAACGTTAAAAAATATCGTGTACATTTATGTTTGTCAAAATTAAAAACTGTAAAAAAAATTTTAACAGCAGTTTTTGTGTCGGGAAAGTTGAATGTATCACGCTAGCTTGGTGGTCTAGTACACAACAGTGTGTACAGTTGCATATGCTGCTGCACCGGGTATAGGTTAGAGACAAAAAAACTTATCGATGCAGTTACTGAAAGGGCAGTTATTTAATGGATAGTTATATAATGGGTAGTGATCTTATAGGAAGTTATATAATGGATGATTTTATAATGGGTAGTTATATAATATGTAGTGATTATAGGTAGTGCACTTGGGCCATCGATTTATGAGGTTGTAGTAAATGACATGTAAAGACATCGACCAACTTAAAATTTGAAATGACATCGAACAACTTTTATAACCACATGGGACAACTACATGTAAGCAGCGATAACATTAGATAACTTACACACGTGTAATATAGTGCAGAACCTGATTGAAATAAATCAATGTAATTACCAAACATCAAAGAAATGTTTTAAGCTATACTGTGACATGTGTTGATAGTATAACTTGTGCCATGGCATTATGACATGTCAAATGTCATTTAATTAGAAGAAAGGACGACCCTCTTCTAATTAGGATGCATAAATAAAGATAGGCGTGTCTTGTGTCGTGAGCCTATCAGTGGGTGCAGTGTGTTTAGAGGGGAGGGAGCAACAAGGTCAGGTGTAGGTGAGTAAATTAAGGGAGACGCGAGCAGTAGAGTGAGTAAAGGAATGGTAGAACGGAGAGGTGGGATAGTAAAGGGATTAGTGGGATAGTGTATGGATTAATGGGATAGTGTAGGGATAAGTGGGATAGTGTAGGGTTTAGTGGAATAGTGTAGGAATTGGTGGGGTAGTGTAGGGATTAGTGGGATAGTGTAGAAGTCAGTGGGATAAATATAGATACAGAGGGATAAATATATTTATAGAGGTATGATACATATAGAGAAAAATTATACGAGGGTGTAAGAATGAGTCTGATAAATATTGTAGTGTTTTTCTATGGGAACGCCTTGGTACAAAAGTGTTAAATTTTTATGTGGCGTCACCAGTCAAGTACAGAGAGTTTGCGGACCCAGGTAAGTGGCGTCGTTACTCGAGGGTAACCAGGTAGTGGCGTCACTTAATCCAGGTATGATGAGCACAACCGCAAAAGTGAGAAACAATTAAGATGCGGAGGGGGTGGGTCACTGACCAATACAAGTATCTAAGGCAGGGGTTCCCAACCTTTTTTTATTCTAGAGCACATTCTAAAATATCGGTAAGGTGGCGGGCACCACCTATTTTAAATCGACAAACTCCTTCCAGAGGCGTAGCAACCCTTCCCGTCACCCGGGAACAAAACTTTCGATTTGCACCCCCCCCCCCTCAAACTTTCGATTTGCACCGCCCCTCAAATTTTCGATTTGCACCCCCCCCCCCTCAAATTTTGGATTTGCAGCCCCCCCCCCCCCTCAAACTTTCGATTTCCATCCCCTTCAACCTTCCAATAATGTTTATGAAAAAAATTCTGTCTCTGTCGAATAGTGAGAGGCGGGCACATACGAATCGTTCGGCGGGCGCCTTGGCGCCCGCGGGCACGGGGTTGGGAACCCCTGATCTAAGGGGAGGGGTCGGTCACTGACCAATGCCAGTATCTAAGTAACAAGACAGTGGAGTCACCAGACCAGGCAATGATGTAACCAGCTGAACTAGCCGTCATTAAAGGACATCCATTTTACGTGGTTTACGTTAGCAGAATCAAATGACAGCTACCAGAATAGTTTATATGGGTGACCTAGGGTGATTAGAATTCACCATCAGTTTTAAGTTTACTTAAAGATTGTTCATTACAAAGTTTAAAAATTGCCAACTAAAGACTAAACCACATTAATTACTCCAAATCAATTGGTTAGAGATGTTTCTAGAAGTGTTAACATTGCACTAGTTTTGTAAGGACTAGTCGACCAGTTTAAACTGCTACCCATGTGAAAGGCACCCACACTCACGAGGGCTGGGAGCGCTCGTGTGCTGGCTGCCTCTGGAGCCACCAGGTGAGGCTCAAACAGATTCGTCAGGTGAGATGGGCGCCATGGTGCTACATGTAAACAAAGATCTCATTACACAGCTGGCCTGGTCATCAAGGGGTGGTGGCAGGACATCTTGTGTGTGTGAGGACCTTTGTGTGTGTATGAGATCCTGTGTGTGTGAGGACATCTTTGTGTGTGTGAGTACCTGTTTGTGAGGACCTCTTTGTATAAATGAGGACTTCGTTGCGTGTGTGTATACGTGTATGTGTGAGGTCCTCTTTGTGTGTGTGAGGACCTCTTTGTGTGTGTGAAGACCTCTTTGCGAGTGTGATAAGACCTATATGCGTGTGTGTGTGATGAACTATGAGTATGTGTGAGGACCTCTGTGTATGTATCAAATGTTTGATGTATAACTATTTGGACTTTGCTTGTAAGAACACACGGCATAACTCACATAACAACTGAAACAAACGACTTTAAAGATGAAGTAAATATGAACTTTTTTCACAGAAAGTAACACCACTCATAAAAACCCGAGGGTCTACAAGAAATAGCTAGAAATAAAAAGTACTAACACGGTCGTCACAGAAAGACAAAACAAAAAAGTAAAACCACTTAACTCTCCGTTAAAAAAATAAAAGCCTTTCAAAACAAAACTAGAGGAACTAACAATACAGGCGAGAAACCAGAGACAAAAAAGTGAAAGGTAAAAACACTTAAAGTCTCCACAGAAAACTCACCAAGACATTCTAGTCCACCGAATAGAGACATTTGCAGGCCTGGCGCAAACTCTGTCATTTACTCCAGTACCTTCGCTTATCCTGACTTAATGAATGAATGTACGTGCTGTGACGTAGGCAGACGGCGTCGGCTCCACAGGTAAGTGCAGTTGCTCCACAGGTAAGTGCGGTTGCTCCACACTTTTTGGCATTCAGTTGCCGAGTTAGTCAACTAACACATTAAAATAAGCCCACTCTACTCAACGATTTACATTTGTCCTACAGTCAAATAACACACGGGATAGTCCACTGTGACGAAAACTTTTGTTTGATCTAACAAAAAATTATATTGTAGGTATAAGCTTCGTACCACTGCACAGTTAATGTGCTGGTAGTGCCTATAGTACACCGTCACAACACATGAACACTTGACGACTTTATGAGTGTTGTTATACGTTAATACAAGAAATATCTACCTCGAATATGAGCTGGGTGCACGATCAAATATATAAAATAGAAACTTTAACACAACCTTAGAAGAGATCTACGTAAACATTACATCAGATGTAGAGATCGGGAAGATCCGAACCAGCAAGTCCCAGCGGTGCGATCATCACTGAGGTCTCTGTGTAGAGCTTCTCGTGATCCCCCCCCCCCACACACACACCACACACACCTCACCTCACACCATTTCAACAGGCGGATGGCAATCGAACAAATAAAGATGTATGCAGGGATAAATACAATTTATACAAAAAACATCACGGCGTGTGTGTGTCTGGGTCATTGGTGTTGTGTGGGTGTGTCTGGGTCATTGGTGTTGTGTGGGTGTCTGGGTCATTGGTGTTGTGTGGGTGTCTGGGTCATTGGTGGTGTGTGGGTGTCTGGGTCATTGGTGCTGTGTGGGTGTCTGGGTCATTGGTGGGTGTTGTGTGGGTGTCTGGGTCATTGGTGGTGTGTGGGTGTCTGGGTCATTGGTGCTGTGTGGGTGTCTGGGTCATTGGTGGGTGTTGTGTGGGTGTCTGGGTCATGGGTGTTGTGTGGGTGTCTGGGTCATTGGTGGGTGTTGTGTGGGTGTCTGAGTCATTGGTGGGTGTTGTGTGGGTGTCTGGGTCATTGGTGCTGTGTGGGTGTCTGAGTCATTGGTGGGTGTTGTGTGGGTGTCTGGGTCATTGGTGTTGTGTGGGTGTCTGGGTCATTGGTGGGTGTTGTGTGGGTGTCTGGGTCATTGGTGTTGTGTGGGTGTCTGGGTCATTGGTGGGTGTTGTGTTGGTGTCTGGGTCATTGGTGGGTGTTGTGTGGGTGTCTGGGTCATTGGTGGGTGTTGTGTGGGTGTCTGGGTCATTGGTGGGTGTTGTGTGGGTGTCTGGGTCATTGGTGGGTGTTGTGTGGGTGTCTGGGTCATTGGTGTTGTGTGGGTGTCTGGGTCATTGGTGGGTGTTGTGTGGGTGTCTGGGTCATTGGTGTTGTGTGGGTGTCTGGGTCATTGGTGCTGTGTGGGTGTCTGGGTCATTGGTGTTGTGTGGGTGTCTGGGTCATTGGTGTTGTGTGGGGGTCTGGGTCATTGGTGTTGTGTGTGGGTGTCTGGGTCATTGATGTAGTGTGGGCGTGTCTGGGTCATTGGTGGTGTGTGGGTGTCTGGGTCATGGGTGTAGTTGTTTGGTATACATGGGTCATGCAGTTGTGTGGACCTACCTAAAACACTACCAGCTTTTAGTTTTAAATCTCCTGAATTTAAAACCTTTTGGATGTCTTTGAAACCTGACTTTTGGGTGTAACGTTGAACGTAAAAAAATTGTATTGTTTTATTTAGCTGTTTATACATGAATACACAAACGTGCACACAACTATAAAAAGACGTCTCAACAAATTCATATCAAGTATACAACTTTGGCACCAACGTTTATGTTATGAGAATCTCGGGTATATGTTGGGTTTATATGTTGTTGAATTAACCAACTTTTCTACAACATTACAACTTGGTCTCTCGCCCAGAAAATCCCCCGTGAACAGGGATAGGTAGCCATAAAGTGAGAACCCATTGGGTATTTGTTTTTCATGATAATAATAATTTCATCTGCAGGGACACAGAAAGTAAATTTAAAAAAAAAAAAGGTTTCCTTGCCTTACCCAGGGCTGGTTATACATAAGCTAACAATACTTACATTACTATAAAAATGTGTAAATAGCTACCCTCGCCAATATCACGTCATGGGTAGTCTTAAAGCTAACCAGAGTACAGGGGTGATCTGTGTGTGGTCAGTAGTGGTGGGTATACAGACAGGACTAGTCATTATAACAGGGGAGGTGAGGGGTGGTAGTGCGTCTGTCTCGATAAACGTCTAGACAGGACCTGTCATTAATAGAGGGGGGGGGGGGAGGAGGGTGTGGTCAGCCTCAGTGAATGTATGGGCAAACAGACCCACATATCATGAACGGTGATTAATTTAATGGTAGCATGGAGGGGGGGGGGGGTGGAGAGGGCGAGTTTCTTTCGATGCCTAGGGTGAGAAGGTCAAACATTTAGGAGGTGGGGAGGGGGGGCACATGGTCAACAGATGCCAGGACAGACACGGTCCACATTACAGGGACCTGACTGGGTTGGGGACGGTATGGTCAGTCACGGTCTACGGGGGGGACGGGGGGACGATGACACACTGACCGAGTGACTACAGGTAACCGGTCAACATAACCGGCCACAATGCCGTGTAAATTTTTAACCGGCTAGTCCTACAGATGGCATTTAATTATATTAAAGACTGTCTTTAATTAATTTGTCATTTCTTCATCCAACTGTGGTTGCCCTTACATATGTCATTTAGCTTTAGAAGGTCTATCCTTACAGAGGTCATTTAGCTTTAGAAGGTCTATCCTTGCAGAGGTCATTTAGCTTTAGAAGGTCTATCCTTGCAGAGGTCATTTAGCTTTAGAAGGTCTATCCTTACAGAGGTCATTTAGCCACACACCAGGTGTTCATAGCCTAAAACAGTTTATTGTTAGCCTTTACAGTTGAAACAGTATGATGCGACCTTACAGTTTAGTCAAACGATTACACTTTGTATACACCGGGTCGTTATAAATGTAAGATTGTACACCGCGGGGGTCGTTACGTTACCGGGTTGATAAATATTAGTTACATGTTTTTTAAAACTTTACATGAGCTTTGTGGACACTAATTAAATATTTAAAAATTACACAACCACAAACCAGGGCGACATTAATTAAGCTAATTATTTATACATCATAATATGAATAACCGGCGTCTGATATAATTACCACACGCAGGCGTCTAGACATTAAAAGATAGCACCCGGTACATTACATCATCGTGTGGTATGGAGGCACTATAAAAAACCTGATCCCATTTTATCTAATGCATGTATTGTCTACACGTCGTTAACACCTCTACCACCACACACATCTAGTGGGTGTATAACAAATGTGTCGTTAACACTTCTAAATTAAAGCAGTAGATAACGGCTTAATCTAGCCTGCTTGTTAAACCAAGTCTACTGAATACAAGTGAATCCTTTTACTGTAATTACTTTTGATGCCACCCGCAGTTGCCCATTACTCCGACGCCTACCTTACATATAAAACAAAAGCGTAGTATTGTGTCATTAGAATAAGGAGTATGTGTATGGAGGGAGATTATGTGCGTGTGTGTGGGGGGGGGGGGGGGGGGGGGGGGTAAGGTTATCACTGACAATCCCTCCCATATAGTCACAACACAAACATCGTTTGATATTGGCGACTCTGACAAATAAGCCGAACCCTGCCTTAGTCACTGCACTAGACCCTTCCTTTCTACATGGGTTCAGAGAACTAACACTAACATACTGCATGGTTTTCTCTTGATTTACAGCATAACAATACCAATAGGTGGTGCTAATTAAGTAAAATACACTAAGCTTAGTAAATTACTTATAATTACTATGGACTTAAACTTCGTCTTAAACCAATGAAAATTTATAACCGGCACCCAGTTAAAAGAAGAAAACTTTTAGATTTAGGAACACCAGAGGCGTAACGAGGGGTGGGGGGTGGGTGGGGGGGGGGGGGGGGGGGCGGGCGACATATGTCCACGGGCGCCGACCTTAGGGGGGCGCCAAAATGGGTTGGAAAAACAAATTGAAAGTTTGAGGGGGGGGGGGGGTGCAAATGAAAAGTTCGAGGGAGGGGGGGGGGTGCAAATCAAAAAGTTCGAGGGGGGTGCAAATGGAATGTTTGTCCCCGGGCGCCGGGAAGGGTCGCTACGCCTCTGAGGAACACTCCTGTTTTGAAAGTGTAGAAGCATGACGAAGACGATACAAAATTACGTGAGGTTAGTGTGCTCTTATAAGTCAATAGACAGGGTTAAGTTTATCATACAAAATACATCAGTAACATGTTAATATGTTGTGGCTTAAGTGGGTTATGATGTATGACTATGTAGGCCTAGCTAATTTGAATTTTAATGTTGCAAGATTTGTATTTTTTACACGTGCGTTTGAAATGTGTAGGCCTATACATTTGTTGTAGTCAGTGTTGAAAAGTCAGATGTATTACACATATAGTAGCCTATGTAACGTATGTAACTATGTGTATGTACATGTAGATATAGTAGGGGCCTACGTATAGGCCGTGTAGGGTAGGTTAGTCGAGTAGAACCACTGCTATGAACCTGTAGTGTACGGTAGATAGATACGGGATAAGGGCCTATGAGGGTAAAGTTTAAGAGTGCCGAGATAGGCCAACACCTCTTCCTATCGCAGGTGTAACTTTGTAAGTTCAAGAGTAGAAAGATAACCTTATAGCCTTATAATATTCGTCATTCATCTAGCTCATCATACAGAAATAAAAACCGAAATCACCTTTGTTTTGCAAGAGAGAAAAACTCCAAATAAACTGAGAAATATCGAGCAATCCTTTCCTTAGCCGGCCCAGCTGTACACAACTCATCACACGGAGACCTAGATCTAACAGCTAAACAACAGGCGTGTAGTCCAGAATTTCGTTCACACGCTGTCCGCCATGCTCGTGCTACACACAACAAAAATTTTAGCGTTCCGTTACTCCAGACACGCGGGGCCCTGGGGTAATCTACACGCCGGTAGGGAAGGGGGAGGGGGGGGGGGGGGGGGGTGGGGGTGGCACGAGACGATTGGTCTGTGTCTGTTATCGTCTGCTTGTATTGGCCCCGTTGCAGGCTCTGCCTTTTTTCCCCTCTGTTTAAATTGATATTACCGTAACTCTTCAGTTAAATGCACGTTGACAATAAGCATAGGGAGGGGGGGGGGGGAGGGGAATAAGGAGGAGGAAGGAAATGAACTGTCAACTAATACATTATTTTTATATTTAGATGAATGAGCCTTTAAAGTATTTACGTTATTCAGATGGCTCGCTACAAGCATCACCTACACAAAGAGTAGACTGCATTAGCCTTTCACAACTTGTTTACATGTAAAGCCTTCACGCACACTCTAAAAAAAATGGCACGAATCTGCACGGGTTACAAACAACGAACCACGGCTACGGTAAAGTTGAATGGATCAGACAATCAGCTCAAAACACGACAGCTCATGATCGTCTGCGTTAAATTGACGTCAGATTATAATTGATGGGGGGTAAAAAAATTGACTTGCGTTTAAATAGCTTTTAAAAAAAAAAAAAAAACAATCATTGTCAAACCTCCATGTTAAAAATGAAGACGTGTTTCGCTGAACATAAACGAAACAATGCCGTTATATAATGTTAGATGTATTTATTACGGGCGGATTTTAGGACTAATACGGCATTCACGAAAGCATAATTTTTTTTTTCTTTCCCTCAAGAACATTGGAAAGTACTTACGCTTTGAGCAGCTGGAAGTGGAAGGGGTGGGGTGGAGGGTAAACGGAAAAAAAGTCACAGGAAAAAAAAACACAGAAAAAAAGTCACAGTTTTTGCTAGGAAAAAAAATCACAGAAAAAAAGTCACAGTGGAAAAATTTTATCGGAAAAAAAGTCACAGAAATAAAGTCACAGAAATAAAGTCACAGAAAAAAAGTCACAAAAATCTTTTTAGAAATATTTTTATTAATTTGTTAAGAATTGTAAAATTTTGTATGTTTATTGTTGTGGGCTGTATTTTTTAATAGCATAAATTATTTATAGACGTTAAAAGTATTATGATTTATAACAATTGTAAGTAAAAATACTCTAAGATAACTAACACAACAATCTAGACTTTTGTTACGTATTTAGTTAATTACGCGGTAGAAAAGTTAATTATAAAAGAAATTTAGGCACATTTTGCCGTAGGCTATTCATTGGTTGGCCTCTCCTCAGTAGGCATTGTCCGAACATATTTTGTTTTGTTGACGTTATGCGTCAATGA
This sequence comes from Physella acuta, assembly GCF_028476545.2. Taxonomy (NCBI): domain Eukaryota; kingdom Metazoa; phylum Mollusca; class Gastropoda; family Physidae; genus Physella; species Physella acuta. The sequence goes on along the minus strand of NW_026731895.1, from coordinate 592,218 downwards.
CAGCCTTTGAACCTTGTCGGCTTTCTGTTTTGATCCTAAGTTTTGTTATGTAATGAGCGTGATAAATGTGGGCAGTAAAGGTGGTTGAACTAAACATAACTATTGTTGCCATGAGTTGAGGGCAGCAAGTCAGATGAACTTACCATTTCACGGTAATTTAATGTTTGTATTTAAAAAAAACACGATAAAAAACGTAAACTTTGGAGCATTATATTAAATGCTACTAATCTTAAGTTTAAAATAATTACAATCTACATACTTCATAATAAATATTTTTAGATTAATAATAAAAATTACTATGCGTATACAGCCTACACACATTACATTACATTTAATTAATCCTAAGTTAATTTGCACTCTCTAAATATTTAATACATAAAAGTATTATCAAATATCATGCAAATATATATTTGTGACTTTTTTTCCTGTGACTTTTTTTCCTGTGACTTTTTTTCCTGTGACTTTTTTTCTGTGTTTTTTTTTCCTGTGTTTTTTTTTTCCTGTGACTTTTTTTCCTACAATCGGGGTGGAGGAGGGGGAGGAAGTGGAGATAAAGGTGAGGTAGGAAGATGAGGTAACGGGTGTGTGTGTTGGGGGGGGGGGGTGGTACGGAAGTTCCCTGTCCTGCTAACTTTGAAGCGGGAAGAGGCAGGAGGCTCAAAAGACGGCAGGAAGGAATTGTTAAACCAATTTGAAAAGATCGATGATTTTAAAATAAAATTCTTTGCCTGATCCGTTTAATTCTTGTATGGCATACATATATGTCAGCTAATCTAGATCATACCGAGAACAGGAATAGTAGATGTTGCGGATAGAAGTAGGCTAAGTCATAGTAACAAGAATAGTAATGTAGTAGTAGAACCATGGCTTGACTTGTCAAGTCAGGGGCGTAGACCTACTCTCCATTTAGCCGCATCTATAAATCTATAGTTATAACACCAGTGACAATGCCACCCAAGAAGGACCGAATGCCCCTATAGTATAGGGCCTATACCTCTATAGTTGGACCATGATTACATTGAAAACAACTTTAGTAGCGTATGTCTATAAACCATCTCGTAACACTGGACAATGGGGTGAAGGGTGAAGTCAGTTCTAACAAGCTACACAACCTAGACGTAAAGTTTATGACGTCGGCACGTTGCTTGAAATAATTAATTTCTGTAGTGCCAGATAACTAGAAGGAATGTTAAGTGAAAACTACCGGCACATGACGTAGTGGGAAGTGAAAACTACGGGCACATGACGTAGTGGGCTAACTATAGTATCCCTGGTGTAGGACAAGACATATGAACTTTAACAGCAAAGTTTTAGGTAGGAAATACGTTGTGTTTAGAATTATCATAAGCATTGGGCTAACTGTAGTATCCCTGGAGTATGACAGACACGTTTACTATCAGAACAAAGTTTTGGGTAGGAATGTGTTGTGTTTAGAATTACCATAAGCAGTGGGCTAACTGTAGTATCCCTGGCGTAGGACAGGACATAACTATCACAGCCAAATTTTAGGTAAGAATGTGTGATGATTAGGATTATTTATCCGCGAGAAATTTAACATTTTGAATCAATACACGCAAGTCAGCGTACACCAACTTATACAACAATAAGTAGTAAAATACATGTAGGCCTACTAAGTCTACAGATTTTTTTTTTAATGGCATATGGTTTAGAGCATTCTTTTGGGATTTAAAAGTTTACATTAATAAAACCATAACGTGTATTGATAATGTTTTTGATGAGTTTTGTTTGAAAAGTTATAAATAAATTTGAAATTTATTAAAATGAAAAGTAGTTTGAAGTCATCAGAGTATGCAGGTGATTCACAGTTTGTGGAAGGATAAGTTACCTGCATGTATGCTAATTCATGGATCTGACCACTTGAGGTGGACAGAAATAGAATTGTAAGGTTTAGTGTAAACCAATAGGTAATGGAAATTGGAGGTCGTTGACACGAAGTTAGAAGTGTCGTGTCCACAGACAGTTCAGACAGACAACATACAGTGAGTAAACACAGACAGAAAACAGACAACATACGGCGAGTAAACACAGACAGAAAACAGACAACATACGGTGAGTAAACACAGACAGAAAAAGACAATATACGGTGAGTAAACACAGACAGAAGACAGACAACATACAGTGAGTAAACACAGACAACAGACTGAAAGTACATACACATCACATATACATCACACATAGATACAGACAACAGACAGAATATATATATACACACACACACAAAAGACAGAAGGTATAAAACACACAGAACACATGAAGTACACACACTCAATACACAGGCATGAAGCATACAGTTAACACAGGAATTATATTCACACGACACACAGAAATTACAGACAAACCATACACAGACAACATAGAAATAACAAGCAGATAGTACACATATTACACACAGATAACGCACATAATGTACATGCAGACACAAAGCAGACAGTACACATAAATAACAGACACCAAGGAGAGAGTACATAGAGACATCAAGGAGAGAGCAAGCAGATAGGTGTTAATTTAGTAAACCAGAAGGTAGGGATACAGCTACCACAAGGTATTTAATGACTTATTAATGCCTTACAACATGGATGGTGCTAATTATCAACATTAACGGAGGCATGATTGCATGCCATAAAGTGATGTTAGGGTGAGGCAGTGAGGTAGGGAGGTAGAGTTTAGGCATCTAACCCACAAGACTTGTGTTAGCTGACAAAGCTGAAGCCCTTAATGTCCACCCAGCTCGTATTGGCATTGTACTTGAGGAAAGTAAAGGAGGTAGGGCATGGTCAAGTCTTTTACACAGGCCAGATCATGGGACAGGCGAAGTAGAGTCCATGTGTTTCTCTGACATTGGCATATCAAAGGATAGTGTGACCAGCGCTATGCCAATCTGCATTTCCTTGACGTATGTGATATTTAGGTACCAAACATAGATGCTCTACTGTTGCCTTTAGACTTTAGCCAGTAAATCAATCTCAAGACTTAGGAGATAGTGTGTACTCTAACCACCTGACCACACCACACCTAGCATTGTGTTCGGGAAAGTAAAGGTGGTGGGGCATGGTACTGAGCACATATTTCAAGAGATGATATTTTAAAAGAAAATTTAAAAAAAAAACATTAGTGAACTCTACTCCATCTGTCCTATTCACCGTTAGGTCCCAAATGACACAGAGCGTGTTAAACTAATTCAAGCATGTAGAGATGGTGTACTAGAGTTGTACTCACTTCCGAAATATCCATGCCTTTTTCTCGTATGTTGACTTGACCAATATCCACTTCAGCGGTAATCCGTTTTGAAGAAGGGGAAATAACTGCGTCAGATACTCCGTTATTGTTGTTGTTGCGAGCAGCAACAATAGAGTGTGGTAACACTTGGAATAAACACATGAGATACGTCATCACTGACTTCTTGTCTGGGGTATCTACATTCATGTCTGTGGAGGGTTGATCGACACCATCAGATAAAGGGAGACAAGCGATCATTTAGAATTATTTGAAAACAAAAACTAGCAAAGAAAAATGTATGGTTTACTGTAAAAAAAACTAACGGGAAAAAAATTTAAAACAAATAATACGATAGACAAATTAGATAACAACTTTCTAAGAAAATGGTAAAAGGATATTATTTAAAAATTATAAAAACGTATTTTTATAAACCGTTGTTTTTATTATACACGTTGGTTATGAGTAGAACAGGGGAGACTACTTTATTAATAAATCAGAATAATTATATTAACGGAGTTGTGTAACTTCATTGACAATAAAAGAAACAAATTGCAACTTTGTGAAAAAAAAACGTCTATGTTTTATTGCTCCAAAGTTACAACATTATAAAAGACAACATTAAATTAATCCTTCTTCAATGTTATGACTATAAAAAAGTAGTATGTTAATCCAAGTCTTAAGTTATAGAATGACATACCTTCTGCATCCAAGAGCTTGTCAATGCCCAGTTTATCACTGGCTATGTTAAAGGCATGGTTAAGATTGTGCAGGTTGTCTTTCCCTAGCAGATGCTTGTAGTTGAAGAGGTCAGGTCTTTAAAAAAGATAAGGTAATTATTTATTTCTTTAATTTGTGAAATGGGATATGGAGGTCTTGTGAAATAGATACAACATTATAGGCCTACACATGGGATAAAAATCAAAAGAATTTTTCTTTATCAATGTTAAATGGTATATAGAGTTAAAATATTACAACTCAAAAGAAACTAAAAGCCAGTGATCTTTTAGTTTGATTTATAAGTTCATTGGAATAACGTTAATGTTCAGTTTAATTTAAAAGTTCATTGGAATAACCTTGGATTAATGTTACATTTGATTTAGAAGTTCATTGGAATAACCGTAGATTGAAGCAAGTAGCTTTTATATTTTTTAAAATACAAAAACATCAACTAACCTGCAAACATAACTTTTATTGTAACCTTAATCGAACTCTGATCTCACACTTAGAATGTTTCAGTTAATTAATTAAAAAACCAATGTAATTAAAGCCAGGTAATAATCCGTTTACCTGTAGTGGTGGATCAGGGCATTAAAAGCCAGACCATCTTTCCAACTGGATGTGAAGTTTACAATATCAACCTTTTCGTACCTGGAAAGAATCAAGGTAAATTCTTTTCAAATTCATCCGCCAAATAGAAAAATATTTCACGCGAAAATAGAAATTTAGAAGTGCAGAAAACGAATGAATATAAACGCCTAAAAATTGTAAAAACACTATAATTTTTTTTAGCCACAGCATGAAAAAACATGTGGCCACATTTGATACCACGTGGTAAACACATGATGTGCCAGGTTGGGTTCCAGTAGAGCCATAATCATGTGCCAAACACTTTAAACATGCACGGTTCATCCCGTACAGGGCCAGATGCGAGTGACCTCCCCTTAGAACTTTAAATAGCTTCAACAGAGTTACCTAACTTGTCTCGTGCCAAACTATTTCCTTCACAAAAACGACGCTACATAAGACATATAAAAATTTTATGGCTCGATTTCCCCCTTTCTCCAACATTCTTAGACTAGCTAAAGAATTCAATATGTGCCTGGCTATGGAGTCTGGGTGCTAGTCTACTGGCATGTATTTTATCTGCTAGAGCAGGTATCACATCAAGAACCTGGGAGACCACAGCAAATAGCCTGGAAGTGGTGGGAGGGGGGGGGGGGTCGACACAGCAACAATAGAGAACTCAGAGTACGGCAGATAATGGGGGACCCTATCGAATATCCTGGAAAGGGGGGGGGGGGGGTAACATCAAGAATCCGGGGGGCCTTAGTAAAATCTAAGGATCCACATCACGATCCTGTGGGACCACCGTTAGAAATAGAAGGACCGCAGAACATAGGGACCACAAAAAGAATCGAACATCTACCTATTTACCTGCGGGTAGGGTGGTGGGTGGGATGGAAACAAATTGTTTAGTTTGATAGCTTTAACATGTGGGCGGGGGACTTAGAGCATTAACACACCTACAACATGGGAAGACATTTTTTGTTGCTGTGTTGGGGCACACATCAATGGTATACAATTGGTGTGCTGTGTTCGGATACACATACTCATGTGAGAAGAGTTAACACATATATATATATATATATACACACAAGTACCCACACACTCACCCTTGTGTATAAACTTCCCCCCACACAAGTACCCACACACTCACCCTTGTGTGGAGACTTGCCCCCCCCCCCCACACACAACTACCCACACACTAACCCTTGTGTAGGAACTCCCCCTCCGACACACATGTACCCACACACACCCTTGTGTGGAGACTCCCCCCCACACACGTACCCACACACTCACCCTTGTAAAGGCACTTCCCCCACACACACGTACCCACACACTCACCCTTGTGTAGGAACTCCCGCCCCCCCCCCACACACAACTACCCACACACTCACACTTGTGTAGGAGACCCCCCACCCCACACACAAGTACCCACATACTCACCCTTGTGTAGAGAGCTGCCATACACACACACATACAAGTACCCACACACTCACCAATGTGTAGAGAGCTGCCATAAACCCCCCCACACACAACTACCCACACACTCACCCTTGTGTAGGAACTCCCGCCCCCCACACACACAACTACCCACACACTCACACTTGTGTAGGAGACCCCCCCCCCCCCACAAACACGCACCCACACACTCACCCTTGTGTAGAGAGCTGCCATACACCCCCCCACACACAACAACCCACACACTCACCCTTGTGTAGAGAGCTGCCATACACCCCCACACACACAACTACCCACACACTCACACTTGTGTAGAAAGCTGCCATACACCCCCACACACACAACTACCCACACACTCACCCTTGTGTAGAAACTCCCCCCACACCCCCACACACTCACCCTTGTGTAGAAACTCCCCCCCACACAAGTACCTACACACTCACCCTTGTGTGGAGACTCCCCCCCCCCCACAAACACGTCCCCACACACTCACCCTTGTGTAGAGAGCTGGCACCAACTTAACAACGTCCTCTCCAGGTTGGTCTGACCCAGATCTTCCATGACGTTCTTCATGACATCCTTCACCTGCAACATACACAGGTAACGGTGGTCAACATACACAGGTAACGTGAAGGTCAACATACACAGGTAACGTGATGGTCAACATACACAGGTAACGGTGGTCAACATACACAGGTAACGGTGGTCAACATACACAGGTAACGTGATGGTCAACATACACAGGTAACCTAATGGTCAACATACACAGGTAACGGTGGTCAACATACACAGGTAACGGTGGTCAACATACACAGGTAACGGTGGTCAACATACACAGGTAACGGTGGTCAACATACACAGGTAACGGTGGTCAACATACACAGGTAACGGTGGTCAACATACACAGGTAACGTGATGGTCAACATACACAGGTAACCCGGTGCTCAACATACACAGGTAACGGTGGTCAACATACTGAGGTAACGGTGGTCAACATACACAGGTAACGGTGGTCAACATACACAGGTAACGTGAAGGTCAACATACACAGGTAACGGTGGTCAACATACACAGGTAACGTGAAGGTCAACATACACAGGTAACGGTGGTCAACATACACAGGTAACGGTGGTCAACATACACCGGTAACGTAAAGGTCAACATACACAGGTAACCCGGTGGTCAACATACACAGGTAACGGTGGTCAACATACACAGGTAACGGTGGTCAACATACACCGGTAACGTGAAGGTCAACATACACAGGTAACGGTGGTCAACATACACAGGTAACGGTGGTCAACATACACAGGTAACGGTGGTCAACATACACAGGTAACCCGGTAGTCAACATACACAGGTAACCCGGTGGTCAACATACACAGGTAACGGTGGTCAACATACACAGGTAACGTGAAGGTCAACATACACAGGTAACGGTGGTCAACATACACAGGTAATGGTGGTCAACATACACCGGTAACGTGAAGGTCAACATACACAGGTAACGGTGGTCAACATACACAGGTAACGGTGGTCAACATACACAGGTAACGGTGGTCAACATACACCGGTAACGTGAAGGTCAACATACACAGGTAACGGTGGTCAACATACACAGGTAACGGTGGTCAACATACACAGGTAACGGTGGTCAACATACACAGGTAACGGTGGTCAACATACACAGGTAACGTGAAGGTCAACATACACAGGTAACGGTGGTCAACATACACAGGTAACGGTGGTCAACATACACAGGTAACGGTGGTCAACATACACAGGTAACGGTGGTCAACATACTGAGGAAAACGTGAAGGTCAACATACACAGGTAACGGTGGTCAACATACACAGGTAACGTGAAGGTCAACATACACAGGTAACGTGAAGGTCAACATACACAGGTAACGGTGGTCAACATACACAGGTAACGGTGGTCAACATACACAGGTAACGTGAAGGTCAACATACACAGGTAACGGTGGTCAACATACACAGGTAACGGTGGTCAACATACACAGGTAACGGTGGTCAACATACACAGGTAACGGTGGTCAACATACACAGGTAACGGTGGTCAACATACACAGGTAACGGTGGTCAACATACACAGGTAACGGTGGTCAACATACACAGGTAACGGTGGTCAACATACACAGGTAACGGTGGTCAACATACACAGGTAACGGTGGTCAACATACACAGGTAACGGTGGTCAACATACACAGGTAACGGTGGTCAACATACACAGGTAACGGTGGTCAACATACACAGGTAACGGTGGTCAACATACACAGGTAACGGTGGTCAACATACTGAGGAAAACGTGAAGGTCAACATACACAGGTAACGGTGGTCAACATACACAGGTAACGGTGGTCAACATACACAGGTAACGTGAAGGTCAACATACACAGGTAACGTGAAGGTCAACATACACAGGTAACGGTGGTCAACATACACAGGTAACGGTGGTCAACATACACAGGTAACGTGAAGGTCAACATACACAGGTAACGGTGGTCAACATACACAGGTAACGGTGGTCAACATACACAGGTAACGGTGGTCAACATACACAGGTAACGTGAAGGTCAACATACACAGGTAACGGTGGTCAACATACACAGGTAACGGTGGTCAACATACACAGGTAACGGTGGTCAACATACACAGGTAACGGTGGTCAACATACACCGGTAACGTGAAGGTCAACATACACAGGTAACGGTGGTCAACATACACAGGTAACGGTGGTCAACATACACAGGTAACGGTGGTCAACATACACAGGTAACGGTGGTCAACATACACAGGTAACGGTGGTCAACATACACAGGTAACGGTGGTCAACATACTGAGGTAACGGTGGTCAACATACACAGGTAACGTGAAGGTCAACATACACAGGTAACGTGAAGGTCAACATACACAGGTAACGGTGGTCAACATACACAGGTAACGGTGGTCAACATACACAGGTAACGTGAAGGTCAACATACACAGGTAACGGTGGTCAACATACACAGGTAACGGTGGTCAACATACACAGGTAACGGTGGTCAACATACACAGGTAACGGTGGTCAACATACACAGGTAACGGTGGTCAACATACACAGGTAACGGTGGTCAACATACACAGGTAACGGTGGTCAACATACACAGGTAACGGTGGTCAACATACACAGGTAACGGTGGTCAACATACTGAGGAAAACGTGAAGGTCAACATACACAGGTAACGGTGGTCAACATACACAGGTAACGGTGGTCAACATACACAGGTAACGTGAAGGTCAACATACACAGGTAACGTGAAGGTCAACATACACAGGTAACGGTGGTCAACATACACAGGTAACGGTGGTCAACATACACAGGTAACGGTGGTCAACATACACAGGTAACGGTGGTCAACATACACAGGTAACGGTGGTCAACATACACAGGTAACGGTGGTCAACATACACAGGTAACGGTGGTCAACATACACAGGTAACGGTGGTCAACATACACAGGTAACGTGGAGGTCAGCATACACAGGTAACCCGGTGGTCAACATACATCTGGACACTTGCTTGACCGACATATTTATCAATAGGTCTTCCGTTCTAATTATTTAGCGCAATTTCCTTACAGGAATTGCGATTATTAACTCGTCGTTTCTGGATGGATGGATGGATGGATGTGTGTCCGCAGCTTTAAGTCGTATCTCCTCCTCAACGAAGCAATATCGAGGACTAGTTCCAAAAGCAAATATGTTAAGCAAGTTCCAAGGATGATTGTGGGCCAAAAAAATTCCCGGGTTTCCTTCCTGGATTTCCCGGAAAAGCCAAAACAACTCGACAAAATGCAGTTTTTGGCCCATATCTTGGCAACCAGACCACTTAGCGACTTGAAACATTTACCAATCGATTCCTGCCATAATTTAGAACAATATTGCCGAAGAAAGTTTTCAAAAATATCCTTTCGTTCGGTCACAAAAAAATATTTACTACTTTTTTAAACTGAGCATCGTGTAGGCCTAGGATGATATTTTCTACTTTTTTTTTAAACTGAGCATCGTGTAGGCCTACTCGTTAAAATAAAACTATTTCTGTTGATATAGGTTAATATAGTTGTCTTTTTTTTTAGCGCAAATAACATAAGGAAATTGCGCTTAAATTGTCACTAGACTTTTTATTAACTTGTTTTTTAAATTAGAAAGGAGTTAATTTGTACATCAAGTATGAACACCACGTAAACTATTCACACTAAAGTGTGAACAAAACGTAGATATTTAACACAAATGTGCAGCTTGTGTTATAAATACAGTTGCATGAAGTACACATGTCTACTGGGATTGATTTCTATATTTATAAACTGGGGGAATATAATCTTTTGCAGAATTGGAGGGAGAGAGAGAGAGAGAGAGAGAGAGAGAGAGAGAGAGAGAGAGAGAGAGAGAGAGAGAGAGAGAATAAAAGTAAAGACAACTCAAGAAAAGACACCGGAAGTCGTCTTGTAAATAAGCCGAAGGAAGGCAGGATCGGATTTACCCAGTGCAATTTTTAGAGACAGCGATCTAATGTGGCATGATCACGTGAGACTCAAGCCTAGGTTGTACATCATCTAGTCTACTACTACATTCGCTGCTTTACCGAATGAAAAAAACATAATAAAAGAAAGAAGTCAGGTCTAGTGTATGTTTGTGTGTGTGGGGGGGGGGGGGAGGTGGGGATCTGGTTACAAATACGTAAGACCCAGGTGATATTTGACTCCTTCATTACCACCTTGTGGTAGATCAGATTTTCGGTAACACGCGATTGTAAACATGATTAAGATATTATGATTAAGTTTGCATGATTAAGGTGGTATTTTCAGGATCGTGTATTGTACGTCTGGAAATTTCCCAATAAATTCTCTTCAGCTATGTGGAAATCTGTGATGTGAAGTTGTGTGCGACTCTCTACTACCAAATATTGTTATGTGTATGTGTGTGTGTGTGTGGGGGGGGTATTTGATTTAGGGAAGGTTTTGGGGGAATGTATGGTACAATGTTAGAGGGATGATCAGTTTTATGAATGGAGTGAATTCTTCATTCAACATGTTAGAAGATTTATTTTTGCAATGGCTATCTTTTTTGTTCACTAAGTTAGCAGGTAGATCAAATGTCACAACTAAAGTGTAGATCAAATGTCACAACTAAAGTGTAGATCAAATGTCACAACTAAAGTGTAGATCAAATGTCACAACTAAAGTGTAGATCAAATGTCACACTTTAAAGTGTAGATCAAATGTCACAACTAAAGTGTAGATCAAATGTCACAACTAAAGTGTAGATCAAATGTCACACTTTAAAGTGTAGATCAAATGTCACAACTAAAAGTGTAGATCAAATGTCACAACTAAAGTGACATCAAATGTCATCCACCCACCTGCCAGTGTAAAATGATACTCCACACAAGTCCCAATGTCAACTTTGGGTTGCCGTCTGCTATATCATTGCTGCTGATGTTGACAAGCTTGATCTGAAATTTTAAAAATTAATTCATTAATTAATTTAAAAAATCAATTAATTAATTTCAAATGTTAGCTAATTTAACATCCATTTTTGGTTTACTACAGTTACACATTACAACAATAGCAAGGTGTGGAGCGAACTGGTCGATCAGTTAGCGCCGTCACATATCGACCGGTACAACATTAAACATACGGGGTTCGAACCCAGCTTAGCGGTCATGTCAAGTCACTGACAGCCAGCTCGTGTAGGTGTGAAGCAACTTCCAATGGTCCACCCTCTACCAAACATTTCACACAGTATATTAAAGACAGACCAAACACACCCCCCAACTGTTTATATTCAAACAACTGTCATGTATTAAAGACACACACACACGGTCTGTATTCACACACATTTGGACGAACGAATGCATCAAACCACACACTCGCTACACACATGTACACACCACTAGAGGCAAACAACTAGCCACTAAAATACAAAGGTTATCAAGAAAATTATTTATATTCGAGAATAACCACACGGACTGGAGCAAAAAACCTAAATATATCCTACGACAGTATCCACACAGCTGTCAGTGTACGAAAAGCAGGTTGTTATCCAGTGTACGAAAAGCAGGTTGTTATCCAGTGTACGAAAAGCAGGTTGTTATCCAGTGTACGAAAAGCAGGTTGTTATCCAGTGTACGAAAAGCAGGTTGTTATCCAATGTACGAAAAGCAGGCTGTTATCCAGTGTACGAAAACCAGATGGTTGCTATCCATCACCAAAATCATTTAGGTTGTTATCCATTCTTGTGCTATCATTAGGTTGTTATAATATCCAGTGTAAGAAAATCAGTTGGGTTGTAATCCAGTCTTAGGAAACCATTAGATTATTATCCAGCCTTAGAATAGCACAACAGCCGAGCACTAGATGTAATGTTATCCAGCCCTAGAATAGCACAACAGCATAGCACTAGATGGATTGTTATCCAGCCTTAGAGTAGCACAACAGCATAGCACTAGATGGATTGTTATCCAGCCTTAGAATAGCACAAAAGCATAGCACTAGATGTAATGTTATCCAGCCCTAGAATAGCACAACAGCATAGCACTAGATGGATTGTTATCCAGCCTTAGAGTAGCACAACAGCATAGCACTACATGGATTGTTATCCAGCCTTAGAATAGCACAACAGCATAGCACTAGTTGGATTGTTATCCAGCCTTAGAATAGCACAATAGCATAGCACTAGATGGATTGTTATCCAGCCTTACAATAGCACAACAGCGGAGCACTAGATGGATTGTTATCCAGCCTTAAAATAGCACAGCCGAGCGCTATATGGATTGTTATCCAGCCTTAGAATAGCACAACATCCGAGCACTAGAATGATTGTTATCCAGCCTTAGAATACCACAACAGCCGAGCACTAGATGGATTGTTATCCAGCCTTAGAATAACACAACAGCCGAGCCCTAGATGAAATGTCTCACCCAGCTAACCACCAACATGACAGGATTTGAACCAGACAACCTGCTCAAACGTTAAGACGTTGTCGACACAACCACCTGACTCGTTTTCATAAACCACACACACACACCAGGCTAAACAGACACTTGTATCATAAGGATAAATACCCACTTGTATCATGAGGATAAGTATCCTCTTGTATTATGAGGATAACTATCCTTTTGTATCATGAGGATAACTATCCTCTTGTATCATTAGGTTGAACGACTTCTATCATGGCTTACGTAACACCTGTATATATGGGTTAAACAACTTGTATCTTCGTGCGAACCTCTTGTATAATAAGGCTAACCATCCAATTGTATAAAAACGTTACACCCATTGTATCCTGATGTTATAAGGCTAACCAAGCACTTGTATCACACCAACCAACTACCTGTATCACGAGACCAACTACCTGTATCACGAGACCAACTACCTGTATCATGAGACCAACTACCTGTATCACACCAACCAACTACCTTTATCACGAGACCAACTACCTGTATCAAACCAACCAACTACCTGTATCATGAGATCAACTACCTGTATCATGAGACCAACTACCTGTATCATGAGACCAACTACCTGTATCACAATACCAACTACCTGTATCACACCAACCAACTACCTGTATCACGAGACCAACTACCTGTATCCCTACTTAACCCGCTCACTACACCTACATTCTAGCCCATGTCCTACTTAACTTTTGACCTAATTCTGCACCATCACAGCGTGAAACAAAATCTGTTGTCTCAAGTTTGTAAATATTGTACCCACTTGATCTACCCATCTCCCAGAGTTCACTAGGCAGGTAACACCCACACAAACAAACCTGTACCTGCCCATTCTAGCTTTACCTACCCAACACTACCTGTATCTGAATAGTCTGGCTGTAAGTACTCAACACTATCTGCCTAACTCTAATTTTACCTGCCCAACACTACCTGTACCGACCCAACGCTACCTTTACCGACCCAACACTACCTGTACCGACCCAACACTACCTGTACCGACCCAACACTACCTGTACCGACCCAACACTACCTTTACCGACCCAACACTACCTGTACCGACCCAACACTACCTGTACCGACCCAACACTACCAGTACCGACCCAACACTACCTTTACCGACCCAACACTACCTATACCGACCCAACACTACCTCTACCGACCCAACACTACCTGTACTGACCCAACACTACCTGTACCGAGTACCGACCCAACACTACCTTTACCGACCCAACACTACCTCTACCGACCCAACACTACATGTACCGACCCAACACTACCTTTACCGACCCAACACTACCTGTACCAACCCAACACTACCTGTACCGACCCAACACTACCTGTACCGAGTACCGACCCAACACTACCTGTACCAACCCAACACTAACTGTACCGACCCAACACTACCTTTACCGACCCAACACTACCTGTACCGAGTACCAACCCAACACTACCTGTACCGACCCAACACTACCTGTACCGACCCAACACTACCTTCACCGACCCAACACTACCTGTACCGACCCAACACTACCTGTACCGACCCAACACTACCTTTACCGACCCAACACTACCTGTACCGAGTACCAACCTAACACTACATGTACCGACCCAACACTACCTGTACTGACCCAACACTACCTGTACCGAGTACCGACCCAACACTACCTTTACCGACCCAACACTACCTTTACCGACCCAACACTACCTGTACCGACCCAACACTACCTGTACCGACCCAACACTACCTTTACTGACCCAACACTACCTTTACCGACCCAACACTACCTGTACCGAGTACCAACCTAACACTACATGTACCGACCCAACACTACCTGTACTGACCCAACACTACCTGTACCGAGTACCGACCCAACACTACCTTTACCGACCCAACACTACCTTTACCGACCCAACACTACCGTTACCGACCCAACACTACCTGTACCGACCCAACACTACCTCTACCGACCCAACACTACCTTTACCGACCCAACACTACCTTTACCGACCCAACACTAACTGTACCGACCCAACACTATCTTTACCGACCCAACACTAACTGTACCGAGTACCAACCCAACACTACCTGTACCGACCCAACACTACCTTTACCGACCCAACACTACCTGTACCGAGTACCAACCCAACACTACCTGTACCGACCCAACACTACCTTTACCGACCCAACACTACCTGTACCGACCCAACACTACCTTTACCAACCCAACACTACCTGTACCAACCCAACACTACCTGTACCGACCCAACACTACCTGTACCGACCCAACACTACCTGTACCGACCCAACACTACCTGTACCGACCCAACACTACCTGTACCGACCCAACACTACCAGTACCGACCCAACACTACCTGTACCGACCCAACACTACCTGTACCGACCCAACACTAACTGTACCGACCCAACACTACCTTTACCGACCCAACACTACCTTCACCGACCCAACACTACCTGTACCGACCCAACACTACCTGTACCGACCCAACACTACCAGTACCGACCCAACACTACCTGTACCGACCCAACACTACCTGTACCGACCCAACACTACCTGTACTGACCCAACACTACCTTCACCGACCCAACACTACCTGTACCGACCCAACACTACCTGTACTGACCCAACACTACCTGTACCGAGTACCGACCCAACACTACCTGTACCGACCCAACACTACCTTTACCGACCCAACACTACCTTTACCGAGTACCGACCCAACACTACCTGTACCGACCCAACACTACCTGTACCGAGTACCGACCCAACACTACCTGTACCGACCCAACACTACCTTTACCGACCCAACACTACCTTTACCGAGTACCGACCCAACACTACCTGTACCGACCCAACACTACCTGTACCGACCCAACACTACCTTTACCGACCCAACACTACCTGTACCGACCCAACACTACCTCTACCGACCCAACACTACCTTTACCGACCCAACACTACCTTTACCGACCCAACACTAACTGTACCGACCCAACACTACCTTTACCGACCCAACACTACCTGTACCGAGTACCAACCCAACACTACCTGTACCGACCCAACACTACCTTTACCGACCCAACACTACCTGTACCGACCCAACACTACCTGTACCGACCCAACACTACCTGTACCGACCCAACACTACCTGTACCGACCCAACACTACCTTTACCGACCCAACACTACCTGTACCGACCCAACACTACCTGTACCGACCCAACACTACCTGTACCGACCCAACACTACCTGTACCGACCCAACACTACCTTTACCGACCCAACACTACCTTCACCGACCCAACACTACCTGTACCGACCCAACACTACCTGTACCGACCCAACACTACCTTTACCGACCCAACACTACCTGTACCGAGTACCAACCTAACACTACATGTACCGACCCAACACTACCTGTACTGACCCAACACTACCTGTACCGAGTACCGACCCAACACTACCTTTACCGACCCAACACTACCTTTACCGACCCAACACTACCTGTACCGACCCAACACTACCTCTACCGACCCAACACTACATGTACCGACCCAACACTACCTGTACCGACCCAACACTACCTGTACAGACTCCACTACCTTAACTGCCTCAATACGACTAGTCCTTGCCCCAACATATCATCAATACTCCCAAATTCGACACAATATTGTTGAAAAATGCACGTGTGAAAACAATACACCACCCCCCCCCCATAATCTTATAGTGTATGTTACAAATCTAGCTGCGGGTACTCACTTAACATATAGAGACCCTAATATGTGTGTCTAGAACGAGATATCCACCAATGGAACTAGTCTAGAGGTCTAGAACGAGATATCCACCAATGGAACTAGAGTTCTTAAACGAGATATCCACAACATAAACTAGTCTAGAGGTCTAGAACGAGATATCCACATGAACTAGATGTCTAGAAAGAGATATCCACCACATGAACTAGTCTAGAGGTCTAGAACGAGATATCCACCACATGAACTAGTCTAGAAGTCTAGAACGAGATATCCACCAATGGAACTAGAGTTCTTAAACGAGATATCCACAACATAAACTAGTCTAGAGGTCTAGAACGAGATATCCACATGAACTAGATGTCTAGAAAGAGATATCCACCACATGAACTAGTCTAGAGGTCTAGAACGAGATATCCAACACATGAACTAGTCTAGAGGTTTAGAACGAGAGATCCACATGAACTAGAGTTCTAGAACGAGATACCCACCACATCAACTAGAGTTCTAGAACGAGATATCCACCACACAAACTAAAGGTCTAGAACGAGATATCCACCACATGAACTAGTCTAGAGTTCTAGAACGAGATATCCACCACATGAACTAGAGGTCTAGAACAAGATATTTACCACATGAACTAGAGGTCTAGAACGAGATATTGCCACATGAAGTAGTCTAGAAAATCTAGAACAGAATTCATCCCACAAGAACGAGGTGTCTGAATGTTCTGGAACCCAAGTCTGACAATGTTTATTTCTCCAGCATAAGACACGCCTAGCTAAAATACAAAATCTTTTACCTGACAATTTTTGTTTAGCTTAAACAAAAATTCACAGAACTTTTTTTTTAAACAAGTAAATGAAAGCCATTAAAAGTGAAATTCCATTTTGCAGACGATACATCAAATATTCCTTTGACTCTTAGACGCCATGTTCTTTTCACCTCCCCCCCCCCCCCACCCCTGTATTGACATAAAAATTATCGTCGGTATCTATTAGAGCATGCCAGGCTACATTCTTCTAAAGCAATCAATGCATTCTGTTTTGTGTCTTTATCTGACTGGTTATCTTCTGTCTGACTGACAGACGGCTAGGTTTTTCTGACACCCTGCAATGTCTGACTGACACCAGGGTATGTCTAACTGACAGACACACGCATATGTCTGACAGACAGACACCGGGCTATGTCTGACAGACAGACAACCACCTATGTCTGACCGACAGACATCCAGCTATGTCTGACTGACAGACACCCACCTATGTCTGACCGACAAACACATTGTTTACCTATCATCCAGCAGGTAAGACGACAGGTGTTGTTGAGTTAACGGCTAAGTTTTCACAGCCTCATAGAGGGGTTGTTTGGTGTAGGAGGTGGGAGTGGTTATGTGCGGGTGTGGGGTTGTGTGAGGGTGTGGGATTATGTGATGATGTGGGGTTATGTGTGGGGTTATGTGTGGGGTTATGTGTGGGGTTATGTGTGGGGTTATGTGAGGGGTTATGTGTGGGCGTGGGTTATGCGAGGGTGTGGGGTTATGTGTGGGGTTATGTGAGGGTGTGGGGTTATGTGAGGGTGTGGGGTTGTGTGAGGGTGTGGGATTATGTGATGATGTGGGGTTATGTGTGGGGTTATGTGTGGGGTTATGTGTGGGGTTATGTGTGGGCGTGGGTTATGTGAGGGTGTGGGATTATGTGAGGGTGTGGGGTTATGTGTGGGCGTGGGGTTATGTGTGAGTGTGGGGTTATGTGTGGGGTTATGTGAGGGTGTGGGGTTGTGTGAGGGTATGGGATTATGTGAGGGTGTGGGGTTATGTGTGGGGTTATGTGAGGGTGTGGGGTTATGTGAGGGTGTGGGATTATGTGAGGGTGTGGGGTTATGTGAGGGGTTATGTGTGGGGTTATGTGTGGGGTTATGTGTGGGTGTGGGGTTATGTGTGGGGTTATGTGAGGGTGTGGGGTTATGTGTGGGGTTATGTGTGGGTGTGGGGTTATGTGTGGGGTTATGTGTGGGGTTATGTGAGGGTGTGGGGTTATGTGTGGGGTTATGTGTGGGTGTGGGGTTATGTGTGGGGTTATGTGATGGTGTGGGGTTATGTGAGGGGTTATGTGTGGGGTTATGTGAGGGTGTGGGGTTATGTGAGGGGTTATGTGTGGGGTTATGTGTGGGGTTATGTGAGAGTGTGGGATTATGTGAGGGTGTGGGGTTATGTGAGGGTGTGGGGTTATGTGAGGGTGTGGGGTTATGTGTGGGGTTATGTGTGGGGTTATGTGTGGGTGTGGGGTTATGTGTGGGGTTATGTGTGGGTGTGGGGTTATGTGTGGGGTTATGTGTGGGATTATGTGAGGGTGTGGGGTTATGTGTGGGGTTATGTGTGGGTGTGGGGTTATGTGTGGGCGTGGGGTTATGTGTGGGTGTGGGGTTATGTGTGGGGTTATGTGTGGGGTTATGTGTGGGTGTGGGGTTATGTGTGGGATTATGTGTGGGTGTGGGGTTATGTGTGGGGTTATGTGTGGGTGTGGGGTTATGTGTGGGCGTGGGGTTATGTGTGGGTGTGGGGTTATGTGTGGGGTTATGTGTGGGGTTATGTGTGGGGTTATGTGTGGGGTTATGTGTGGGGTTATGTGTGGGGTTATGTGTGGGGTTATGTGTGGGTGTGGGGTTATGTGTGGGGTTATGTGTGGGGTTATGTGTGGGCGTGGGGTTATGTGTGGGTGTGACAATATGGGAATGTGTGACGTTATTTGAATGTGTGACTTTATTTGAATGTGTGACGTTATGTGAATGTGTGATTTTATTTGAATGTGTGACGTTATGTGAATGTGTGACGTTATGTGAATGTGTGACGATATTTGAATGTGTGACGTTTTGTGAATGTGTGACGTTATGTGAATGTGGTGTTTTGTTTGTGACGTTATTTGAATGTGTGACGTTATGTAAATGTGTGGTGTTTTGTTTGTGACGTTATGTGGATGTGTGACGTTATGTGAATGTGTGACGTTATGTGTGTGACGTTACTGTTCGACACTATATCGATGTTGAAATGGATGATGTAGTGTTTTGTAAGTGAATTAAGAGCTTATTTTACCTTTTTAAATTGGATTTCGGTTATGCTTAAAATGTGCACCATATTCTATCCTAGTTCAACGGATGTGGCTGTCCCTAACCCTAACCAAATAGATCTGGTCATGTTTAGTAAAACGAAGACAATATCAAGACCGTCAAGAAATGATCCAAAAACACCCCCCACCCCTCACCCTACTGATGTCTGCCAAAATAAACTCGCGTGACACGCACCGATGTGGCCTTGACCTGAGTGAGCACGACTGTATGAAGACAAAAAGTACCACGGTATTTATTTCAATCCTAACCCAAAAAAAATCCCACCCTATAAACTCCCACCCCATAAATCCCACCACTAATTAGGTCTCGTCTGTTTGTAAATAAACACATTGTTCACGAAGATCGGGAATCCCCGGAATTTTAGAAAAAAAAAATATTTTCCAGAAATCTGATCGGCCCTAGTTAAGGAACTTTCCTTTGTACGACGTCACATTATTAGGCGGTGTCTACAGAATAAATGTACCCGAAAAAAACATCACGTCAGATATCCTACACCTATTCAACGGGCACCCACCATCAACAAATTCTTTCATGCTCTCACCATGACGTCATGGTTGAACAACACACCTATGAGTTTCGCAACGTGACGTCCCGTACTTCAGCAGACGACCGCTGTAGTGTAAGCCACGCGATCGTTATCGCGCCATAATAACACTCGTATTTCTACTCTCATCTACTCAATTATCGTTTTAAAGCAAAAAAAAATAAAAAACCACTATCGGGATTTATGACAAAAGTTTGATAAATCTATTTTTATCAAATAATATTTCCTCTCACATAGAGTGAGTGAAGTAAATATCTTTGAAAACCTAACTGGTAGTAATAAGGCGTGGCACTGTCCATTTACCGAAAAATAAAATTCAAAACATTCTAAAATGACCATTTTAAATTTACGATAGTCCCTATAAATCAATTTTTAAATAGTGCATAAAAAGTGTGAATACCAATACAACGCGAATATAATGCACCAGTTTGTATAAAATCAAGATGGTATTTTCAAATATGACGTCAGCATGCATGACGTCATCACATGCTTAAAAAAAAGTGTATTCTAGTCCATGAATGAATCCTATCTACCGACCACGTCTATATATTGATATTAATATATTGCATTATGTTATAGCCTACACCACAATCACACCGATTCACGGATTATCAAAAAACTTACGCAGTTCTTTTAAATCCGAAAACAAAAATCCAAAAAAAAGAAAGTTGCATAACGAAAGAAAACAAGCTCCTGGATCTAAGACCAGCACCGTCTGTAGACGCTTACATCACAATAGACGGCTCTCTGTACAAGACGCGGGCTAAAGGGGAGGAAATGGATCCCATATCCTGCTCGTGGGAGAAGGTTCCAATCGGTTGAACTGCATGTTGTGGAGTTACCTCCCCTATCATAGACGGATAACGAAAACATGCCACTAGGTTTACAAACCTCATCTTCAGGTAGGAAACAAAGATTTCCTTACTGCTGCTGTACCTCAAAGTTGTTTTTTTAAATCTACAACTTTCATTATTTCATATTTAAATATTGACTTGGGTAAATTTTTATTTTATGTTCTATCAAGGTGTAACACAGCAGGTATCTACTGAAGTATCTACCCAGGTATCTACCCAGGTATCTAGTCAGGTATCTACTCACACCTGCAAAGAAGGTACTTTTCCCACGGCTGATTTCTCGCTTTTCATCTTTAGGAGGAACAAAACAACAACAACAACAACAACAACAGCAACAACAGCAACAACAACAACAACCGAGAAGTGAACAAACTCATTCACAGCTGAACCTTTGTTAGATGCATCATGTCTTTAAGAGCTTTGTGATAAACGTCAAGGTTTCGTGTGTTCAACTGAACACAAAGCAGCAACTGAACACAAAGCAGCAACTGAACACAAAGCAGCAACTGAACACAAAGCAGCAACTGAACACAAAGCAGTTGAACAGCTTGTGTTTACAGCCAGCAACAAAAATGTTTTACGCTAGAAAAGTTAAGACAACAAAAGAATGTTCAACATCTTCAAGAGATAAACCTTTGGATAATCCTTTAGTGTCTTATCTCCACGTGACCGCCCAAACCGATTACGTCACGTTTATCTGACGCGTTACTATGGCAACTGATTTGAATTTGACGCTAAATGAACGTACGCTTGTAGATGTGGAAAATAGATGCCGTTAGAGATAAAAACAACAGAGGCTCTCAAACTTTGGCATACGGTACCCGTGAGATATGGCACATTTTACATTTCAATTGGGTCATATAAATATACACTAGGGTTGAGCATAACGAACATCATAAATACAAAATGGATGATAGAATAATAACACCCCACATCGTACAAGCGATCAAGAACTACCCACCAACCAAACACCCCACCCACCAACACCCACAACCAACAACACCCACAATCAACAATATACCCCACCAACACCCACAACCAAACACCCCACCCACCAATACCCACAATCAACAAAACACCCCACCAACACCCACAATCAACAAAACACCCCACCAACACCCACAACCAAACACCCCACCCACCAATACCCACAATCAACAAAACACCCCACCAACACCCACAATCAACAAAACACCCCACCAACACCCACAATCAACAAAACACCCCACCAACACACACAATCAACAAAACACCCCACCAACACCCACAATCAACAAAACACCCCACCAACACACACAATCAACAAAACACCCCACCAACACACACAATCAACAAAACACCCCACCAACACCCACAATCAACAAAACACCCCACCAACACCCACAATCAACAAAACACCCCACCAACACCCACAATCAAAAAACACCCCACCAACACACACAATCAACAAAACACCCCACCAACACCCACAATCAACAAAACACCCCACCAACACCCACAATCAACAAAACACCCCACCAACACCCACAATCAACAAAACACCCCACCAACACACACAATCAACAAAACACACCACAACACCCACAATCAACAAAACACGCCACCAACACCCACAATCAACAACACAGCCCACCAACACCCACAACCAAACACCCCACCCACCAATGCCCACTATCAACAAAACACCCCACCAACACCCACAATCAACAAAACACCCCACCAACACCCACAATCAACAACACATTCCACCACCGTCCCACCCCCCCCCCCCCACATACCCACCAAACCCCCCACCTAACCCATCCAAAAACTTACACTGTAGTTGTTCTCTAGAATCTCTATGGCCCTGTTCAGGTTATTGATGTGGTGGACGCGGAGTTTCCCTTTCTCAGGTTTCTGGAGACAGAACAAAAGATCATCTACAACAATTGAGTTGCATCTAGATCACATATCACAGTATTTTTTTCTACAGGGGCTTCAATACAGTGCTGCATTTCGCATGTGTACAAACTGTTGATATCATGTTGTATTTCACACATCTTCCAACTGTTGATGTCATGTTGTATTTCACATGTCTACCAACTCTTTAAATCATGTTGTATTTCACACGTCAATCAACTGCTGATATGTTCTATTTCACGTGTCTACCTGTGTAAGCAGGTAAACACTAGCCATTACAGGTATTGTAGACAGCATTACCAGTATTGAACCCCCTGTAAGTCGTGATAGGATTTTAAAGTAACGATTAGATAATATTGGTCAAAAAGTTTTGATGAAACAAAACATAAAACGCATAGTGGAAAAATTGTAACAAAAATTAAAGGCTGTACTGAAAAAACAAAAAGTATGGTTTTTAATCTCAAGTCCTAGCGGTTAAATATTTGAATGCGGTTTTCATGTCTTTTAGGCTACAAATAGATGCCAAGGTAAATAAATTCAAGTGTGTTGTTTAAAAAAGTCTTTAAAATAGTTATGGCGGTTGGATTATTTGGTTAGATGATGAGTACTGCTTTTCTTCAACTCCCAACTCAGCATAGGTTATCTACAACACATATTTTATCTCCTTGGTTATTGTCTCCTTTTCTCAACAACTCTTTCCAATAATTTTCATTTTCGTTTTTCCGTGTGAATTCTGTTATTCAGCTTCTCTGGTATTAAAGTACATCAAGATTCCTCTTTAGATAGCGATCCCCTGGGCAGATGAAGTAGAGTTCACATGTTTCTTGAGCTTGGCATATAGGGGTAGGGGTGGGACATGGACAGGGGTAGGGGTGGGACATGGACAGGGGTAGGGTGGGACATGGACGGGGGTATGGTGGGACATGGACGAGGGTAGGGGTGGGACATGGACGGGGTAGGGGGGACATGGACGGGGGTAGGGGTGGGACATGGCCGGGGGTAGGGTTGGGACATGGACGGGAATAGTGGTGGGGCAAGGACGAGGGTAGGGGTAGGACATGGATGGGGTTAGGACATGGAGGGGGGTAGGGGTGGGAGACGACGGGGTAGGGCTGAGACCTGGGCAACAGCTGGTCCAAACCACGCGTAACTCCATTGGACAGTTCTGTACCACGTGAAGTCGCGCGCCACTAATTCTATTTATTATCCACAGTCGCCCAACGTACGTGTTGGCAAAGGTCAAGGCCTATAAAAACCTAAAGTGATTTAGGACCTGATTAAGTTAAGTCCATCTAATGGACTGACCATCCGGACAAGGTGGTAGACATTACTGGCCTCGAGAAATCGATAACTTAACAATGGGACTTCGGCTCTCCATTTGGTCAAGTCATCCAACTCTTAGTAATAGCTACATCATTGCGATTTTAATATCATAGAATTTATAGCAGCCCGGTGTAAATAGCTACATCATAGTAATTTTACTATTTCGTATGCATAGAATAATACTGACAACGTCACTGATTGTATATAGATATCCATGAAAAGAGTAGATTGAATTCTAAAACATGTCTTTAAACTTAAAAATAAGCTACTTCAATACAAGATCAAAACATGACAACATTACTCACAATACTGGGGCCACCCAGGACAACATTACTTACAAGACTGAGGCCACCCAGGACAACATTACTTACAAGACTGAGGCCACCCAGGACAACATTACTCACAATACTGGGGCCACCCAGGACAACATTACTCACAATACTGGGGCCACCCAGGACAACATTACTTACAAGACTGAGGCCACCCAGGACAACATTACAAGACTGAGGCCACCCAGGACAACATAACAAGACTTGGGCCACCCAGGACAACATTACAAGACTGAGGCCACCCAGGACAACATTACAGTACTGGGGCCACCCAGGACAACATTACTCACAAGACTGAGGCCACCCAGGACAACATTACTCACAAGACTGAGGCCACCCAGGACAACATTACAAGACTGGGGCCACCCAGGACAACATTACTTACAAGACTGGGGCCACCCAGGACAACATTACTCACAAGACTGAGGCCACCCAGGACAACATTACAAGACTGAGGCCACCCAGGACAACATTACAAGACTGGGGCCACCCAGGACAACATTACTTACAAGACTGGGGCCACCCAGGACAACATTACAAGACTGAGGCCACCCAGGACAACATTACAAGACTGGGGCCACCCAGGACAACATTACTCACAAGACTGAGGCCACCCAGGCCAACATTACAAGACTGGGGCCACCCAGGACAACATTACTTACAAGACTGGGGCCACCCAGGACAACATTACTCACAAGACTGAGGCCACCCAGGACAACATTACAAGACTGAGGCCACCCAGGACAACATTACAAGACTGGGGCCACCCAGGACAACATTACTTACAAGACTGGGGCCACCCAGGACAACATTACAAGACTGAGGCCACCCAGGACAACATTACAAGACTGGGGCCACCCAGGACAACATTACTCACAAGACTGAGGCCACCCAGGACAACATTACAAGACTGAGGCCACCCAGGACAACATTACAAGACTGGGGCCACCCAGGACAACATTACTTACAAGACAACATTACAGTACTGGGGCCACCCAGGACAACATTACTCACAAGACTGAGGCCACACAGGCCAACATTACAAGACTGGGGCCACCCAGGACAACATTACTTACAAGACTGGGGCCACCCAGGACAACATTACTCACAAGACTGAGGCCACCCAGGACAACATTACAAGACTAAGGCCACCCAGGACAACATTACAAGACTGGGGCCACCCAGGACAACATTACAAGACTTGGGCCACCCAGGACAACATTACTCACAAGACTGAGGCCAACCAGGCCAACATTACAAGACTGGGGCCACCCAGGACAACATTACTTACAAGACTGGGGCCACCCAGGACAACATTACTTACAAGACTGGGGCCACCCAGGACAACATTACAAGACTGGGGCCACCCAGGACAACATTACTTACAAGACTGAGGCCACCCAGGACAACATTACAAGACTGAGGCCACCCAGGACAACATTACAAGACTGGGGCCACCCAGGACAACATTACAAGACTGAGGCCACCCATGACAACATTACTTACAAGACTTGGGCCACCCATGACAACATTACTTACAAGACTGGGGCCACCCAGGACAACATTACTTACAAGACTTGGGCCACCCAGGACAAAATTACAAGACTGAGGCCACCCAGGACAACATTACAAGACTGGGGCCACCTAGGACAACTTTAAAGTACTGGGGCCACCCAGGACAACATTACAAGACTGAGGCCACCCAGGACAACATTACAAGACTGAGGCCACCTAGGACAACATAACAAGACTGGGGCCACCTAGGACAACTTTACAAGACTGAGGCCACCCAGGACAACATTACAAGACTGGGGCCACCCAGGACAACATTACTTACAAGACAACATTACAGTACTGGGGCCACCCAGGACAACATTACTCACAAGACTGAGGCCACCCAGGACAACATTACAAGACTGGGGCCACCCAGGACAACATTACTTACAAGACTGGGGCCACCCAGGACAACATTACTTACAAGACTGGGGCCACCCAGGACAACATTACAAGACTGAGGCCACCCAGGACAACATTACTTACAAGACTGGGGCCACCCAGGACAACATTCGGAGACTGGGGCCACCCAGGACAACATTACTTACAAGACTGGGGCCACACAGGACAACATTACAAGACTGAGGCCACCCAGGACAACATTACAAGACTGAGGCCACCCAGGACAACATTACAAGACTGAGGCCACCCAGGACAACATTACTTACAAGACTGGGGCCACCCAGGACAACATTACTTACAAGACTGAGGCCACCCAGGACAACATTACTTACAAGACTGGGGCCACCCAGGACAACATTACAAGACTGGGGCCACCAAGTCCCATTACTTACAAGACTGGGGCCACCCAGGACAACATTACTTACAAGACTGGGGCCACCCAGGACAACATTACTTACAAGACTGGGGCCACCTAGGACAACATTACAAGACTGGGGCCACCCAGGACAACATTACAAGACTGAGGCCACCCAAGACAACATTACAAGACTGAGGCCAACCAGGACAACATTACAAGACTTGGGCCACCCATGACAACATTACTTACAAGACTGGGGCCACCCAGGACAACATTACTTACAAGACTTGGGCCACCCAGGACAAAATTACAAGACTGAGGCCACCCAGGACAACATTACAAGACTGGGGCCACCTAGGACAACTTTAAAGTACTGGGGCCACCCAGGACAACATTACAAGACTGAGGCCACCCAGGACAACATTACAAGACTGAGGCCACCTAGGACAACATAACAAGACTGGGGCCACCTAGGACAACATTACAAGACTGAGGCCACCCAGGACAACATTACAAGACTGGGGCCACCCAGGACAACATTACTTACAAGACAACATTACAGTACTGGGGCCACCCAGGACAACATTACTCACAAGACTGAGGCCACCCAGGACAACATTACAAGACTGGGGCCACCCAGGACAACATTACTTACAAGACTGGGGCCACCCAGGACAACATTACTTACAAGACTGGGGCCACCCAGGACAACATTACAAGACTGAGGCCACCCAGGACAACATTACAAGACTGAGGCCACCCAGGACAACATTACAAGACTGAGGCCACCCAGGACAACATTACAAGACTGAGGCCACCCAGGACAACATTACTTACAAGACTGGGGCCACCCAGGACAACATTACAAGACTGGGGCCACCCAGGACAACATTACTCACAAGACTGAGGCCACCCAGGACAACATTACAAGACTGGGGCCACCCAGGACAACATTACAAGACTGAGGCCACCCAGGACAACATTACTCACAAGACTGAGGCCACCCAGGACAACATTACAAGACTGGGGCCACCCAGGACAACATTACTTACAAGACTGGGGCCACCCAGGACAACATTACAAGACTGAGGCCACCCATGACAACATTACTTACAAGACTGGGGCCACCCAGGACAACATTACAAGACTGAGGCCACCCAGGACAACATTACAAGACTGGGGCCACCCAGGACAACATTACTCACAAGACTGGGGCCACCCAGGACAACATTACAAGACTGGGGCCACCAAGTCCCATTACTTACAAGACTGGGGCCACACAGGACAACATTACAAGACTGAGGCCACCCAGGACAACATTACAAGACTGAGGCCACCCAGGACAACATTACAAGACTGAGGCCACCCAGGACAACATTACTTACAAGACTGGGGCCACCCAGGACAACATTACTTACAAGACTGAGGCCACCCAGGACAACATTACTCACAAGACTGGGGCCACCCAGGACAACATTACAAGACTGAGGCCACCCAGGACAACATTACAAGACAGAGGCCACCCAGGACAACATTACTTACAAGACTGGGGCCACCCATGACAACATTACTTACAAGACTGAGGCCACCCAGGACAACATTACTTACAAGACTGGGGCCACCCAGGACAACATTACAAGACTGAGGCCACCCAGGACAACATTACAAGACTGGGGCCACCCAGGACAACATTACTTACAAGACTGGGGCCACCTAGGACAACATTACTTACAAGACTGGGGCCACCCAGGACAACATTACAAGACTGAGGCCACCCAGGACAACATTACTTACAAGACTGAGGCCACCCAGGACAACATTATTTACAAGACTGGGGCCACCTAGGACAACATTACTTACAAGACTTGGGCCACCCAGGGCAACATTACAAGACTGGGGCCACTCAGGACAACATTACAAGACTGAGGCCACCCAGGACAACATTAGGAGACTGGGGCCACCCAGGACAACATTACTTACAAGACTTGGGCCACCCAGGACAACATTACAAGACTGAGGCCACCCAGGACAACATTACAAGACTGGGGCCACCCAGGACAACATTACAAGACTGGGGCCACCCAGGACAACATTACAAGACTTGGGCCACCCATGACAACATTACTTACAAGACTTGGGCCACCCATGACAACATTACTTACAAGACTGAGGCCACCCAGGACAACATTACAAGACTGAGGCAACCCAGGACAACATTACAAGACTGGGGCCACCCAGGACAACATTACTTACAAGACTGGGGCCACCCAGGAAAACATTACAAGACTGGGGCCACCTAGGACAACTTTAAAGTACTGGGGCCACCCAGGACAACATTACAAGACTGAGGCCACCCAGGACAACATTACAAGACTGAGGCCACCTAGGACAACATAACAAGACTGGGGCCACCTAGGACAACATTACAAGACTGAGGCCACCCAGGACAACATTACTTACAAGACTGAGGCCACCCAGGACAACATTACTAGACTGGGGCCACCCAGGACAACATTACAAGACTGAGGCCACCCAGGGCAACATTACAAGACTGAGGCCACCCAGGACAACATTACTTACAAGACAACATTACAGTACTGGGGCCACCCAGGACAACATTACTCACAAGACTGAGGCCACCCAGGACAACATTACAAGACTGGGGCCACCCAGGACAACATTACTTACAAGACTGGGGCCACCCAGGACAACATTACTTACAAGACTGGGGCCACCCAGGACAACATTACTTACAAGACTGGGGCCACCCAGGACAACATTCGGAGACTGGGGCCACCCAGGACAACATTACTTACAAGACTGGGGCCACACAGGACAACATTACAAGACTGAGGCCACCCAGGACAACATTACAAGACTGAGGCCACCCAGGACAACATTACAAGACTGAGGCCACCCAGGACAACATTACTTACAAGACTGGGGCCACCCAGGACAACATTACTTACAAGACTGAGGCCACCCAGGACAACATTACTTACAAGACTGGGGCCACCCAGGACAACATTACAAGACTGGGGCCACCAAGTCCCATTACTTACAAGACTGGGGCCACCCAGGACAACATTACTTACAAGACTGGGGCCACCCAGGACAACATTACTTACAAGACTGGGGCCACCTAGGACAACATTACAAGACTGGGGCCACCCAGGACAACATTACAAGACTGAGGCCACCCAAGACAACATTACAAGACTGAGGCCAACCAGGACAACATTACAAGACTTGGGCCACCCATGACAACATTACTTACAAGACTGGGGCCACCCAGGACAACATTACTTACAAGACTTGGGCCACCCAGGACAAAATTACAAGACTGAGGCCACCCAGGACAACATTACAAGACTGGGGCCACCTAGGACAACTTTAAAGTACTGGGGCCACCCAGGACAACATTACAAGACTGAGGCCACCCAGGACAACATTACAAGACTGAGGCCACCTAGGACAACATAACAAGACTGGGGCCACCTAGGACAACATTACAAGACTGAGGCCACCCAGGACAACATTACAAGACTGGGGCCACCCAGGACAACATTACTTACAAGACAACATTACAGTACTGGGGCCACCCAGGACAACATTACTCACAAGACTGAAGCCACCCAGGACAACATTACAAGACTGGGGCCACCCAGGACAACATTACTTACAAGACTGGGGCCACCCAGGACAACATTACTTACAAGACTGGGGCCACCCAGGACAACATTACAAGACTGAGGCCACCCAGGACAACATTACAAGACTGAGGCCACCCAGGACAACATTACAAGACTGAGGCCACCCAGGACAACATTACAAGACTGAGGCCACCCAGGACAACATTACTTACAAGACTGGGGCCACCCAGGACAACATTACAAGACTGGGGCCACCCAGGACAACATTACTCACAAGACTGAGGCCACCCAGGACAACATTACAAGACTGGGGCCACCCAGGACAACATTACAAGACTGAGGCCACCCAGGACAACATTACTCACAAGACTGAGGCCACCCAGGACAACATTACAAGACTGGGGCCACCCAGGACAACATTACTTACAAGACTGGGGCCACCCAGGACAACATTACAAGACTGAGGCCACCCATGACAACATTACTTACAAGACTGGGGCCACCCAGGACAACATTACAAGACTGAGGCCACCCAGGACAACATTACAAGACTGGGGCCACCCAGGACAACATTACTCACAAGACTGGGGCCACCCAGGACAACATTACAAGACTGGGGCCACCAAGTCCCATTACTTACAAGACTGGGGCCACACAGGACAACATTACAAGACTGAGGCCACCCAGGACAACATTACAAGACTGAGGCCACCCAGGACAACATTACAAGACTGAGGCCACCCAGGACAACATTACTTACAAGACTGGGGCCACCCAGGACAACATTACTTACAAGACTGAGGCCACCCAGGACAACATTACTCACAAGACTGGGGCCACCCAGGACAACATTACAAGACTGAGGCCACCCAGGACAACATTACAAGACAGAGGCCACCCAGGACAACATTACTTACAAGACTGGGGCCACCCATGACAACATTACTTACAAGACTGAGGCCACCCAGGACAACATTACTTACAAGACTGGGGCCACCCAGGACAACATTACAAGACTGAGGCCACCCAGGACAACATTACAAGACTGGGGCCACCCAGGACAACATTACTTACAAGACTGGGGCCACCTAGGACAACATTACTTACAAGACTGGGGCCACCCAGGACAACATTACAAGACTGAGGCCACCCAGGACAACATTACTTACAAGACTGAGGCCACCCAAGACAACATTACTTACAAGACTGGGGCCACCTAGGACAACATTACTTACAAGACTTGGGCCACCCAGGGCAACATTACAAGACTGGGGCCACCCAGGACAACATTACAAGACTGAGGCCACCCAGGACAACATTAGGAGACTGGGGCCACCCAGGACAACATTACTTACAAGACTTGGGCCACCCAGGACAACATTACAAGACTGAGGCCACCCAGGACAACATTACAAGACTGGGGCCACCCAGGACAACATTACAAGACTGGGGCCACCCAGGACAACATTACAAGACTTGGGCCACCCATGACAACATTACTTACAAGACTTGGGCCACCCATGACAACATTACTTACAAGACTGAGGCCACCCAGGACAACATTACAAGACTGAGGCAACCCAGGACAACATTACAAGACTGGGGCCACCCAGGACAACATTACTTACAAGACTGGGGCCACCCAGGAAAACATTACAAGACTGGGGCCACCTAGGACAACTTTAAAGTACTGGGGCCACCCAGGACAACATTACAAGACTGAGGCCACCCACGACAACATTACAAGACTGAGGCCACCTAGGACAACATAACAAGACTGGGGCCACCTAGGACAACATTACAAGACTGAGGCCACCCAGGACAACATTACTTACAAGACTGAGGCCACCCAGGACAACATTACTAGACTGGGGCCACCCAGGACAACATTACAAGACTGAGGCCACCCAGGGCAACATTACAAGACTGAGGCCACCCAGGACAACATTACTTACAAGACTGGGGCCACCCAGGACAACATTACAAGACTTGGGCCACCCAGGACAACATTACAAGACTGAGGCCACCCAGGACAACATTACTTACAAGACTGGGGCCACCCATGACAACATTACTTACAAGACTGAGGCCACCCAGGACAACATTACAAGACTGAGGCCACCCAGGACAACATTACAAGACTGAGGCCACCCAGGACAACATTACAAGACTTGGGCCACCCAGGACAACATTACAAGACTGAGGCCACCCAGGACAACATTACAAGACTGAGGCCACCCAGGACAACATTACAAGACTGAGGCCACCCAGGACAACATTACTTACAAGACTGGGGCCACCCAGGGCAACATTACTTACAAGACTGGGGCCACCCAGGACAATATTACTTACAATACTGGGGCCATCCAAGACAACATTACAGTACTGGGGCCACCCAGGACAATATTACAAGACTGGGGCCACCCAGGACAACATTACAAGACTGGGGCCACCCAGGACAACATTACAGTACTGGGGCCACCCAGGACAACATTACTTACAAGACTGGGGCCACCCAGGACAACATTACTTACAATACTGGGGCCACCCAGGACAACATTACTTACAAGACTGAGGCCACCCAGGACAACATTACAGTACTGGGGCAACCCAGGACAACATTACTTACAAGACTGAGGCCACCCAGGACAACATTACAAGACTGGGGCCACCCAGGACAACATTACAAGACTGAGGCCACCCAGGACAACATTACAAGACTGGGGCCACCCAGGACAACATTACAAGACTGAGGCCACCCAGGCCAACATTACAAGACTGGGGCCACCCAGGACAACATTACAAGACTTGGGCCACCCAGGACAACATTACTCACAAGACTGAGGCCACCCAGGACAACATTACAAGACTGAGGCCACCCAGGACAACATTACAAGACTTGGGCCACCCAGGACAACATTACTCACAAGACTGAGGCCACCCAGGACAACATTACAAGACTGAGGCCACCCAGGACAACATTACTAACAAGACTGGGGCCACCCAGGACAACATTACAAGACTGGGGCCACCCAGGACAACATTACAAGACTGAGGCCACCCAGGACAACATTACTTACAAGACTGGGGCCACCCAGGACAACATTACTCACAAGACTGAGGCCACCCAGGGCAACATTACAAGACTGGGGCCACCCAGGACAACATTACAAGACTTGGGCCACCCAGGACAACATTACAAGACTTGGGCCACCCAGGACAACATTACTTACAAGACTGAGGCCACCCAGGACAACATTACTTACAAGACTGTGGCCACCCAGGACAACATTACAAGACTGGGGCCACCCAGGACAACATTACTAACAAGACTGGGGCCACCCAGGACAACATTACAAGACTTGGGCCACCCAGGTCCATTACTTACAAGACTGAGGCCACCCAAGACCTCCAGTAACGAAAGCAAACGTTCTCCATCCCTGAGGTCAGTGAAGAGGTCAGTGATGGTCACTCTCTTGGACTGGCGAAAGATATAGACATGATCATCTTTAAAAAGTGGCACTTTAAAAACGTCAAGACTAATAGGCTGACTATTATAGCACAAGTTAATGGCATCAATTTTAAAACTGATTTGAGTCTAAGACAGCTGCATGTAAAATACAACATAACCTGCTACGTTTATGGCGAATGTGATGTATCACATCGATCCAACCCGTCTATTTTTTTTTTTATTGGAAACGAACAATTGAATGCCGGGTAAAATGTCACACTTACGTTGGACAAAAGCACTGCCGGCGAGTTTGTTGATACCAACAAAGACTATTTACCTGTTGGCTAATCTGTTTAGTATCCTACTGGGGTATGTATTAACATGTAAACAAAGGGGAGCTAACCTTAGACAGCTGAGAGTTAATCCACTTGGTGAATGTCTTTTTCTGTATGTCCTCTCGTTCATCTGGGGAAAAAAAGAAAAAAAACCGGATCAGTTGTGTAAAACTCAGGCATGACAATCAACAAAAGACTGACTTTTCCAGCATCTTGTGTCACGTGTATGACATGGATCTACTGGGTCTGACAAACATTAAAAGGGTGTTTAAACACATTTAGTAGCAGGGTTCAGTTAGTTTTGTTGTCTGTATGTGTGTGACACAGTGCAACACTTTAAAAACACAACACGGGGTTTAGGTCTTGCTGTGTCAGGTCAAACTGTTTCTTTTGGGTGTCTTTTATTCAACCAAAATAGATTTTATATAGAGAAAATATACTTCAACCAGTGTCTGCCCCTCCCACCCACTTCCTTCATGGAGAAAAATGTCTGAAAGAAACACTGATCTTAACAGACGATGTATTTTAGTTCTTGTAGTGTTAGATGCAGTGTAATTGTTAACGTGTAAAGAGCCCTGCGGTTTAGTAATATTTATGTCTTAAAAGAGTGGTATGTAGTAGTTCTACTTTAAAGTGGAGTTTGTGGTAGTTCTACTTAAAAGTGAAGTTTGTAGTAGCTCTGCTTAAAAGTGGAGTTTGTGGTAGTTCTACTTTAAAGTGGGGTTTGTAGTAGTTCTACTTAAAAGTAGGGTTTGTGGTAGTTCTACTTAAAAAGTGGGGTTTGTGGTAGTTCTACTTAAAAGTGAGGTTCGTGGTAGTTTTATTTAGAAGTGGGGTTTGTGGTAGTTATACTTTAATGTGAAGTTTGTGGTAGCTCTGCTTAAAAGTGGGGTTTGTCGTAGTTCTACTGGATAGCATGGTTTCTATTAGTTCTAGCTCTTAAAAGTGCGGAGGTGCATTCATGGGATCGTTATGTGAATAATTTAAAAGGGTAGAGGAATTATTTACATGATCGACATACACATTATAGTATTTATCAGAATGTCTTTGAATTAGAACAAAAAAGAAGGTTGTGGTAGAATCAAGTATGACATCGGAAGTAAAACAATGTTGTTGACGTTTTAAAAACACGACATCAGGCAAACACCGGAAGTGACGCGACGTGTGACTCTGCGATGTCTACCGTGACGTGGATCCGCCCATTAATGACGTCATCAGTTCAAACGTTTTCTCTCCCACCTGTCAGGACAGGTGTTCGCGCTCTGGAACCCCGTTAGAACAAATCATTTTCTGCCAGACATTTTCCCAGATAGAGTCCCCCCACTTGTGCTCGGTGCGTCTGTCTCGTTCTGGCGAGGATCGGTTGGCTTTGTGGGAGCAACCGGAAACAGCTGTTTAAGTGATCAGCGATGTTGTTTCCTTCAATTAACTTTTTATTTTTAAATTATTTAAATAATTAAACTAATACTAAAAAACATTTTACTGTTTCTATAATACAACTTACAACAGAATATGCGCATGAAAACAATTAAAGCAAAAACTTACACGTATATCTAAGTGTACTTTATTGTTATAATTTTTTGTGCGAGAAGTATACGTTAATTACTTGTATTCAGGGCCGGCGCTACCTATAAGGCGAACTAGGCGATCATCTAGGGCGCCATCCCTAAGGGGGGGGGGGGGGAGCAAAAGGTTTAATCGCTATTATCAAAAAGTGCCTAATAATTAATAACTATAAAAGAGTAATGATCTATTTCGGCATCATGGACGAACTATCAATTTTGCACGCCCACTTCAAAACTAGATCTATATAGGCCTATATTTTTTCGCGATGGTGAAAATGCAACACCACATCACTAATTTGGATAAGTCTGGGCGCTTTTTACCAGTCACTTTGCCTTTTTAGTTTGGTGTCACATAATTGATGTAGAAAACGATTAAATAAGTTCGTTAATGAAAAGGTTAATTGATTTTTAATAGGGCTTGTAAGTCTCGTTTTCTCTGACTTTGAATTAGAAATCTGTCCTGGTGTATAGAGTTTTGTAATGACGGGGTGTTCAAAGTATTGTACTTGTTTGGTAAGTTTTGATGAATCGTTTAGATTTGGGAGTAACAGCGGAAGGCTATTGCTGATATGGTTTCGTAGGTATAAAGTATCGAAGTGTAAAAGTGTCATAACTTTTATTCGGCTGTTTTGTAGTTGAAGGTCTAGTAGAATCTGGTTGGTAATAGAGAAATGAGAATGCAGGTGATAAAGTATCGTAGTTTTGGAGTTTGGGAGTATTGATTCTTGTATTAAGGTATCGAATTATATTGACTATTAAATTGTAGTAGTAGGTCCAGTGGAATCGTTGTTGATTGGGAGTACCGTTTGTAGAGCTTGGTGAAGTTAAACGAGTTGGTGTCGTAGTTCTGGAGCATTGAGTCTAGTTCTGTTTAGGTATTGAACTTTGATATGTTATGAATGTAGTAGAGTATATCGAGTAGTCGAGTTTATGGTAAGTTAGATGATTTCATTAATTTTAATTCAGTACGGAACACACTACAAAGAAAGGTAGGCGTTCTCTAGTTGAAAAATCTTTAGTTTTTGAAATCTATATTGCCACTCTTAAAGTATTGGTATATAATATTAAATAGGATGGAATTTATAACAACATCTTTTTTTTTTTAATTTAATCAATGATCCTAGCAATGTCTAAAACAGTTACCAGTGTTTGATTTTACTTAAAGTTAGAGGCGTAGTTTTTTCTATTTTTTAAAGTGTCCCTTTATTTAGGGGATCCAAAATTTTATGTAACTACTATTTGTTGAGAAATTAACAATTTTAAGTATGTCATCGCAATTGAATAGAAGTATGCTATAATAAAGCTACCGGTTTTAGACTTTCAATCAAAACCTACAGTTAAGTATTCAATAAGTAAAATATATTGTTTTCACAACGTCACATAGGTAATATAAAATAAATTGTTATAATTATTAAATAATGAAATTTAGATCGTTTTATTGTTTTTTTTCAAGCATGTCTTAGCTACACTTGGTAAATTGAACTATTCTTGTGAAAGTTATTTCCCTTGAATTAAATTGTGGTATTTGGATTTTAACATGGGAGATAATTCGTTGCTTAACTCTACATTCATTTCAAATTCCTGCATGTTAGGTTGAACGCTTACTTATAAATACAACTTTAAGTTATTATTTGCTATTGTAACAATTATATAGAGCTTAAGCTCTAAACAAAATAGTTCAGTAGGTGTTTTTTAGCATTATCAAGTAGAAAAACAAATACATCAGTAGCAGTTATAGATTGCAATACTTAATGTTAGTAGACATACAGTCTTAATCGTAAATTAAACATCTAATTAATATCTAATTACATATTTTCACCCCCTCCTATGGATTCATATATAGCAATTTTAGGCTGGAATCTATATTATTTAAAACCTTTTATTTTTCAAAAACCAAAAAATCGTTATATAATCACACAATATAGACATTTTACAATTCTAACTACAGACAGTCAAGCTTAAAACAGGTAAGTTCCGTTTTGGAACTCACCTTGGGAGGACTGCATGGAGCCCAACACGATAAGAACTTTTTTGTATTTAGTGGTTTTTTTTCCAGACTTTTTTCTCACGGGAGGGGTGGGGGGAGAAGCACTTTAAATTTTCTAAGGTGAGGGAGGGGGGAAGCTATGTCGTTAAGTACAAAGTAGACTCGTGGACTTAGCAAAAATTTCAATAAAATATGATTCCGCTTGCAAACTGGAATTAAAGGAATGAGTACAAATGTATGAGACGAAGGAGGCAAGTAAAATTTGATTTTGATGTCTGCTTATAGCATGTATGCAATTGATAATAAATTAATGTCACTTTTAATAAATTGTTTTCTTATACATATGTTTTAGTAATTAATTTGTGTGAAAGGGGGCGTTTTAATAAGTTTAGTACAGACGCTAACAATCTCCGCCGAGCGCCATCGACACTACAGACGCTAACAATCTCCGCCGAGCGCCATCGACACTACAGACGCTAACAATCTCCGCCGAGCGCCATCGACACTACAGACGCTAACAATCTCCGCTGAGCGTCATCTACTATAGAGACGTTAACAATCTCCGCCGAGCGCCATCTACTCTACAGACCCTATCAACCGCCGCCGAGCGTCATCTACTATAGAGACGCTAACAATCTCCGCTGAGCGTCATCAACTCTACACACGCTAACAATCTCTGCCGAGCGCCATCGACTCTACAGACCCTATCAACCGCCGCCGAGCGTCATCTACTATAGAGACGCTAACAATCTCCGCTGAGCGTCATCTACTATAGAGACGCTAACAATCTCCGCTGAGCGTCATCTACTCTTCAGACCCTATCAACCGCCGCCGAGCGCCATCTACTCCCCGCAGGTTATGAGGATAGCGAAGCCTACAGTTTTAATCCGAGCGCTTAAGGTCGCGGATTTCAGTTAATACACTCCAATTAAAACCGTTGGTTGGGTCCGCGTTACGCATGACTGATTCTTCAGTTGTTTCACTTAAACACTTAGAAACGTGAATTGTAATTACACACTGGTTTTTTTAACCATGTTCTGCATGGCTGCGCCTGGTAATTGCGAGTTTCATGTTCTGTTTTTTTTTTCTTTAATTAAATTACAAAATGTAAGAGAAAAACTGGCAGAATAAACTAATCACGTTTTGATCGTCAAAATACAGTGCGAAGATATCTAGATCTATGGTTCTATCTGTCTTTGTTAAAGTCTTTGAATATAATTAGATCAAAGGTTCATCTGTCTTTGTTAAAGTCTTTGAATATAATTAGATCAAAGGTTCATCTGTCTTTGTTAAAATCTTTGAACATAACTAGATCTATGGTTCTATCTGTCTTTGTTAAAGTCTTTGAACATAATTAGATCTATGGTTTTGTCTGTCTTTGTTAAAGTCTTTGAACATAATTAGATCTATGGTTCTATCTGTCTTTGTTAAAGTCTTTGAGAATTAAACGTTTGTGCTCTTCATACCATTGGCTAATAATATGTTCGTGTAGGCCTCGGGTCGTTAAATAACGACACCTGATTTATTAAAGTAACGAAGACCAAAATAGCTGTTGAGCGTTTTTTTTTTAAACGCCAATGTTTGATACAAGAACGGTCGGTACATTCAGGTATACTTTAAGAAGGTGTAAGGGACATGGTGAGTATCATGTTGGTAGTGTGTAAGTCGGCATCTCATACGTCAACCCCAACCTAACACAACCCCAATCTAACACAGCCCCAACCCAACACAACCCCAATCTAACAAAACCCCAATCTAACACAACCCCAACTTAACACAACCCCAACCTAACACAACCCCAATCTAACACAACCCCAATATAACCCAACCCCAATCTAACCCAACCCCAACCCAACACAACCCCAACCCAACACAACCCCAACCTAACACAACCCCAATCTAACACAACCCCAATATAACCCAACCCAATCTAACCCAACCCCAACCCAACACAACCCCAACCCAACACAACCCCAACCCAACACAACCTCAACCTAACACAACCCCAACCTAACCCAACCCCAACCTAACCCAACCCCAACCTAACCGAACCTAACCCAACCCCAATCTAACACAACCCCAACCTAACACAACCCCAACCTAACACAACCCCAACCTAACACAACCCCAACCTAACACAACCCCAACCTAACACAACCCCAACCTAACACAACCCCAACCTAACCCAACCCCAACCTAACACAACCCCAACCTAACACAACCCCAACCTAACACAACCCCAACCTAACACAATCCCAACCTAAAACAACCGCAACCTAACCCAACCCAAACCTAACACAACCCCAACCTAACCCAACCCCAACCCAACACAACCCCAACCTAACCCAACCCTAACCTAACCCAACCCCAACCTAACCCAACCCCAACCTAACCCAACCCCAACCTAACCGAACCGAACCTAACCCAACCCCAACCTAACACAGCCCAAACCTAACACAACCCCAACCTAACACAACCCCAACCTAACAAAACCCCAACCTAACACAACCCCAACCTAACACAATCCCAACCTAAAACAACCCCAATCTAACCCAACCCAAACCTAACACAGCCCAAACCTAACACAACCCCAACTTAACACAACCCCAACCTAACACAACCCCAACCTAACACAGTCCCAACCTAACACAATCCCAACCTAAAACAACCCCAATCTAACCAAACCCAAACCTAACACAACCCCAACCAAACACAACCCCAACCTAACCCAACCCAAACCTAACACAACCCCAACCTAACACAACCCCAACCTAACACAACGCTAACACTAACCTACAAGTTCAAGGTCGATTAACTTCAACCAATCAGCGGGCTGGCGAAAGGTTAATGACCTTGTGTTTAGCACCTCTCTGTAGAGACATACATCTTTTATTTTTGTATTTTGTATGACCTCGTTAGTGATAATGGTTGTCTGGGCCAGTGAAAGTTCTAGAACCATCTCCCCTTAGACCCGTGCACATCCCCACCTGTCTAGACTCACCCGACCCCCCTATCCCCCACACGGCTGAGATAATCCATTACCCGACCGTTGAGTCGATTTTATATCCAGAAAAAAAAGTAGTTCTAAATGTAAGGCTGATCTCATAGGTCACAGGTCAAACAGAGTAATACAAGCATCGACCAGTCCCTGGCCACAAGATGGACGCCACCACGTGAGTACAGGTTCAGGTATTCTAGCCACAGCATTCATGTGAGATACATGTTTTTGCTAGCTCTATAATGAACTTAAGGTGGTGATACAACATGAGCATAATGTAAGCGTAGAGGTGTGACCATAAAGTGGCTATAATGGTGACCGGTAAGTGGTGACTATTCAATGCTTTAATGCTATCAAAAGGTGACCGTTCACTGGTGACACATACCATAATGTGATAATAAGACGGTGGACGCAGGGTGACCATTCAGTGTTGACACATACCATAAGATGGTGAACAATCTCAGGATTGGCCCACAACTTGAACAGTACCTGACCACACAAAAAATGAGATCTGCTTGAGATCTTTATTTTCAATGATTAATGTGTCATGTCGCTAGTTTAGAAATTACTGTTAGCAATAGCCAATTACAGAATGTTGGACTGATGTACTTAGCTCACATCTACCTGATTATAATACGCCATCAGTGTTCGATACTGATACAGACACTAGGTCGACACGCCCAGAATGTTGAATGTTTATATAGCAACACACCCCCTGTCCTACTACAGCGACCAAAAATGTCGCCACGGCAGAAAAATTCTTGAAATAGCCGAGTAACGTTGAAATTAACACCGGGCTCAGGACAGACACCTGGGTGACAGGAGGAGGGGGGGGGGGGGGCTTCATTAAATTCCTGGCCTCCCTGCCCTACATCTCCAGAATTTAGAAAATGTGTTTTTTACAATAGGGATACGGTCCCTATTTTTTTTAAAGAAATTCGGTTCTTAACAAAAGGTCTAAAAATATATATATATATATTTTATTCTTCTGCTTGCCTAATCATCAAGTCAAAACGTAGAGGCTACTAAAAATGTAAAAACTTTAACGCAGTGTAACGTGGAGCAACTACGGCTTGAACTACTCGTATACATTATTTACTAAATATGGTCTCTTCTAATAGATGGGGTTGTAGAAATTATTTTGCTCAATTTAAGTAAACATTCAGAATTAGGCGAGGAGGACGAACCTACTTTAGAAACACTAACAATACATAAATTGTCGTGTTGACACCAGAGGCTAGCCATTATACTGGAGGATTTATTACTAGCTCTGACATTATTACATTATTACATAATTACACAGGTAGCTGGGGTTTCGTTTCAAGACTAGCTCACTAAAATCATGTATGTTACCATCTGACATGACATCTGACATGACATCAGACATGACATCTGACATAACATCCGACATTACATATTTACTAAATATGGTCTCTTCTAATAGATGGGGTTGTAGAAATTATTTTGCTCAATTTAAGTAAACATTCAGAATTAGGCGAGGAGGACGAACCTACTTTAGAAACACTAACAATACATAAATTGTCGTGTTGACACCAGAGGCTAGCCATTATACTGGAGGATTTATTACTAGCTCTGACATTATTACATTATTACATAATTACACAGGTAATTCAAGACTAGCTCACTAAAATCATGTATGTTACCATCTGACATGACATCTGACATGACATCAGACATGACATCTGACATAACATCCGACATTACATTTGACATGACATCTGATATGACATCTGTCATGACATCTGACATGACATCTGACATGACATCTGACATGACATCTGACATAACATCTGACATCATCAACAGTTCACATCACAAAACATCATCGACATCATGCCCTAGTGATGTGTGTTGCGCTAACCCAGTCGTCAGCCAATCAACTTCCGGTGTCATCTGAAGCCGTAGAAAGGCTTCCATAATTAGCCACACTTGAAGCCACGACGTCTGCTACAAGGGCCACTGGGAACGTTGTCGGCAATACACAGACAAAGTTATTGACGGCAATACAAAGACACTGTTATTGACGGCAATACACACATTGTTTTTATCGGCATTACACACAATATTATTGCCGACTATATACAATG
This sequence comes from Physella acuta, assembly GCF_028476545.2. Classification (NCBI taxonomy): domain Eukaryota; kingdom Metazoa; phylum Mollusca; class Gastropoda; family Physidae; genus Physella; species Physella acuta. Next base: position 548,973 of record NW_026731895.1, on the reverse strand, counting down.
TCATTTCCGGCAGACAATGCATAGACAATGTTATTTCCGGCAACACATACACAGACACACAGAAGATAATATTATCGTCTCTACATACACGGAAAATGTTGTTTTAAATGTTGCTGAACGATTTGTTTCGAAACTTGTGTTAACATGTGTGAGTTCAACAAACAGTAGGTCTGTATTGTGGTTTGTTTGTCGTTTTTTTTTAACCTGTATTACACAGAAAACGACCACAAAACAACCAAGCTACCTTAATACTTGACCAAGACAAGTAAGTTAACAAAAATTAATATGTAGTTTATAGAGTGCCAGCTTTCAATTTATAAAAAGTAAAAACTGATTAGTCAGCTAAAACTGGGGATAAAAATAGGTTTGTTAGCAACTGGCGATACGTCATAAATTTATACTGAGGTATGGTTGGAGAGATATATGACGTAAATTACAATTTATACTGAGGTATGGATGGAGAGAAATATGACGTAACCTACAATTTATTCTGCGGTATGGATGGAGAGATATATGACATAAATTACAATTTATACTGAGGTATGGATGGAGAAATATATGACGTAACTTACAATTTATACTGAGGTATTGTTGGAGAGATATATGACGTAAATTACAATTTATACTGAGGTATGGATGGAGAGATATATGACGTAACTTGCAGCTAGAATTGAATTCAGATTGCTACCGTTTAGGAAGTAGCACTTGATTAATTGAGCTATCGTGTTGTCGCTTGCAGGTAGCATAAGTCTAAATAGGCTACCCAGCTATTGTTTGAAAGTATCTTCGCCTCACTATGCTAACAATAATAGATCTTACATTCAGCACTGCAGTAACAATCAACTTAATCGGTACACATTTATTTTTTAAAGGCAAAACAAAAGCGTTGAATATAGTCAAAGCGCACAATACATCACACAACAGCACACAATGCATCCCATAACAGCACTAAATGCATCAAGTAAAAAATATTAAATGCATCAAATAAACAGTACTAAATGGATCAAGTAAACAGCACTAAATGCATCAAGTAGACAACACAAAATGCATAAAATAAAAAATAAAAAAACGCATTATATAATTTAATATAAAACTCACAAAGTGTAAAATAAAACGAAACAAACCTTTTCCTCTGTGAAACTTGATGGTGGTGGGGTCAAGCGTGTAATTGTAATCAAACTCCATCATTACATCCACAGGTCATGCATTGCACGATTAATCAACAGATGGGGTTAATTAGTTAATTGAGCGACATCCCACATTGTGTCAATGGTGTAGGTTAGTAATCCAGTGTCAATCAGCGAATGCAAGTTCTACTCAACAAGCTCTAGAACTACAGATGGTATAGTACACACGGGGGATGAAATAAAACTAGCCGTGCTACAGATGGTATAGTACACACGGTGGAGGGAGGGGGGGGGGTGATCAAACTAGTATTAGCCGAACTATAGATGGTATAGTACACATGGGGAGGGGGGGGTGATCAAAATAAAACTAGCCGTACTACAGATGGTATAGTACACACGGAGGTGGGGGTGGGGGGGGGGGGGTGATCAAAATAGTATTAGCCGAACTATAGATGGTATAGTACACATGGGGAGGGGGGGTGATCAAAATAAAACTAGCCGTTCTACAGATGGTATAGTACACACGGAGGTGGGGGTGGGGGGGGGGTGATCAAAATAATATTAGCCGAACTATAGATGGTATAGTACACATGGGGAGGGGGGGGGGTGATCAAAATAAAACTAGCCGTACTACAGATGGTATAGTACACACGGAGGTGGGGGTGGGGGGGGTGATCAAACTAGTATTAGCCGTACTACAAATGGTATCAGAGGCGTAGCGAGGGGGGGGGGGCGGGGGGTGCGGACCGTACCGGGTAACACCATTTAGGGGGGTGACACCAAGGCAAAAAATAGCAAAATATATAATATATAGATATGAGGGGGGGGGTGCAAATCGAAAGTTTGAGGGAAGGGGGTGCAAATCGAAAACTTGAAGGGGGGGGGTGCAAATCGAAAATTTGAAAGTTTGTCCCCGGGAAGGGTCGCTACGCCTCTGGGGGGTGACACCATTAAGTGCCGCACCGGGTGACACCCGACCTCGCTACGCCACTGGATGATATAGTAAACACGGTGGGGGTGGGGGGTGATCAGATCAACAAACAGGGATACAAAGCTAAAACACGAAACTAAAAACCAGACAACACTTGCTTCGTTTTGTCAACAACAAAATATTTAAATCATGTCTTCCGTCGACCTTGCCCTTCAGAGTTGAAATAATTAACGATATTTTCCTTAAACCTCTAGCCCCAAATAAACATAGTTGGTGGCGGTATTATGTTATCTACAGCTGATATTACATCCTAGTATGGCATTAAACGTAACACCACATACGTTATTTAAGTAACTTTGTTAAACACCATCGGATTAATTAGATCTACCGAGCGTGAAAAAGTAGCTTTGTAAAGCTGATACAAATTACAATCTTAGTCATCGCATGTGTAAACAACAAACTGTACTTGAAATAGATTATTGTATTGGTATAAATAAAGTTATAATACAATAGATGAGCGTATATTACATGTTAGATGTCTAATGTCTAATGTCTAATGCAATGGAAATAACATATCAACAATGAATTTGCCTTGAACTGAAGCACTTTATCAACAACTAATTGTCCATGAACTGAAGCACTACATCAACAACTAATTGTCCATGAACTGAAGCACTATATCAACCATTTATTGTCCATGAACTGAAGCACTATATAAACAACTAATTGTCCATGAAATGAAGCACTATATCAACAACTAATTGTCCATGAACTGAAGCACTATATAAACAACTAACTGTCCATGAACTGAAGCACAATATCAACAACTAACTCCATGAACTGAAGCACTATATCAACAACTAATTGTCCATGAACTGAAGCGCTATATCAACAACTAATTGTCCATGAACTGAAGCACTATATCAACAACTAACTGTCCATGAAATGAAGCACTATATCAACAACTAACTGTCCATGAACCGAAGCACTATATCAACAAATTGTCCATGAACTGAAGCACTATATCAACAACTAACAACTCCTAGCGACACAGACCAGTACAAGACAAGCTATATGCACCATGCGAGGTCAGCCTTATGCTACTAGAGGTCTGCAGGTGGTCTCACGTCGTCACGGTCAGTCACGAGTAGAGCAAACCACTTCGGACATGCCTAGCACGGTCAGCACACGTCATGTGCGTGTGAGCACACGACTGTAACGGCTACTCACGGCGCAGTTCCGCATGTGCGCTAGTGGTCAACAACACGCGATTACATCACGTGACACGCACTATGTCGAATAGGGAGTATTATGTGATACTATATATATATATATATATATATATATATATATATATATATATATATATATATATATATATATATGAGTGACTAATAGCAAAACCTCCAGTTATAGATACCTGAGTTATAGATCCCTGACAAAGTAGACTGAACTATTTCATAATATAAAATCCTAAGAGATCACATTACATGGCATCTGTAAGAAAGCTGATATGTTTGTATTACATATGCCAACATTTGAATGTAGTAATTGAGCTAACTGGCTAATGGATGTGGGTCATGTAAGGGCCAGTAATCAACCACGACAGACGGCTTTCATTAAGATTGTAATTATGTTTGAAAAGTACAAAGCTTAGCTCCAGGTCGATAGGCAGAGAGAAGGGAATACAAAAGATGTGATATGTGTTTGTTGTGGTGTGTGTGGGGGGGGGGGGGTGTCTATATGCTCGCCGTATGTTTATTTGTGTGATGTGTGGGAGTGAATAAGTTGGCCCATATGTTTGTGTCGTGTGTGTAGGTGTGGTTGGGGATGTGTGCGTGTATTCGGTGTGCCTATGTAATGGCCTTATGTTTATTTGTGTAGTGTATGTGTGATTGGGTATACGAGCGTGTATTAAGTGTCTATATGTTGGCCATATGTTTATTTGTGTAGTGTATGTGTAATTGAGTATACGGGCGTGTTTTAAGTGTGTCTATATGTTGGCCATATGTTTATTTGTGTAGTGTATGTGTAATTGGGTATACGGGCGTGTATTCAGTGTGTCTATATGTTGGCCATATGTTTATTTGTGTAGTGTGTAGTGTAATTGAGTATACGGGCGTGTTTTAAGTGTGTCTATATGTTGGCCATATGTTTATTTGTGTAGTGTATGTGTAATTGGGTATACGGGCGTGTATTCAGTGTGTCTATATGTTGGCCATATGTTTATTTGTGTAGTGTGTAGTGTATGTGTGATTGGGTATACGAGGGTGTATTTAGTGTGTCTATATGTTGGCCATATGTTTATTTGTGTGGTGTATGCGTAATTGGGTATACGGGCGTGTATTTAGTGTGTCTATATGTTGGCCATATGTTTATTTGTGTAGTGTATATGTAATTGGGTATACGGGCGTGTATTAAGTGTGTCTATATGTTGGCCATATGTTTATTTGTGTAGTGTATGTGTGCGTGCTAGGATATACGCATACATTTTTTTTCTCTGAAGTGAAATAAGAATAAGGGTGGGGAGAGAGGGAGGGGGAGATGATTACAGGAACGGAATCAATTACAGCCATCATCAGGTTGTAGTGGGGGGGGGGGGGGGTCAGTGAGGCCGCCTGCAGGGTACGGTAGTTGTTCGACCAGACACAAGAAGGGGGGGGGGAGAGGACCGTTACAAAAGATGAGAATAGATCGATAAGATCCTATTGATCAATGCCCGCGCTGATCATGGAAAGATTATCACCGGATGTATGCCAGTGTTGTCTGCCTTTAATATTGATACGATTGAAAAGTTATCACAAGATTTCGCCCAATCAAACGATCGGATGGATGCAGAAATATCAAAGCCGTTAGCGCGATTGATTACCGTAGCGCTGCACATAAACGCTCCTTTCATGTGATGATGAAATTACTGTACACGACGCCCGTGTTGTCGCTTGTGTGCGGTGAGCGATTGTGTTGATGCGGCACACGGTGCGGTGTGTACGACACACGTGTTGCATTGTGACACCTGTTTGGGTTAGCCGGGTGATGGCACACGAGTCTCCACGCTCGGTTGATCACCGTGTCGACTAGCGGCTTGTGATGTGTTGCCTCCCTTGTTAGATGACCTCCCCTGTTAGATGACTTCCCCTGCTAGATGTGACGAAATCTGGAGGACGGATAAAGTAGGGAGCTACACGGTGTCAGGGCAATTAATAGCCGGTATATTTTAACCTTATGTTGGCGATGTTCTCGTTAGCGGGAGGTGGTTATTATTTTATAAGTTCATCAGCTACACTGATTAATTAAGTCGTTACGTCGTTCAATGGGGAATGGAGAGGGGAGGGGGGTGTTGTTGACAAGCGCAACAAGCCAAGAGGAAGAGGTCAGCTTGACCCTCGCTCAGCATACGACAGCTCGTTATGTGTCCGAGGCTAGGTCAAACGAAACTGACACTGAAAGATGACCATTAGTGGTGGATGTTTGTGTGCCAATTGCTGGGTTTGTGGGCTAATTAGCTCAAGAGCTGATTGTTCCGTCATATAGGAGGTATGGGGGAAAGATGGAGTAGAATGGAATATGTGAATAATGGTCTATAGTCTAGTGACTAGTGGGTTGGTTAAGTATAGTGTAGTGGCATAGTCTTTGGCATGGTCTAGTGGCCTACCGATATAGTCTAGAAGCCAAGTGGTCTAGTGCGATAACTTTGTGGCCGTGTTTGCTAGTCAATGGACAATAGTGAGCCATAGTGTAAAAGCCTAGATAGTCTAGGGGACAGTAGCTGTATACTATACATTAGCTACTTAAACTATAGTGTACTGGTCTAGTATCTGTCAATAAATACGAAATAAACAAAGCTGTTTGTGGATCGCCAAAGAAAAACTAAAGCCGTTAAAAAGGTGTAGGACATACAATGTGTACCAGTATACACACTACCTTCTAGCGTGATGTAATGAAACAGTTTGTACCTTCTAGCGTGACGTAATGAAACCGTTTGTAACGATACGCGTGAGAAGAAGCAACAGGCAACAGCTGAGTACTACAAAACTACTCGAACATCACACACGTGAGTCAGACCTGCGTGCATATTTATGAACTCACCTAATGCCACGCGCCACGCGGCGACTAATTTAAACCGTCTCACGACAGCTGGGGCTAATTTAATTTCAACTTAATGGCGCGAGACTACCTACAACAGGTAAACAACAACACCACAGTCACGTGATGAACAGGGTAAAAATATGTGTCTCTTTACCAGACAATACTGGAGTCTACTAAAGACCTACCAATCTAGAAACTATGCTTTAATTAAACAGTGTTTACATCATATGCTATTATTACAGAATGCGAAGAAAGAAAATTAGATCGTTCAATATCGATCATCAAGAAAGTGATTCCACTAAAGCTTCATTTACACAACGGAATGTTATCGATCTTCAAGAAAGTAATCCCATGACTACAATAACTTTTGAATGACGCCAAGATTTTACAAAATTAAATCATGATAGTTAATTAAAATTAAAATTAATTAAACAATAATAATAAATAGATGTCGCTCCAGATGGAAAAATAAATGTGCCCTCAATATGTCGATATAAACACAAACTATAACAGGTGGCTCTCTATCTACATTTTTTTTTTCTTTACGGCAGTCAACTGTTTACTAGATATACCACCTATATTACAAGATCTATTCTATTGTAAAACTATTCATAAGGTTCTTGTATCAATGTTTTTCACACCTTCAAAAAAAATGACACACACTTTAAATTATTTAAAAAAAACTACACTTAGTATTGAATGAAATATCCATCTCAGAAGTGAGTCACACACGTCAAATACACCTAATTCACCAGCAAGAATTTAACGCTCAGCAGGGGTCCAAAACGAAAGTGATCCCACAAATTTGAGACAGAGGCACGAATTATTTTATTCCTCGGAACAAGGACGGCAACCCTGTCGAATGAGGGAAGGGAACTCTATGAAACACAATAAAGCACTTGCCTTTTGTCCTGCTTGATGCCAGTATGCACGGCAATTTGAGCTCGTACCGTCAAACTGGCGAATGGGAACTTGCCTCGGCCTAACTAACACATACGAGAGGCGACATTACGCTGGTGGTAATGATAATTTAGACATACATTACATACAACGATAAAATATTGCACTACAGTAGGCAGATGATGATAGCATTACTGTGGAGACGATACTTCTAACACAAAATTACATTATTAAAACATAACGCTTTTTTATTTGTTTAAGGACAGATAGCAGCAATTCAAACATTTAACTTTTCAAAGTTTTGATCAGTCACAAATAAACTACGCTGTATCCAAATAATTTAAGAAATTTGTCAAACGTAAACGGCAACTACATTTCTGTGAAGAATTTTTTTTTACCATAACCTTCATCGTTGTAAATATATATCGATATAAAATACAAGCAACTTGCACTTTATGTATGTGAAATTTACTGAGCCTATGTAGCCTAGTTATTTATTACAAAATTAACATTCATTATTTTGTACTAATTTAACATTCATAGTTTCACCACAACTGAAACTCCTAGTGAGATTAGCTGAAACATCTCACTGAGCCATTTGTTCAGGGTATTGTGGTAAACACAGCTAGTCAACTGGAGAGTCTGACAGTGGTTAATTCAATAACTCACTTTCTTTCTATTTGATACAACTTCCAGAAGTCTTAAGCTGTGTCCTAATTTAAAAACTTGACATCTGACAAAGCCGTAATGGTCATTTGAAAAATAACGGACAAAATGACCAGAGCTTTGTTGTATTCTAATCCGACAAGGTAAGACCGAGATTTTAGGTCGCGGCACTACTCAAGGGAAACAATCACTCGTTAGGAACATTTTGAATTGATAGTTAAGTCCCTTGATGCGGGGACCCTTCAACAAAAGCCTGTGTTAAAGCCATCTCTCGGATGTTGGGAGACCCGGAGCTAACATCGTGAGGACACTTCCGGTTTGGTTAATGGCGGGCTAATTATTGTCATTATTCTTTACATTCATAGTGTGTAGTTGATGAAGTTGTTTGGATGATGGGGTACATGTTGGTGTGGTGGCGTTGCTGCTTGTGTGGTTGACATGGTGGTTGTCACTATGGTAGCGATACCAATGTGGTTATTGCTGTAGTTTTTAGTGTAGCCTTATGGAGGATGTTATCGTTTTTCATCGATCAGTCGGTCCATTAGTTACCAACACACACACACCAACAACATCGGCCTGTTACAGCCCTTGTTAATTCTAATCTCTTCATTAAGTTTTTAATTCCAACCAATTACAGACTGTATTCCCACGAGACGCCCGCCAACCTAACGCACCCCCTCACTCCCCCACCAGACCCTCTCACTCTCCCACCAACCCCTCACTCCCCCCACACTTCCCCACACACTACAAGGCCGCGCTAATCGCCGCTAATTGCCCACACAATGCCGAGCATGGGACCCGCACTCCGTGACCCCTGGTGATGCCACTCTGGCTACAACTCGGCCAAAGTTCCACGCGTCCCGTCGCCTGGTCAAGCTGCGTGGAGCGGGCCGGTGCAACAGACCAGCGGTCAACAACGGTTGTTGTTTGAACATATGTGCTGAGACACTGGTCAGTGGCCGTAGACTGCGAGAACGGTGCACGTGACGGGCTCAGACAATCTACCAGTAGATGCGCACGAGTTTGGTTTAGAATAAACACAAACAATAAGCCATTAGCTATAAGCCCAAGTCCGGTACTACAACACTAAGCCATTAACTAAACACTCACTTTAAGCCCATAATCTTATATTAAAGCCCACTACTAAAAACTTAATTATTTAACATTAATTTTTTGTTTAAATTAAATGCGATTTCCCGATTACTCAAGAAGACCATATGCTTAATTACTTAATGAAATCAATTTTAATAGATCGATACAGTTACATCTACAAGACGTATTCACAGTGTATAAAAATACGAGCCATGTCTGACACTAGATTAAGTAAAAACGTCACGAGATCAATGACGTAAATTTAAATATCGATACTACCGGATGTTGACAATTCTGGACAGACCGTAAATGTCAGCTGTCCAGCCTTCGCCAGACTAATCTAACTGAATACAAACTTAAGGACACTTCAGCCCACTTGACGTCCAGGACGAAAGGAAACAATCTTCTACTAGAACAGAATGGCATTGAAGACCATGGGGAAAACTAGAGAGGTTAACCAAGTTCTATTCCAGGCTAGATGGGTAAAACTAGAGAGGTTAGCCAAGTTCTATTCCAGGCTAGATGGGTAAAACTAGAGAGGTTAGCCAAGTTCTATTCCAGGCTAGATGGGTAAAACTAGAGAGGTTAGCCGAGTTCTATTCCAGGCTAGATGGGTAAAACTAGAGAGGTTAGCCAAGTTCTATTCCAGGCTAGATGGGTAAAACTAGAGAGGTTAGCCAAGTTCTATTCCAGGCTAGATGGGTAAAACTAGAGAGGTTAGCCAAGTTCTATTCTAGTCTAGATGGGGAAAACTAGAGAGGTTAGCCAAGTTCTATTCTAGTCTAGATGGGGAAAACTAGAGAGGTTAGCTGAGTTCTATTCCAGGCTAGATGGGTAAAACTAGAGAGGTTAGCCAAGTTCTATTCCAGGCTAGATGGGGAAAACTAGAGAGGTTAGCTGAGTTCTATTCCAGGCTAGATGGGTAAAACTAGAGAGGTTAGCCAAGTTCTATTCCAGGCTAGATGGGTAAAACTAGAGAGGTTAGCTGAGTTCTATTCCAGGCTAGATGGGTAAAACTAGAGAGGTTAGCTGAGTTCTATTCCAGGCTAGATGGGTAAAACTAGAGAGGTTAGCTGAGTTCTATTCCAGGCTAGATGGGTAAAACTAGAGAGGTTAGCCAAGTTCTATTCCAGGCTAGATGGGTAAAACTAGAGAGGTTAGCTAAGTTCTATTCCAGGCTAGATGGGTAAAACTAGAGAGGTTAGCCAAGTTCTATTCCAGGCTAGATGGGTAAAACTAGAGAGGTTAGCCGAGTTCTATTCTAGGCTAGATGGGTAAAACTAGAGAGGTTAGCCAAGTTCTATTCCAGGCTAGATGGGTAAAACTAGAGAGGTTAGCCGAGTTCTATGCCAGGCTAGATGGGTAAAACTAGAGAGGTTAGCCGAGTTCTATTCTAGGCTAGATGGGTAAAACTAGAGAGGTTAGCCAAGTTCTATTCCAGGCTAGATGGGTAAAACTAGAGAGGTTAGCCGAGTTCTATTCTAGGCTAGATGGGTAAAACTAGAGAGGTTAGCCAAGTTCTATTCCAGGCTAGATGGGTAAAACTAGAGAGGTTAGCCGAGTTCTATTCTAGGCTAGAAGGTATAATAGAATAGTTTCTTGACCCCAATCATTTGATTATTTGTCCTGTTTGGTTTCATTACCCTATTTCCTTAACCATCCTCCCCCTCCCCCATTTATTTTCCCTACCCCTACAGCGACGGTAACTTATGAGAGAAGTATTGGCCAAGATTGATTGTAAGGTCTTTCATTACAGTTTTATCATTGTAAGGTCTTTCATTACATTTCTATCATTGTAAGGTCTTTCATTACAGTTTTATCATTGTAAGGTCTTTCATTACAGTTTTATCATTGTAAGGTCTTTCATTACAGTTCTATTATTGTAAGGTCTTTAACTACAGTTCTATCATTGTAAGGTCTTTGATTACAGTTCTATCATTGTAAGGTCTTTCATTACAGTTGTATAGTTCTGGTGATTGTAAGGTCACTTATTTATGGTTTGATGTGATTGTACGACCGTCTGTTGATAATTATGTTGGAACGTTGATAAGCTTGCTAGTCTGTTTGTTTATACTTGACTTTTACGTTGATGCGATCGCCTTAACGCGATTCTCATTCTTGTGCTTTCACTTATATCTGTTTGTCAGTTGTTCTGGGAAGTCGTGATATTGATATCGACTTGGATGTCTGTTATTATGCTATCATTTGATTCAGATGTCAGCTATTCTGCTGATGTGTCAGGTGTTCATTTGATGTCATTTTCCTCACTTGTTTTTTATTCTAGTGACGGTAGTCCACGTATCCTTATCAAAACATACGTGTACCACTACGCGCTACATCAAAAGCTCACAGCGATGAATGTACGTGCAGTCTCGTTATGACGTCAGACCGTGATGCATGAAATTTCCACACTGTAGTCTCCTTTAAGTCACTATCTCCAGTCTAGTCAAACAACAGCACACACCCCCTCCCCCCAATCTAATAAAACGTGCCATCTGATAACGATTTCAAACACTACTGTAAAGATTCACCTACATCAAGACAGCTTGCTTATATTTTTTTTTTAAATTGACATTCAAAACTTCAATAAACTTTTGGGCTGTAAGTGGCCAGCTAAAAATCCTCTCCGTCATGTCTGCTTGTCTAGACATGACAGGCAGGCTACAGCTTGGAAATTTTGTCATATCAACGCTTATCTCCCCCTCATTAAAGCCTTTGTTCTGCATAATCTTGTCTTATTAAAGAAAATTGATTGCGTCTACACTTCCGGTATTCTGAGCAAGGGGAGAACATTCGCTTCCGCAATCTTTTGTTTAACCAGACAATATTTGATGGCTTAGATTCGACGTATTATAGAATCACACACATTCACACACCACATTATATATATACATTATATATATATATATATATATATATATATATATATATATATATATATATATATATATATATATACGAGCTGATCCGCTATTTAGTTGTTTTATTTTCTACTTATCAACAATTCATAATTTGTGAATTCGACACTACACTACCCCACCCCCCTGCCCCCCCCCCCCCCACTCACTCATCCCACCCCCCCCCCCCCCCCCCCACCTCACCCAGCGAAAGCAGCCGTTTACAGACGACAATAAAAATATCAAGCAGAACTTATTATCTCCCCTAATAGCGGCGACTTATTCGAACCAGCTCTACTATTGTAAACATTCGGGGTCAACCATAGCTCACCTGACAGTGGTAGCGATATGCCTAGAAAGCGGGGTAGGGATGGCTAAGCTGCGTGGTGTCTCATATGGTCCCCATGAAGATAATATATATATATATATATATATATATATATATATATATATATATATATATATATATATATATATATATATATATATATATATATATATATATATATATATATATATATATATATATATATATATATATATATATATATATATATATATTATAAACATGTATATAATTACACATCAGTACTCTCATTATATTATCACACGGATCAAGAATTCTGAAATGGCACGTGAATACATTCTGTTATCTACCGACATGGCTAAAATTCCATAGAGGCTTAAAAGCATGAAGTTTGAGCTTTGTTGAACAGCCACTTGTGTGTTGTTGGCTGAGGTCAGGACGACGAAGGAATCCAATTGACAGCTGATAACACGAGGGGGCTTGGCCACGCTCTCGCTCGCCGTTTGTGTTAAATCTGTACCCGTTACCCAACACGGGGTTAACTGCTAGTACTTAAGTAGGTCAAATCATTTGTAAACCGGAAAGGGTGTGAGATTTACGATATATGTCAGCGGGGTCAAGTGAACATAATTTATGTGCACGATACCCGTCAATTAGTGTATACTTTACACTTTATAAAACAAAACACAAAAACGCTACCGAAAAACTGTTCTCGGCTTAAAAACGAACCAACAAGAGTTAACAATACCGCATCAACACAACGAATTTACCATAGAATAGTACATGACAAGACAGGTTAGCAAAAAGAAACATATAATGTATTAAATGTTGATTTTTCTGTCTGTTTCTATTCAAAACATTTATTCTAAATTGATTTTTTTAAATTACTACCACTAGTATTTTATACTTGAGCCGCTGCTAAACATGTACACTACAGATGGAAGGCTAAGTGACCTAGTGTTTATACCTAAACCACCATAACACGTGATTATACTGAGACCACCGTGCTTATACTAAGACCACCATCACATGCTAAACATCAGTGTGTAACCAGCCGCTCGATAAAGCCATACTATATGTCCATGTTCACAAAACAAATGTCCAATACTACACAACGAATGTTCCAGATCAAATAAATTATATCCAGGTTCACGTAACGAATATCCACCTTTACATAAAGTCCAAATATATGCAACGAATTTCCAACTTAACATAAAGAACTACACATGCAATACTTCACGTTGTAACACAATGTCACTACACAGTTTGCGAGACTATCCGAATATCCACATGTCTGTTACTGTGTCGCAATCAAACAACACACTACGGTTTACGTGCTACTGTGTACAATAGGCAACACGCGAGTGGATTACACGGGAAAAACAACACGGTCTTATAGAGTCAAATTTATGTTAATTAAGGATGAAACATGTTGAACATAGACTCGCTTGGTGAGTCATTATTTAATTGTATTCCACTGTTCATCAAAGTGATATCAGTCGAATGATGTAGAGACGATCTACACTACCATAATGTATTGTAGTATGCTATACTATAGTAGCAATAGCTACACTACACTCTCTAGGTGAGTCATTGTTGAATTGTATTCCACTGTTCGTCAATGTGATATCAGTCGAATGATGTAGAGTCAACCTACATCACAATAGTGTATTGTAGTATGCTATACTATAGTAGCAATAGCTACAGTACAATCGGTGTATTAAAGGTTCACGTTTACAACTTTAAACAGTGGTTATGAATAATCATAAAAAAAAAAGCATTTAGTGTTAAACCGGTGTCAACTAGCAAATAAAATTCACGAAATAAGCATGTAAATAACGGTAGAAATGCATATCTGTAGAAATAAGCAGGTAAATAACGGTAGAAATGCATACCTGTAGAAATAAGCAGGTAAATAACGGTAGAAATGCATACCTGTAGAAACAAGCAGGTAAATAACAGTAGAAATGCATACTTGTAGAAATAAGCAGGTAAATAACAGTAGAAATGCATACCTGTAGAAATAAGCAGGTAAATAACGGTAGAAATGCATACCTGTAGAAACAAGCAGGTAAATAACGGTAGAAATGCATACTTGTAGAAATAAGCAGGTAAATAACAGTAGAAATGCATACCTGTAGAAATAAGCAGGTAAATAACGGTAGAAATGCATACCTGTAGAAACAAGCAGGTAAATAACAGTAGAAATGCATACTTGTAGAAATAAGCAGGTAAATAACAGTAGAAATGCATACCTGTAGAAATAAGCAGGTAAATAACGGTAGAAATGCATACCTGTAGAAAAGAAAGCAGAGAGGACCCGCAAGGCGGTGATCATGGCTGAGGACGAAAATGGAAATAAATCGCGAACATTTGAACGTTAGCCGGTACAGGTAAATCTGTTACAGAGCAGGCGATGACAGCATGCCCTATATCAGGGAAATGACCAGGTTATGACAGCTTATTACCTACACTATTCTGGTTTATTGTCTTTTTTTATTGATTCACAGAAAAAAAAAGATTAGTACGAGGGTTAAGGTAACTGTCCAAAAAAATGTGTCCGGAAATCTGTCCGAAAGTGACGTCATAACGAGAGCTATGTTCTATAAATAACCTACTGGTCTGATAAGTAGGTCTATGTGAATTCCGTCAAGGCGGAACTAGTCCTACTCTAGTCAGGTAAAAGACCAACCCGGTATCTTTACAATTGGCTCTACGGGACATCTACGAACCGTGTGACGAAATAGCTCTTGGGGCTACTTTCGTTTTCCATTAGCCGCGTTCAAATTATTAATTATTTTTGTACCAGAAATTGTTTGAAAGTGAGTCTAAATATTTTTACACCATACATTTCCGTTCAATATTTTGTTTACGTAGCAAACACGTGATTCTAAATATGGGCATAAGAGCAGACACAGCACTACACAATCTATAAATAGCCACGGTAACTGTGTAGCCAGCATTTTGCTACAGGCGACAGCTGTGATTTGCCGATTATCCGGCTAGCTTGCAGCCGTCCTGTGGCCGTCTCGACCGCTGTTGTCTTGTACGGCAATTAAAAGGGTGACACCTTGAGAGAAATCTGCAAGCGCCATGCCGCGGCATACCTACGTGCCGACGGTCGTGTGCCGTAAATAAAAATAATACACTGCCGTACGACTGTTCTTTGGTCAATGACGTCATCGACGTAGAGGTCAGTGGGGACAACTCTGAAGTTTCTTTTTTGAAGAAACGTCCGTCAAGAATGTTGTAGTAGTAGTAGACAGGCGACAGGGGCAGTAACTCGGGAGAAATTAACCTAACCGAGAAAGTTTGTCCCCGATTTTGAAATGCGGCCGTGTCGAATGTCAGTCAGTCGGTCATGTTGTGTGGTTATTTAGGGAGAGTAATCGGACATGGACGTGTAGGTATACACGCTACATCAAAACCTAGCAGCGATAAGAAGAACAAGTAGCTTCCCCTGTGTGATTGTGAATGTCAGACGGAACGAAAGAAATGGATGTCGTATACAGCCACATCTGGCCCAGTGGTTAGCCTCCCTTTGTTGCTTGTATAATTAATGTAAACATTCTTTGATCAAGTGGTTAGCAACCCTTTGTTGCTTGTATAATTTTTGTAAACATTCTTTGATCAAGTGGTTAGCAACCCTTTGTTGCTTGTATAATTAATGTAAACATTATTTGATCCACGTTATTGAACTTAATACTCCAGTAGTGCAGAACCAATTTAATCAAAATATTGACAAAATTTGAATTCGTGGTTTAAGAAAGGGCGAGTAAATTACAACTTTAATCAAAACAATTTTTTTTAATATATTAGAAAATATGGGTATATGCAAGGTTTCGAACCCATGACTTTGACATAAAGATGCTATAACTTCTGTATACAACAGTACATTTCAACAACTGACAAAATTAGTGCCTCAGGTGCAGCCGCCAAATTTTTGTTTTAGGTCCAACCACCAACTTTGTACAACCACCAACTTTGTACAACCACCAACTTTGTACAACCACCAACTTTGTACAACCACCAACTTTGTACAACCACCAACTTTGTACAAGCACCAACTTTGTACAACCACCAACTTTGTACAACCACCAAATTTGTGTTTTAGGTCCAACCACCAACTTTGTACAACCACCAAATTTGTACAACCACCAACTTTGTACAACCGCCTAATTTTTGTTTTAGGTCCAACCACCAACTTTGTACAACCACCAACTTTCAACAACCACCAACTTTGTACAACCACCAACTTTTTACAACCACCAACTTTGTTTTAGGTCCAACCACCAACTTTGTACAACCACCAAATTTGTACAACCACCAACTTTGTACAACCGCCTAATTTTTGTTTTAGGTCCAACCACCAACTTTGTACAACCACCAACTTTGTACAACCACCAACTTTGTACAACCACCAACTTTGTACAATCACCAACTTTGTACAACCACCAAATTTGTGTTTTAGGTCCAACCACCAACTTTGTACAACCACCAACTTTGTACAACCACCAACTTTGTACAACCACCAAATTTGTGTTTTAGGTCCAACCACCAACTTTGTACAACCACCAACTTTGTACAACCACCAACTTTGTACAACCACCAACTTTGTACAACCGCCTAATTTTTGTTTTAGGTCCAACCACCGACTTTGTACAACCACCAACTTTGTTTTAGGTCCAACCACCAACTTTGTACAACCACCAAATTTGTGTTTCTGGTACAACCACCAACTTTGTACAACCACAAAGTTTGTGCTTCAGGTGCAACTACCAAATCTGTGTTTCATGTGCAACCACCAAATTTGCGTGTTCAACAACTTACAACCACCAACGTAGCCTGAGTTACAACCAATTCTCGCCAGTCAGAGCTAAAAATACCTCCGCCCAGCTAGTTGAGCTCAACAAAAGGATTAGAGCGCCGTACAGCAGATGTCGAGGTACTCAACTAGCCAGGGGCCGACCTTACTGAATCAATAGGAGATGTTATTACATTTCTCTTCTTCTCTTAGTCATCACATCAAGCTTACTACTACACATACTGTATGATTCACGAAAACAAATTAAACAGAATATTTCCTATGTTAGGAGTTTGATGAGCTTAATTTAATTTCACGAGTTTAATTAGTTCCTCGATTATTAAAAACTTGATCAACGGAGTTAATTGCATTATGCATATGTCACTCGTGGTGAACAAAGTATTGTATTACACTGTGAGTGATTAAACCATTGGTTAAGATAACGACGGAAATAAGGACATGCGTCAATTATTGACATTCGGATATGAAACAACTCATTGAAAGTATAACCAAAACTGATTGTTTGTAAATGAAGGGAATTATTTTAATTTAATTTTAACTGATATACCGTTGAGGGAGTAACGCTAAAAAGGGGTAGAAAATTCGGGGATTGAAATTGTTAACAAAACATTGACAAGCTATGATCACAAGAAAACATCCAAGTCAAAGCTACATAGGTCAGTACAACAACCTTTATTAACGAATGCATTACATCAGCCTCATTAGGTGAAGGAATTCCCACCCCTCCCCTCTCTGTATGGACATCTTTACCTGGGGGAATGAATGGAAGTGATAAAACGAAGGCCAAGGTCACCACATAGCTAAGGTGGCCTTGACCTGACACACTGGCGACGTGTCACATAAATCATTGATCCGTGTCCGATCGATAACTGGGGGCAGAACGGTACAGGTTGTTTACAGGCCTCGCTGTGTCAGTGGTTGGTGTTGGTGGGGGTTGGTGCACATATAGTAAAGGTTGTTGTATGTTTCTGTGGGGAGGGGAAGGGGTGCACACACAACACATGTTTATGACACAGGTTGTTGTTGTGTGTGTGTGTGTGAAAGGTGGGTGGCGCACACACAACACAGGTGCTGTATGTGCGGGCACTGGCGCACACACAACACAAGTGGTGTATGTGTGGGGGAGTGGCGCACACACAACACAAGTGGTGTATGTGTGGGGGAGTGGCGCACACACAACACAAGTGGTGTATGTGTGGGGGAGTGGCGCACACACAACACAAGTGGTGTATGTGTGGGGGAGTGGCGCACACACAACACAAGTGGTGTATGTGTGGGGGAGTGGCGCACACACAACACAAGTGGTGTATGTGTGGGGGAGTGGCGCACACACAACACAAGTGGTGTATGTGTGGGGGAGTGGCGCACACACAACACAAGTGGTGTATGTGTGGGGGAGTGGCGCACACACAACACAAGTGGTGTATGTGTGGGGGAGTGGCGCACACACAACACAAGTGGTGTATGTGTGGGGGAGTGGCGCACACACAACACAAGTGGTGTATGTGTTTATGTGTGGGGGGCTGGCGCACATGCAGCGCAGGCACTTGTGGTGTGGGCGCTGGTACGCAGAAGACACAGTTAGTAGTATGTGTGGGGGGGGGGGGGGGCTGGTGTACACAAACAACACAGACGTGTTATATCTGTTGTACGTGTGAGACTAGTTTACATGCGCATACCACCATAACTAGCCATATGTCGCGTAATTCGATCTATATAGAAATAAATTGGCTTTAATCTTTCTACATTCCAAGTTCGGCAATGCTTTGTTATTTGCATAAGCAAGAACGTAAACACAGCAGGGAGATAACTAAAAACCAAGTTTGTTGTTAAATGAGAACTCGAGATTTTATCTACACTGAAATAGAAACGGAAATTTCCGAAGTTATTTATAGAGCAGTAACAAGAAAGGAAAACAAAAATACTAAGCACACATTCATTATGACGTCAATTAGCCTAAAAATAAAAAGGTTTATTGGTGTTTTCATTCATCTCTCCTCACTAGGTCACACCGCGACTTACAAGGTCACAATCGGCTGAATTATAAAGGATGCAAGTCATTTAACGAAAATGGAAGAACGGACATCGGGCTGACCATTAAAACACCCGAGTACGCCGTGGTCTTAATATATGACTATTGTAAATTTATTTACTGAACATTGAACTTATGTTGAATGGGATTAACTAGATGAATAGTTTAAAGTAGGCTTTGAATAGGATTATGGCGAACGCTAATTAAACCACGTACAAATTATTTTTCTTATTACATAATTACTCTTGGTGCAGAGCTGCAGAATAAGTGTGTACACGCTTACTACCTCACATCACACTGTGTACACACAGCATCAACAGTGTGTACAAGCAACAACATGTAAAGTGTGTACGCCCATGCCACCACATCAACACCACCATGATACTCGCGACAACATTGTGTACACGAGCTGCGGAATACACGTGTACGCACGTTGCCTCTGTACGACTGCCCTGTATACATCAACGGTAGCTGTGTGTACAAACAGCAAGGATACAAGCGTGTACAAGTACACCACCAAAGAACGCCGCCACCACAAGATCACCTCTGTATTCTATCTCAGACAACCAGTGGACCGTGACTTAAGCTACACCTGCTAGATAATAACGTCGTATCCCACGCGACAAGAACTGAAGCGGATGTATGTATACTTTAGTTAGAAAAAGGTGGTTCACTAAAGTTGAAGTTGACGTGTAGAAAAAAATTAGACAAACTAGAAAATTACCACACCGAAAACATTTCACGGAACTTGGCAAGATAAAACACTAACACATCAAGACATCTCGAGAAAAGTTAAAAATAGCTCAAACGTTTTAGGCGATATACATTAGGAAAGTATTTTAATTTCACCCACTAGAAATGGCAACAGATGGTGAATGTTTTTGGTACCTTTAAATACACAGTAAAGCAGGGTATCGTATCGCTTTATTTTTATATGGTATCGTCGTCACATCCCAGGATTAGAATGAGGGCTAGAATCAGGGATATTTTCCGTATTAGCTTGCATGTCTGCTTCTTGATATAAGGATAGCGTTAGGCAAAGGTTTAGTATTCAGTTACCGATATTAGCAAAACGAAGTTTCGATAATCGATACTATAAAATCGATGTGTTACGAGTACCGATTTTCCTTTCTGATCGATAACTCCCGATTTACCTGTAACGAACGAGCCACAAGACCACATAAAAAACAATCAAATTCACATTTACAGCGACGGTTTCTGAACACAACTAAACCAAAACACCATGCAGGTCGAAATAAAAATATCCCGCCACGAGCAAGCTATGAATGTCAACACATGCGAAGACTCAGTCTATTTATCAACACTAAAAACCAGTGGAGCAGAAAACAAAATGGGTCAAGTCTTTCCTGCAGGAAGAAAATACACACAAATTGATTCCATTTAATACTGCTAGTGAAGATAAACGAAATACATGCGGGGTTTGCGATAATCCACAGGGAAATAGGTCACGACTCAAGGCGAAATTTCTCAAATTGTGTACACAAAAATGTCGTAAGTAGCGGTGGAAACATTTGGATATTCCGCGCGGCAAGAATGGAAACAGCAGACGACACTCGTGACACTGGCCCGTCCGTCGGGAGAACGCTCGAGCTACGGTCTGTCTCGCCTCGGTCTGTCGGTGGGGGGTGGGGGGGGGGGATACAATAATCGTAAAATATTTGTAGGAAAAAAAATGTGGGGATCTTCTTACGGGGCGGAGTCGAGTGCCTCTTGTGATAATAGTGTGGGTCTACTGAAGCATACAACGTCACAGGCGAGAAGATTTACTGATGGGAGATAACTTAGAGGTGGGGGGGGTAAGGACTAAAGGTTGATGGTGATGAACCACGAGATAAAAAAATAACAACAGAACGGAATGTTGTGGACAAAACAAAACAAAATACCAGAATACCAGGGAGGGAAGATTGGTTTACAGGTGGGTGTTACAGGTAAACAAACCTCGCAGCACTGTTGTGTTGGCCGTACCCTACTTGTCATGTGGATACTGTCACGTGGTCTGGTTGCAGACGTTAATTCTAAGCCCTAAAGTAATCCAGTCGTTAATTCTAAACCCTAAAGTAATCCAGTCGTTAATTCTAAACCCTAAAGTAATCCATAACAGTAGACTAACTATTGCAAACTATAAACTAAAGGGCAGATGGTAACTATAGCCTCCATCCTAACCATGACCCTAACCATAGTCCTAATACTAAACATAGCCCTAATACTAACGTTAGTCCTAATACTAACGTTAGTCCTAATACTAAACATAGCCCTAATACTAACGTTAGTCCTAATACTAAACATAGCCCTAATACTAACGTTAGTCCTAATACTAAACATAGCCCTAGTACTAAGCTAGCCCTAATTTACCCTTATTGCTATACCAAAAAGTAATTTAAAAAGGAGTGAGATTGTAATACTTTATACACCTGTCGTAATTTTTTACAAAACATTAAAATTTAAAATAACATCGCCATGTTTCCCAACCACAACCCAACCTGTCAACCCGAGGCTAGCCTGGTTGTCAACAAGTTTAGCCTTACATCACGTTGACGTCTGGTAAATTTAAGCCGTGTGCAGCTTCTGACGGATGGTCTAATTAAACCGTTGGTCATCACGTGTTGACTCAAGCGTGACGGTGTGGACGATTGTGGGCAATATGGACTGAATCTAGCTAGGCCCTACAGTACTGCTGCTAAAGTTACGGGTAATTGTATACAATATGGCCTGAATCTAGTTATAGTACTGCTGCTACAATTCTAAAGTTACGGGTAAGTGTATACAATATGGACTGAATCTAGCTATAGTACTGCTGCTACAATTCTAAAGTTACGGGTAAGTGTATACAATATGGACTGAATCTAGCTATAGTACTGCTGCTACAATTCTAAAGTTACGGGTAAGTGTATACAATATGGACTGAATCTAGCTATAGTACTGCTGCTACAATTCTAAAGTTACGGGTAAGTGTATACAATATGGACTGAATCTAGTTATAGTACTGCTGCTACAATTCTAAAGTTACGGGTAAGTGTATACAATATGGACTGAATCTAGCTATAGTACTGCTACTACAATTCTAAAGTTACGGGTAAGTGTATACAATATGGACTGAATCTAGCTATAGTACTGCTACTACAATTCTAAAGTTACGGGTAAGTGTATACAATATGGACTGAATCTAGCTATAGTACTTCTGCTACATTTCTAAAGTTACGGGTAAGTGTATAGAATATGTACCACGTGTAGCTGTAGCATTCGTGCTACAATTCTAAGGTTACTGATAATTTTATACAATGTTTGGTATAGAATATGTACCGCATTTAGCTATAGCACTAGTGCTACAATTCTAAGGTTACTGATAATTTTATACAATGTAAACTGCATGTAGATATAACGTTAGTGCTACTATACCTCTAGTGCTACATTCTAAAACCGAGTGAAACTATTACATTCTAGTAAAACTTAACAATGTGCCTGCAAGCTGTAAAATTCTATGTGAGAAGACACACAGATACATACATGGTGAGTAGATCTACGACAAGTCTAGAACATCATCTTGTGAGTGGTGGGGGGTGGGGTGGAATGCGTCAATCAACAGATCGATAAATCTTCCAGCAAGAGATCGATGACCAGCACGTGCAAGCAAAAGACGATGATGCTCATAAGGTCAAAGGTGAACGATGTAGAAGATTGTCGCTAACATTCGAATTATAGCGATAGCATTTTAAACCTTGGCTGTAAAAAAATTCTCGGAGCTTTAAGCGGCGGTTGTAACACATCAAGAAAACTGTAAACAAAACAATGTCCACGTGACTCATTTTAATCAACCTGCAGCTGTTTCAACCTATTTAAAGCAATCAACTCCCGTCATTTCCCGTAATTTCAACCAACAATATAACCACCCAATATAAACAGACAATAAACCCCCCCCCCCCCAATAATCACACCTTAACCCCCCCCCCCCCCCCCCCCGCCAATTTCAACGAGGTGCCGATACTTTAGCCAGTCCTTCAATAATTCCATTCACCAACTAGATAGACCTTCAACCAACCCACAATAATAATCTACAACCAACAACCCCATGATACTACCAACCCTCGCAATACAACGTACCTCAAATGACACAACCAACTCGTCTAAAATGAAGCTAGCAATACACAAACACCCCCCCCCCCCTTAGATATATCAAGCTATGTAGAACCAGCCCCCATAAAATCCAACCAAACCCATAACTCAACCAACCCCCTAACCCAACCCACGCCAACATTTGATCAGCCGTATCAAGCAAATGATATCACATTACCTGATTACTGCGGCAAATCGGTCAACTGGTAAAATGATTTAGTGGATTATCTCTCCCCCTTAACCTAAAGAGTCACCCAGGTGTAACGTAGAGACCTAATGCGACTGTGTACAGCGCTACACAACGCTGCTTGATAATCGGTGATTGATGGGTTAAAAGCGTTTTGTGGTGTTTTTTTTTTTACAAATTAGAAATTTATATACAGCGGGTACGATATACGAATCAGGTAAAAATGGAAACAGATAAAAAAAAAATTATACTGCATTACATTATTACAACAGAGAGTTTTACAAATTTCCTTCCCTCCTAAATGTTGTATTAAAACTATGGGTAGAATAAGATCTGGGATAAATTTAGAAAAAAAAAAACAACTTAAAAAAAAACAACCTAAAACATGTTCCTGACTGTTTAATTTTGAGGTGTTGTTTTTTAATTGAAGTGTGCCTTAAAAGTTGAAGTTCGTAGCACAAACGGAAGGCGTGCTAGCATAAGTGTTAGTTATCAAAGTAATTAATTGAGATTTAAAACACACATCAAGTAAAACATGCACATTCAGATACTCTTGATAGTTGTGCACATTCAGATAGTGTTGATAATTGAAAACTAAGGAAATATAACTGCAGGTATTTTGTCAAATGTTGTAAATTATGAAGTGAGTATCGAATACGTGAACATTGTAGATATATTCTCTACTGTAATTCGTAGATTCGTAGTTCAGTTTCTGTTGTTTTTACAGGATGAGTTGTTATATAGTGTATGTAGTTTCAACGTTGATTATCATGTAATGTTTTGGATGAGTTGCTATATAGTCAGAGGCGTAGCGAGGGGGGGGGGGGGCGGGGGTGCGGACTGCACCTAGTGACACCAAGGCAAAAAAATAGCAATATATATATAGAAAAACTTGAGAGGGGGTTGCAAATCGAAAGTTTGAGTGGGAGGTGTAAATCGAAAGTTTGAGGGGGGGGGGGGGTGTAAATCGAAAATTTGAAAGTCTGTCCCCGGGAAGGGTCGCTACGCCTCTGGGGGGTGACACCATTAAGTGCCGCACCGGGTGACACCCGACCTCGCTACGCCACTGTATATAGTGTATGTAGTTTCAACGCCGCCCATGATGTCATGTGTTGGATGAGTTGTTGTATAGTGTATGTAGTTTCAACGGCGCCTATCATCATGTCATGTATTGGATGAGTTGCTATATAGTGTATGTAGTTTCAACGCCGCCCATCATGTCATGTGTTGGATGAGTTGCTGTACCACACCAGACAAGATGACCTATCACGTGGGACACGCCCACCCATGACTTCCGGTGGACACCACCCTGCTGCTACAATTATCCCCGTGCACCGACATGTATCACTGACACGTTGTTTGCGCGGGGGTCGGGCAGGGTGGGTGGGGTGGGTGGGTCCGTGGACGGGAGATGAGACTTAATTAAAGGCTGACATTTTAGCCTTACCATCAGAGAAATGCCATCCTGTGCACCGCGTGAAACCAGACGATGACTAACTGCAACAGTACCAGAGGTTCTAGAACCGAGGCATGTGATCTCTAGAACTCAAAGTATTGTCAGAGTAATGATGGCTTCTATGGGGAGTACAATGTAGTCATTAGGTGTTAGAACTCAAGAGATACAGAATCTGATCAGGCTTTAATTATCTAATTTAGCTGATAATGATTCTCTTACCTTTGTAATAGATTAGGTTTTAAAAATGTTTGAAGTGTAATTGTAAAAATTATGTGCTTAAGTAACAATACCAAAATGTAGTGTAAATGTATGCACAATTTTTTGCAATAAATCTTAATTATTGTAACAGTTTTTTATACGTCATACAGTTTTCTTGCATTAAAATATTGGTGGCGAATATATTCACGCATTACCTCCCTTGAATTTTTGTTTACAGTTTAATCTTGTTTCTCACCTTGTATGAAACGTGTAACAAGAGAAACTGACGGTTCGTACAAACAAAATGTAGCAAACAAAACACACAAATACCCTCACAACGTGTGGTAATGAACACATCAACACAATCTGGGGTGTTAGATTGTCAGTTGAAACTGTCAAGTCAGATTTTGTGTGGAACCATCCAAGCGTATCAGGTGGCACCGTTTTAAAACTCTAGAACTGGGGATAGGTTTCTAAACAGGCATACTAAGTTGGTTTTATAGACTTTTGGTTGGCTTACAAGGAGACTCCGTTTTCAGTTCAACTTTTAACCATCAGATTCAGGCGTTGTTACGTGGTCACTTCGTGGTCAGTTTTAATAAAACATGCATGCCATTAAATGTCACTACAATATGAAGGTATCACTTCATTGCTCCACAGATATAAACATCATCACTTTGTGAATACACTGGTGTAAACATCACTTCGATGCTACACCAACATGAACACCAGTTTGATGCTACACCAACATAAACACCACCTTGATGCTACACCAACATGAACACCAGTTTGATGCTACACCAACACGAACACCACTTTGATGCTACACCAACATAAACACCACCTTGATGCTACACCAACATGAACACCACTTTGATACTACACCAACATAAACACCACCTTGATGCTACACCAACATGAACACCAGTTTGATGCTACACCAACATGAACACCCCTTTGATACTACACCAACACGAACACCACTTTGATGCTACACCAACATGAACACCAGTTTGATGCTACACCAACATAAACACCACCTTGATGCTACACCAACATGAACACCACTTTGATGCTACACCAACTTGAACACCACTTTGATACTACACCAACATGAACACCAGTTTGATGCTACACCAACATAAACACCACCTTGATGCTACACCAACATGAACACCAGTTTGATGCTACACCAACATAAACACCACCTTGATGCTACACCAACATGAACACCACTTTGATACTACACCAACATGAACACCACTTTGGTACTACACCAACATGAACACCACTTTGATGCTACACCAACATGAATACCACTTTAATGGTAGCTACCTTAAGAGTGCACGTCTCACTCTCATTGTTTAGTTCGCCAAAGATCTACCACCTTGATTATGTAATGAATACTGACACAGCAATGGTATAGCGCTCGTCTTGTCTAACCTACCTAGGGCGTAGTACTTCGTGTGTCTGACACATCTGGTGTACAGTATACACATCCATGACACAGCTAGTGTGTAGTACACACACCCACAACAAAGCTAGTGTGTAGTACACACATCTCTGTGTTCAAGCCAAATTCGTATTACGTCATGCACTCGTCATGCCGTGCACGTTAACTACACACAGGACAACGTCATGCATGAGTTGAGGGGGGGGGGGGGGTCATGCGTCACTCACCCTCTCCATCAATGTCAAGGTCATCGTCCAGGAACACATCGGTGTCGTCCCCTGTGGTGTCCAGTCTGACACACGACAGAAGGAAAAAAGTATTTATGTCATGACACATCAAATTTGTCCACAGAAATAAAATACTACCTGGCATTGGTAACCATGGTTACTCAGACTCACATGGATAAATAGTATTAGTAACCAGTGATTAAATATTTCACTATCTTAAAATAAGTTATTTCGTCATTATTTTTTGCCACTAATTTTTATCGGTTTTCATCATTAACAGCCGCTAGGTTAATAATTTTTTAGATTATTTAAATACCATTTATATATTAATCTTTAAATTAAAATTTTTAATCTACAGCAAATGCCTGAGGAGAATGAAAAATATATTATCAGTAAAGTTGGCTTGAAAACGTGCCAAGGGAAGCAACTGATAAAATTATTATCAGTGGTTTACGCCGCTTACTTTTCTTTTACGTCATTAGCATTTAACTCCGCGTAATTTAAAGAGGGAAAAGGGTGGAAATACATTTTGAGAAGTAGGGTGTTGCTCTCTCTGTCTCTCTCTCTCTCTCTCTCAGCTAAGAACGAAGAGAGACAGAGAGTGGGGAGGGGGAGAGAGAAATGAAACTCGTTGTGAGTCAACCCAAACAAACCCTGGCGATGAGTTGACGTCTGCCTGTAGCTTTCATCTCGGGAGTTTGGAAATGTAAACAAAATACGAGCAATACGTTTGGGTTAATTAAAATGTGGGAGTATGGCTGCTCTGGGTTTTCCTGTTAGTGTATACTTTACAGGATACAAACTACGGTAGCTCAAAGTCGTCATTTAACACAAAAATATTTACAAAGCAGATTTTTTTTTTCCTACGTCGGTATATAGATACATTATTTTAAAATTGTAAAGGGACGTTTTATTTATGGCATTTTAAAAGTGACTCACCGGAAACTGTCGTCGAAAGGGTCCTCAATGCTGGGAGAGAGTAGCGTGTCGCCTGCTGACGGCAGCAGGTTTGACCTTGACGGCAGTTTCAGGCCGGACACGAGACCGCTCTCCGACACGTGCGGGGTGAGCGGCAGACGCTCCTTCGGTCTGGCGCCTGCTGTCACGTGCGTCCCTTCAAAATGTATGACGTCATCGTTCCGGCTGACGGAACTGGAGTGGCCGGTTTTTATTCCGGCAGCGAAATCCGTCTCCAGCAGACAGCTTTCCGAGGTCTCGCTTCTGAAGGTCTGCCTGAAGGCCTCCGCCGCTTCCGCTAGTTCCACAGCCGGCAGGGCGTCAAACTTGTCGACCTGACGCGCCACCTCTAGGGCCTTCAGCACCTGCTCGTTGGAGGCCATGTACTCCAGGTATGCTGACCGTTTGGTTTGTGACGTGTTTGTCGGGAAAAATACCACGTCGTCGAAAGCTAAGGGCGTGAAGGCTAGGGGAGAGAACAAGGGGCTATCAAAGTCGTCATCACAGGAGATGAGTCGCTGGTCGACCCGTGGGGAGTCTGTGCTGGGGTAGCGGATGATGACAGAGCTCTGGCTGACAGAAGGTTCTGGTAACTGAGAGAAGTTGTCCTCATACTGAACTGACTCGCCCGGGTACACCGGGAGGTTTTTGTACGTTTTGCCCGGGTCTTGCTCAACGAAGTCGTCCGACAAGTTCTCATCGCCTACTGTGAAGTCTTCGTCTTCCGACGGTGTGGTCACGGCGTCGGACGTGATGGTGATGCCGCTGTCTATCATGTGTCCGGCGTACAGCAAGACGCGGTCGTCCTCGATGTCAGCAGCCTCCACCAGACCCCCGTCCGCAGAACCACAGAACCGCTTGGGTGCTCTGTGTTCACGGTGTAGCTGGGCGTTGGTGCCGGTCAGTTCCATCACAGCCTCGTCTTCGTTCAGATAGTTGTCCAGACAAGGAGTCTGTGGCAGCTCTGTGTTTGTTACCGGGGATGTGTCTGTCACGTGATGGACGCGAGAGACACATTGAACTGCTTCAGTTACAGAACAGGAGATGTTGGGCTGAGACTCAGGCTCTGATGTAGTGTGTTGACATTCTGGACTCTGTGTTAGAGCTGTTTCTTGTGGTGCCAAATTTTCTGGAGTGCTGGCTGAGACCGTGTTGCTGCTGACGTGTGTGTCAGGGCGTGTGGAATCTGCTGCACTTTCTCCCTGAGCTGCAGAAGTTGGTTGAGGAGAAGCAGCTGTGGTAGGAGGGTGGTCAGACTGGTTAGAGACGAGGTCCACATCTGATGCCGAGAGATGAGGGTCTGGATGTGGGTCTACAGCGGTCAACAGAGGGGCGTCAGAGCTACCGCAGTTACTGGGTTCACTTTGTTCATCTGCCGTGGTGTGGTCAGTGGATTCACTTTGGCCACATGCTGTTTTGTGATCAGTGGTCTCACTTTCGCTACCGTTTACTTTTCGGTTCAATGTTTCACTTTGCTCACCTGATGAGTTGTGGTCAGCTAAATCACTTTGGCCACTATCAATGTTGTGGTCAGCTAAATCACTTTGGCCACTATCAATGTTGAGGTCACTAGACTCACCTAGGCTACCCCGAGCAATGTTATCACTAGACTCGCTCATGCCGCCCGTGTTGAGGTCAAGGTCAGCTATTGACCTCTCTACACTGTCCTCCATATTTGTTTAACAAAGTTCAATTTTAATTTTAATCTTCGAAAACCGAACAAAAAATCACATCCATCGTCCCTGGCTAAAAGTCCTACAGAGAATATAAAATACTATTTTATAACAAGACACCAACACGATAAACAGACCAGTCTGCAATGGTACAATTTATTCACACGATAAGTGCCCGACTGTCAGCCGAATTCAAGCGAGCCTCACAAATGCTTACAAGAGAACTGACTTTATGCTATGTGAGAAACGTCTGTAAAACTATGTAATAAACACATCCATTGCCTGTTGGTTGTTTAAATAACATATAAAATCGCATTTACACACGGTAGCACTTGATACAGAAATGCTATCTTCTTATTTACAAATGCTAGATATTTCATACATAAAACAGAGTCGCTAAATATTAAAACTGTAACTTCGATAACTATAGCATTACCGTTAACACTTAACTAAAATCTACCCAACACGTTTTAAAAGATATTGTAAACAGTAGCCAAAGTAAACGTAAATTAAAAATAAATAAATAAATATATTCTTACAATAACACGCCTTTAAATGCATACAAAGGAAAACAGCACCCGTAAAACACAGCTCATCCGACTAATTGAGAATTCGCTACTTGCGTTTTCATTTGAATATCCTATCTTCAGATTAATTGTAATGACTAATATATAATTAAAAAACATAGAAAAGATAATCTTTCGTTATCATCCAATGTAGTCTGTACCTTTTGGAGGTAATCTCCCAAGCCGAAATTGATTAAAGAGTTCTGAGATTTCAGCATAGACTACCCAAAGACGTTGTACAAAAATAAATTGTGAAAACCCCACAAACAGACCTGCAGAGGAAACAAATATTCGAGTCTATCTAGTAATAATTAATTTCTAATCACGTCTAATATGGATGAAGGAAGAAACTGTTTAAAATTGAAACGCTTTCAACGATTACTTTTTGTGTGGTTTTAGAGAAACTAAGCTGATATAAGGAGCTGTGAACATGTGTTCAAACACACACGATCAAAAGTAAAACTTTGTTGTTGTTTTTGTTCAACTGAAGTAGAGTCAAAGAAATTTGGATCTGCATGTCTACGGGCCACACACTAAGGCAACACAGAGACTGAAAGAAATTTGGATCTGCATGTCTACGGGCCACACACTAAGGCAACACAGAGAGAAAGAAATTTGGATCTGCATGTCTACGGGCCACACACTAAGGCAACACAGAGAGAAAGAAATTTGGATCTGCATGTCTACGGGCCACACACTAAGGCAACACAGAGAGAAAGAAATGTGGATTAGCATGTCTACGGGCCATACACTGAGGTAACACAGAGCCGCTGATGATTTGAACAGCTTCAAGTCAGATAGTGCAGTGTCTGCACTTTGGTTCCGCACACACACACACACTTTGTGTGTATGTGTGGGTGTGTCGATATGTAAAGATGTGAAGGTGTGGGCTTGTGTGGGTGTGTGGTTGTATTTAGGTGTGTGTGGATGTGTGGAGTTGTGTGCAGGTGTGTGGAGTTGTGTGTGGTTGCGTTTAGGTGTGTGGATGTGTGGGTGTGTGCCGGAGTGTGGAGGTGTGTGTGGGTGTGTAGAGGTGTGTGTGGTTGTGTTGAGATGTGTGGATGTGTGGGTATGTGCAGGTGTGTGGAGGTGTGTGTGGGTGTGTAGAGGTGTGTGTGGTTGTGTTGAGATGTGTGGATGTGTGGGTATGTGCAGGTGTGTGGAGGTGTGTGTGGGTGTGTAGAGGTGTGCGGAGGTGTGTTTGGGTGTGTAGAGGTGTATATAAGTGTATGTATGGAGCTGTGTGGAAGTGTGAAACGCCTCAACCACATACCTGCAGCACATAACTTCCGCTAGACGAGCGGTGATTGCACATTTTTGTGCTCATACCTTTCTCAAGGTGAGCACGTTGTTATTACAGGACGTCACGTGATTTAAAGGTGTTTTGTTATTTTTTTTAAACCCGGCTTCAACCGTTTTTTAAACAGTTGAACACAAAAGTGAGGAAAACATCCGGTGCAACACAAAATAGCAGACGTGAGAGGATGGCGCGCTGAGCAATGTTGCTGGTGGAGTTTTTGGTTTGGTGGTGGTGTGGTTCAATCACATCGTGCTGCACCAAAACGGCTGGTCGTGGTGTCAGTGACCGGGGGGGGGGGGGGGGGCAGCGGTGCCTGGGTTACTGTAGTTACAGCTTAATTATTGGATGAATTTATTTCAAGTGACTGCAGCTTAAAACTGTGAAAAATTAATTGATTGCACAGAGACAAGTTGATTAAACACGTGTGTAGCACGATTGTTTACGTCAACTTAAAGTGCCGGGCCTATACCATCTTAAGACAAAACTGAATTTAACATTCACACTTCTTGCGCATCAGAACATCATTTACTCTCAGAGAAAACTATCATTTATCCCGCTCAGAAAACCATCTTTCGACCCCACAGAAGATCATAGTTTAACCCACACAAAAACTATCTTTTAGTCTGACAGAAAACCATCTTTAAACCTCACAGAAAACCATCTTAAAACCTCACAGAAAACCATCTTTAAACCTCACACAATACCATCTTTACACCTCACAGAAAACCATCTTTACACCTCACAGAAAACCATCTTTACACCTCACAGAAAACCATATTTCAACCTACCCAGAAACCCATTTCTACCCTGACATTTTAAGTCTCAGAAAACCATCTTTTAACTTCACAGAAAACCATTTTTAACCTCATGTAAAACCATATTTTACCTCACAGAAAACCATCACTTCACAGAAAACCATTTTTAACCTCATGTAAAACCATATTTTACCTCACAGGAAACCATCACTTCACTTCACAGAAAACCAATTCTGAACGTCCAGCCACCGAATCCTGAACACAACAATCCCCACAACAAACTCTCCCCGAGCCGCCATTAAAAAACTACCTTCTCCAGGTGTTTCAGGTAACCCAGGTTTCCGTAGACACGTTGGGCAGGTATTTACCTCACAGTTCTTATTTACACCGGTTGAAGGCTTTCAATTACGGGATGAGTTTTAACCCTGTTCGTCTAGTGTAAAGCCCTTAATTTATTTCATGTATTTTAACTCTGCCATGTCTAGAGTAAAGCCCTTAATTTATTTGATGTATTTTAACTCTGCCATGTCTAGAGTAAAGCCCTTAATTCATTTGATGTATTTTATCTCTGCCATGCCTAGTGTAAAGCCCTTAATTTATTTGATGTATTTTAACTCTGCCATGTCTAGAGTAAAGCCCTTAATTTATTTGATGTATTTTAACTCTGCCATGTCTAGAGTAAAGCATTTACTTTATGTGACGTATTTTAACCCACCAACCTAGTGTAACGATAAACTAAGGCACAACCCAGCCTCATATTAAAAAAAAAACTAAATGCCTATTTTACCCATCTATGGCCGACAATGCGATTCATTCAATTAAAATCATTTGTTTTGTGTCCAAGTGCCATTATACAACACCCAGCCTCATCAAAGTACCACTATCAGTATAAATACACCACTTATCAGTATAAATACACCACTTATCATTATAAATACAGCATATATCAGTATAATACACCACTTATCAGTATAAATACACCACCTATCAGTAGAAATACAACACCGAAATATTTTAATACTTTGAACGTATACATTTCAAAAAGGCATTTTACATACATTGCATTTATGAAATAACACAATAATTTCAAGAATAAATCTTACTATTCTACAATCAGATATCCAAAAAGAATTTTTAAAATATCTTAACTAGTAAATATGGCCCCAAGTGTCTTAGTCACACAAATGAAAAGATGAATTCGTGATGATGAACTTTGACACATTTGAGCAGAGCACGAACGAAACACATTTGAGCAGAACACGAACGAAACACATTTGAGCAGAACACGAACCAAACACATTTGAGCAGAACACCAACGAAACACATTCATAACTTGCTCTTGATAAAGTTTACAGGCATACTTTTTTTTTTGCCTAGTTCGGGAGTTTTATGGCGTGTTTAATTAAAAGCTACGATAGTTCAAAGTCGAACCAATATGCTTGCAGACACGGACTTTTTCCTTGACTAGATCGTAGGGAGCAACAGTAGTTCCTGAGGATGTCCTGGAACAACTACATTAGTTCCCTTAGAAAGATGCGGAACTATATTAGTTACCCTAGAAAGTAAGGAACTGCATTAGTTCCTTTAATATAAGACCTGGAACTACACTAGTTCGTTAAGAAAGACTCAGAAGTACACAAATTCGTTAAGAAAACCCAGAAACTCAATAAACCATTTAGAAAGACCAGGAACTACTCGTAAATACAGTCGGAACTACATTATTTCCATATGAAATTTTAAACTTACAGATTTTCCTTAGAGAGAATTAAAACAACTCAAGAAATATCTAACATTTTTAATTAAGTACAATTGTATTAAAGTCGACAGACCACTCACAATTCAATAGACAATGTCAGAACAGTTTCGAAAAAAAAAGCAGACAGGATAGGAATTACACAACGTAATAGGAAATAGATTCCAGTAACTTATGGGTCGTCCATAAATGACATCACACTTGTAGGGGGAGGGGGATCCGTAATTTTGTGACTTTGTGTGATGAAGGGGAGGGGGGGGGGGGGTGGTGTTCAGATAGTGTGTCATCACACTGTTGCATTTAAAAAAAAAAATTATTTCGCGTTTTAGAAAATGTTTTTAGTTTTAATAAATTGTAATAGAAGTTGTTTGAAATACTCAATTTTGATGGAGCCGAGACAGGATTTTAGCACAAAAAAATCGGTGTATTAAGAACAATTCAACAGCAGTTTTGATGAGGTGTGGCGTCATTTTAGGGGGGGGGGGTGAAGGGGTGGGGGGTGGCGTTTTGTAGGTAACAATCGTTCAAAAAGCATGACGTTATTTATGACTGACCCCTTACATAACGTAAGAACCTTGAATCCTGTAACTTACATAACGACAGAACTTCTGCTTCGGGCTAGTGAAAACTTCAGACTTAACAGTGAGCTCAAGCTAAATTTGAAAGCCCACAAGTGGAGTTTTAATTAGCACTCCAGTTAACAAGTCGATTTAATTAGCGCTAATTATTTGAAATCTAGAAAAGATAAGAAGGCAATTAAAATGTATTTATACAAGAGCTTAATAAAAAGTGCAGGAGAGAGCAGATGAGTGTCTGGAATAATGGGGTGAAGGTGTCTGCTGTTGGTGCCTGTTGGTGTTTGGTGAAGTGGTCGTTTGGTGTTCTGCTTGAAGGTGTTTGGTGAAGTGGTCGTTAGGTGTTCTGGTTGAAGGTGTTTGGTGAAGTGGTCGTATGGTCTTCTGTTTGAAGGTGTTTGATGAAGTGGTCGTTTGGTGTTCTGTTTGAAGGTGTTTGATGAAGTGGTCGTTTGGTGTTCTGTTTGAAGGTGTTTGATGAAGTGGTCGTTTGGTGTTCTGTTTGAAGGTGTTTGGTGAAGTGGTCGTTTGGTGTTCTGTTTGAAGGTGCTTGGTGAAGGGGTCGTTTGGTTTTTGTTTAAAGGTGTTTGGTGAAGGGGTCGTATGGTCTTCTGTTTGAAGGTGTTTGATGAAGTGGTCGTTTGGTGTTCTGTTTGAAGGTGTTTGATGAAGTGGTCGTTTGGTGTTCTGTTTGAAGGTGTTTGATGAAGTGGTCGTATGGTGTTCTGCTTGAAGGTGTTTGATGAAGTGGTCGTATGGTCTTCTGTTTGAAGGTGTTTGGTGAAGTGGTCGTTTGGTGTTCTGCTTGAAGGTGTTTGGTGAAGGGGTCGTTTGGTGTTCTGCTTGAAGGTGTTTGGTGAAGGGGTCGTTTGTTTTCTGTTTGAAGGTGTTTGGTGAAGCGGTCGTTTGGTGTTCTGGTTGAAGGTGTTTGGTGAAGCGGTCGTTTGGTGTTCTGGTTGAAGGTGTTTGGTGAAGCGGTCGTTTGGTGTTCTGGTTGAAGGTGTTTGGTGAAGCGGTCGTTTGGTGTTCTGGTTGAAGGTGTTTGGTGAAGCGGTCGTTTGGTGTTCTGGTTGAAGGTGTTTGGTGAAGCGGTCGTTTGGTGTTCTGGTTGAAGGTGTTTGGTGAAGCGGTCGTTTGGTGTTCTGGTTGAAGGTGTTTGGTGAAGCGGTCGTTTGGTGTTCTGGTTGAAGGTGTTTGGTGAAGCGGTCGTTTGGTGTTCTGTTTGAAGGTGTTTGGTGAAATGGTCGTTTGGTGTTCTGCTTGAAGGTGTTTGGTTAAGTTGTCGTTTGGTGTTCTGTTTGAAGGTGTTTGGTGAAGTTGTCGTTTGGTGTTCTGCTTGAAGGTGTTTGGTTAAGTTGTCGTTTGGTGTTCTGTTTGAAGGTGTTTGGTGAAGTTGTCGTTTGGTGTTCTGTTTGAAGGTGTTTGGTGTTCTGCTTGAAGGTGTTTGGTGAAGTGGTCGTTAGGTGTTCTGTTTAAAGGTGTTTGGTGAAGTGGTCGTTTTGGTGTTCTGTTTGAAGGTGTTTGGTGAAGTGGTCGTTTGGTTTGTTTGAAGGTGTTTGGTGAAGTGGTCGTTTGGTTTGTTTGAAGGTGTTTGGTGAAGTGGTCGTTTGGTGTTCTGTTTGAAGGTGTTTGGTGAAGTGGTCGTTTTGGTGTTCTGTTTGAAGGTGTTTGGTGAAGTGGTCGTTTGGTGTTCTGTTTGAAGGTGTTTGGTGAAGTGGTCATTTGGTTTGTTTGAAGGCGTTTGGTGAAGTGGTCGTTTTGGTGTTCTGTTTGAAGGTGTTTGGTGAAGTGGTCGTTTTGGTGTTCTGTTTGAAGGTGTTTGGTGAAGTGGTCGTTTGGTCTGTTTGAAGGTGTTTGGTGAAGTGGTCGTTTGGTGTTCTGTTTGAAGGTGTTTGGTGAAGTGGTCGTTTTGGTGTTCTGTTTGAAGGTGTTTGGTGAAGTGGTCGTTTGGTGTTCTGTTTGAAGGTGTTTGGTGAAGTGGTCATTTGGTTTGTTTGAAGGCGTTTGGTGAAGTGGTCGTTTTGGTGTTCTGTTTGAAGGTGTTTGGTGAAGTGGTCGTTTGGTCTGTTTGAAGATGTTTGGTGAAGTGGTCGTTTGGTTTGTTTGAAGTTGTTGGGTGAAGTGGTCGTTTTGGTGTTCTGTTTGAAGGTGTTTGGTGAAGTGGTCGTTTTGGTGTTCTGTTTGAAGGTGTTTGGTGAAGTGGTCGTTTGGTCTGTTTGAAGGTGTTTGGTGAAGTGGTCGTTTGGCTTTCTGTTTGAAGGTGTTTGGTGAAGTGGTCGTTTGGTGTTTTTCTAGAAGGTGTTTGGTGAAGTGGTCGTTTGGCCTTCTGTTTGAAGGTGTTTGTTGAAGGGGTCGTTTGGTGTTCTGTTTGAAGGTGTTTGGTGAAGTGGCCGTTAGGTGTTCTGCTTGAAGGTGTTTTGTGAAGGGGTCGCTTGGCTTTCTGTTTGAAGGTGTTTGGTGAAGTGGTCGTTTGGTTTCTGTTTGAAAGTGTTTGGTGAAGTGGTCGTTTGGTGTTCTGTTTGAAGGTGTTTGGTGAAGTGGTCGTTTGGTGTTCTGTTTGAAGGTGTTTGGTGAAGTTGTCGTTTGGTGTTCTGTTTGAAGGTGTTTGGTGAAGTGGTCGTTTGGTTTTCTGTTTGAAGGTGTTTGGTGAAGTGGTCGTTTGGTGTTCTGCTTGAAGGTGTTTGGTGAAGGGGTCGTTTGGTGTTCTGCTTGAAGGTGTTTGGTGAAGGGGTCGTTCGGTGTTCTGCTTGAAGGTGTTTGGTGAAGTGGTCGTTCGGCTTTCTGTTTGAAGGTGTTTGCTGAAGGGGTCGATTGGTGTTCTGCTAGAAGGTGTTTGGTGAAGTGGTCGTTTGGTGTTCTGTTTGAAGGTGTTTGCTGAAGGGGTCGATTGGTTTTCTGCTAGAAGGTGTTTGGTGAAGTGGTCGTTTGGTGTTCTGTTTGAAGGTGTTTGGTGAAGGGGTCGTTTGGTGTTCTGTTTGAAGGTGTTTGGTGAAGTGGTCGTTTGGTCTTCTGTTTGAAGGTGATTGGTGAAGTAGTCGTTTTGGTGTTCTGTTTAAAGGTGTTTGGTGAAGTGGTCGTTTGGTGCTTGGCTTCATAAACAGAGAATTCGTGTGTATGTATGTAAACCATTAAAAACTGGTGGATGACAAATTCCAAACTTCATAAAGAAATTTACTCAAGTAAACACAACAATGACTTTTGCAAGTCATTTTTACATATTTTGTTTTGAACTAACACACATTGCCAAAAACTACATAAAGCACGTGATTTAGAAAAAAAAATTATTTTGGCGAGTTGCTGAAACAAATATTTTCTAAAATGCATTGCAATTTTTCTGGGCGTGATGTAGATTAAGTGGAGTGACTAATTAGAAACCTAATTAACAGTTAAAGAATCAAGTTTTTAGCTTGACTAACTAGCCAATGTGTACTTGCCAGAACAAGATAGTGGAACGGTTCTCACGCGGACCAAAATAATTGTTAGCAGTTGTCTTTGTGGCCAATGGGTTTGGCGCCAACGGGACAGATCGCTCGGCCATGACCCCCCAAACAAACAAGCTTTTTTTAGACATGACCTTTACAAACACGCACCTAGCCTTGACGGTTTGACACATGCCCTCCCCTGTTTCTCAAAGTTACAATATCAGCTAGCTAGACTCCCCATAGTTACAATATCAGCTAGCTAGACTCCCCATAGTTACAATATCAGCTAGCTAGACTCCCCATAGTTAAAATATCAGCTAGCTAGACTCCCCAAAGTTACAATATCAGCTAGCTAGACTCCACATAGTTTCAATATATGCTAGCTAGACTCTCAATAGTTACAATATATATACTAGCTAGACTTATTACAAAGTTACAATATCAACTAGCTAGACTCCACATAGTTTCAATATATGCTAGCTAGACTCTCAATAGTTACAATATATATACTAGCTAGACTTATTACAAAGTTACAATATCAACTAGCTAGACTCCCCATTGTTACAATGTCAGCTAGCTAGACTCCCCATAGTTACAATATCAGCTAGCTAGACTTTCCATAGTTACAATATAGTCTAACTATGCTCCCCAAAGTAAAAATAACGCGGAATTATATTCCTCATAATTGAAGTAAACATCTAGTTCTGATACTCAAAGTTAAACATCTTATTCTTTTCCTCATAGTTACAAAAGCGACTACTAAAAGTTGTAGTATGGATAAAGAGTTAACTAAGTGAGGAGCTCTTTCATTTGAAACACACAAAAAGCTCAAAGTAAACCAAAACAAATTACAGAACTGCCGCTCAGTCTACACAAAGTATCTTCTAAAATAGCTCACAGAAAAAGTTCTTAATTATCTATTAATATATTTACTCATAAGCACAACCAAAGAAAACCTTTCCTACTTCCTCAAATAGTTTAACCTCTTTATCTGTAGACATAATACTTGACGTGACGTAAGTGTCTTATCAACAGAAAATTCTAAGAGCTACAGAAACAAAGCAGAAGTAAAATATTTTCCTTTTATTTTAATTGGTTTTTCAAAGTGTCGCTTTAAATTACGTTGACGATTATGTTAGCTCCTGTTTTCTTCAAAGTTTATCTCATCTGAACTCAGCTCATCTTAGCACGGTATTTTCTTCAAAACGATGGTTGGCCCTAAATGTATTTAGATATTTTATTTAAAGCGAGACAGTACATACTCATTTATTGCTATACAGTTGTTGTATTTTTTTTTAATTTTTTTTTTACATTTTACTTAATAAGAATTTTAAAAATTCAGATAGACATTGTGAGCTGCATATTACCGACAGCAGACTCATATTCAAATTGCAACTAACCCTAAACCAAATAGACTTGAATCAATAATTAAAATCGCTATCGACGATACAGCTAAACGAATTGAACCATACCAATTTTCTAGGAAGGGACTCTTCATGTACCGTAGATAAAACTAATGTCAATGAAAAAGAAGTTTTTCCACTGTAAGCCTTAATCTGTCACTCACAACGACCAGAGTTTCTTCCAGGCATCTCTTCGGCGAAGCAACTCCCCCCCCCCCCCCCCCCCCCCCGAAAAAATTCTACCGCCCCCCGAATGAAATGAAATTTATATAATTTATATAGAAAATATATACTTTTTACAGTGTCCGCCCCCCCCCCCCCTCCCCCCGAAGAAAGTCTACCGCCCCCCCCCTCCCCCGAAAATTTCAAGTGCCCTCCCGGAGAAAAAAGTCTGAAAGAAACACTGACAACGACGTCAAGTGGTCTTGGTCTCGTGCTAATGCTGGCCCTGTGGTGGCTGAAGAAACCAGAAACAGAATTGTCTGCCCTCTAGGGCGGGAGAATACCGAGTCGTCTGCCCTTCAGTTACAGGTGAATACCTTCCATCAATCTTCTAGACAGGTAAAAACAAAACCCCAAACTCCACTCACAAAGGCCAATACAAAACAATACAAACTGACCCCCCCCCCCCCCCAACCTACCCACCATCTTAGAATCAAGGCTGGGTCTCTAGGTAGCACGCACGAGTCTATTTCGGTGGCATTTAATCTTAATGGAGATTCCACTCTGCGACAATGAGAGATCCCGTGAGTTCCAGAGTGTTTTTACCCAGGGATTATCTATTTTTAGCTGTGCTACTGCACCGTGTAATCAGCGGGTTTCACATTGTTGTGCAGGGGTCTCTTCGTGCGTTACTCACATCCCAGCTCCGTACGTCTAACTTATGCACACATCTGCATGCACTAAAACTATGTACCCACTCGTTTGAAATTCTCACCAAAGTACCGTCTCACTACAGTAATTTTAGATCCCCACTTGCCCGCATGAGTCTGACTCTCGTAATTTACTCTTGCCTACAACAAGGATCTCGCCAAAGAACAACCATCTCACAAAACAACCGCACTTTTGGTAACTCAATCTATTTTAATTCGCCCTACGCAACTCCATATTACTATATATCACTATGTATCACGTTATCCTTATATGTCTGTGTCTCACTTTAGAAATCCTAATCCAATTTCGGCAAAAAAAAAATATCAATAAAATCTATTTCCCAAAATGCCTGTATGAGACTCACTATCAGAGTTTCTTCCAGGCATCTCTTCGGGGGGGCGAAGCCCCCCCGAAAAATTTTTACCGCCCCCCCGAACGAAATGAAATTTATATAATTTATATAGAAAATATATACTTTTAACAGTGTCCGCCCCCCCGAAGAAAGTCTACCGCCCCCCCCGAAAATTTCAAGTGCCCCCCCGGAGAAAAAAGTCTGGAAGAAACACTGCTCACTATATTCCTCCATATCCCATTAGGCCAGTAAAATCTCACTAAACAAATCAATTTCCCTGTTTCCCAGTTAGAATCTCAGTATACACTGTCTAATCCCCATACGCCTGACCCAGCAGGCACTCCCTGAACCTGCGAACCCATACAGTTACATCTCGTATCAGACCATCAACCTACTGACCCTCTATCTTGCCAGATAAAAAAAGTGCCGACCTGCCAAATACACACCCCAGCTTATTCCCGTTATGTGAGGAATGCCCTCACCTTTTGACACTAACACGCAACAAACATTTCCTCCCTGGCTGTAAATACAACCTGATGTCTTCCAATCATTCATAACGTGTGTTCTCTGAACCAGCACACAAGAAAACTTGACGTCATCATTTCCTGGTCATTAGCTCTGAGTAACGTGGTGAATTAGGGGTGAGGGTTTTCTAACAAGTCTTTACAATATACACGTCGGTAAGATGTCGTCAAACATCAGCTAGCTTACATACAGCTCGTGATGTCTCTTGATCAGCTAGCTTACATACAGCCAGTGATACCTTTATATCAGCTAGCTTAAAGACAGCCAGTGATGTCTCTATATCAGCTCGCTTACATACAGCTGGTAATGTTCTACATCAGCTAGCTTACATACAGCCAGTGATGTCTCTACATCAGCTAGCTTACATACAGCCAGTGATACCATTATATCAGCTAGATTACATACAGCCAGTGATACCATTATATCAGCTAGATTACATACAGCTTGTACTGCTCTACATCAGCTAGCTTACATACAGCCAGAAATACTCTATATCAGCTAGATTACATACAGACAGTGATGTCCTACAGTGGCTAGCTAACATACAGCTAGTGATATTCTACATCAGCTAGCTTACATAAGTCAATGATGACAGTACATCAGCTAGCTTGCATACAGTCAATGATGACTTACATCAGCTAGCTTACATAAGTCAATGATGACTGTACATCAGCTGACATAAGTCAATGCTGACTGTACCTCAGCTAGCTTACAGTTTGTCAAAAAGAAAATAAATCCGGCACTCTAGAATGCAGCAGTGGATCTCATAATGGTGCTGTAGGGCCCGGCTTTGTAGAAACACCTACCGGCGATTCACGCACAATGTAAACATTGGGATACAAATACAGTCAGCTTCTTATGTCAGGGGTTCTCACGTAGACATGCCAGTTTCGAATGTCAAGGGTTCTAGCGTAGACAGAACAAGCCTCGTATGTCAGGGGTTCTCAAGTGGACAGAACCAGCCTTGTATGTCAGGTCTGCTTTGGGCCAATCGTACAAACCATGGAGGCAGGTAACCATCGCGTAGTTACACGGCATTAAATATTTAGAGGAGTTATTGGCCTTTAAGTATTCTGTTGTCTGTCTAATGCAAGCGCCCCCTCCCCAAACCCCTAAAAAGCAAACAAAAAACAACAAACAAACCGTACAGGCAGCCGATCAGTAGATGAAAGCAAGCTGTTAACTTGAGCCTCATTAGGCGAGTTTGTGGACAGATGCGGCCGTTATCTCAGTAGACATTAAACACTGAGCTGTAACATTCGCGTACACAAGCGAACCTCAGGTGGGCAATACCTCAAACAGCCTGGATCATGGGATATTTTCTTGTCTAAACAAATGGGCGCAGTTTGTTTTCACAATCGCTCTTTTGGGGAGCAAAAATAAAGTAACTACCCGATAGATCTGTCTGAAACCATGTGTGTTAGAGCGTATTAGTGTTAGAGGATTAGGATTATTTAATTTAGAGCGTTTTAGTGTTAGAGGATTAGGATTATTTGATAATACGTGTTGAAGCGTGATCTACCACCCTGAGCCTCATTGTCAATGGGTGTAGATAGATTTGGTCGGCTTCAATGGTCGTAGCATACATAGTGATGAGAAGATAAAAAATTTGGTTTGTTTAAATATTTATGGCATACAGATGTGATGACAATGTGAATGATAGATTTGGTATGTTTCAATGGTCATATCATACATAATGATGGTGAAGTAAAATATTTGGTCTGTTTTAAAGACATTGTTAATGATATATTTGGTTTGTCAAAATATTCATGACGTACACAGTGATGACAAGACCAATGTAATGTCCAGCCCCCTGAAACTTTATGACAATTAGGTGCCCATCGCTGCAGGATAGACTCAATGACGACCAGTTGACCACGATAAGAACCCGAGCACTCACCAAACAGATAGCCCACTGCTAGTATACAAGAAGCTCGTGGGTTCAATTCTCTAAACACTTCAATGAAACGCTTAACAGAATAGTAAAATGTGTTTTCAAACTACTTTTTAAAATTTCAAACAATTGTCAACGTTAAACATGTCAGAGGTATACTTTAAAGTTGTTATTTTTCTAAGTTGTGGTAGTTGAGTACTCCAGGTACACTGTTGTTAAAGTAAGCGTCAAACAAGGTTCAGCAAGAGAAACAATGTGTATCACGGTGTCATGAACTGACACAAAATAAAATCTGAAGACTAGACTAGGCTTAATAAATGAATGTTAGTATAGAATACATTTAACCTTTTTTTCATTAATTTGTACATGGTACAAATGTATTGTTTCATTAAGCTAATTAACTGGTCATGTGAAGTAACAATCAATCACCTTACATAAAACTAATTTACTTTATGTAAACCATGCCAGGAGAATAAATTATGTAAAATTAACAACCCAAAGCCACAAGGGCAAAAAAACAAAATGTGAAGAAGATCAACGTCGACGGGACTTTTGTATTGGAGCTGTCACCAGCAAGACTGAGGTAAAAGCCGTTAGAGTCACCAGCAAGACTGAGGTAAAGCCGTTAAAGTCACCAGCAAGACTGAGGTAAAAACCGTTAAAGTCACCAGCAAGACTGAGGTAAAAACCGTTAAAGTCACCAGCAAGACTGAGGTAAAAACCGTTAAAGTCACCAGCAAGACTGAGGTAAAAACCGTTAAAGTCACCAGCAAGACTGAGGTAAAAACCGTTAAAGTCACCAGCACGACTGAGTTAAAAACCGTTAAAGTCACCAGCAAGACTGAGGTAAAAACCGTTAAAGTCACCAGCAAGACTGAGGTAAAAACCGTTAAAGTCACCAGCAAGACTGAGGTAAAAACCGTGAAAGTCACCAGCAAGACTAAAAGCCGTTAAAGTTACCAGCAAGACTGAGGTAAAAACCGTTAAAGTCACCAGCAAGACTGAGGTAAAAACCGTTAGTCACCAGCAAGACTGAGGTAAAAACCGTTAAAGTCACCAGCAAGACTAAAAGCCGTTAAAGTCACCAGCAAGACTAAAAGCCGTTAAAGTCACCAGCAAGACTGAGGTAAAAGCCGTTAAAGTTGAACGGTCCCAATCAGTGGCGTAGCGAGGTCGGATGTCACCCGCTGCGGCACTTAATGGTGTCACCCCCCAGAGAAGTAGCGACCCTTCCTGGGGACAAACTTTCAATTTTCGATTTGCAACCCCCCCCCCCCCCCATCAAACTTTTGATTTGCACCCACCCCCCACCTCAAACTTTCGATTCGCACCTCTTAAAACACTATCAACACTCGAATTAATCACTAAATTAAGTGGAATTGTC
This sequence comes from Physella acuta, assembly GCF_028476545.2. Lineage (NCBI taxonomy): Eukaryota > Metazoa > Mollusca > Gastropoda > Physidae > Physella > Physella acuta. The sequence goes on along the minus strand of NW_026731895.1, from coordinate 505,026 downwards.
ATTTTTCTCTTTATATATTGCTATTTTTGCCTTGGTGTCACCCCCCCCCCCCCCGTAAATGGTGTCACCCGGTCCGGTACGCACCCCCCCCCCTCCTCGCTACGCCTCTGGTCCCAGTACCTGTAGCCCCGTGGTGTGACTAAGACGGCAAGACAAGGCCAGATCTCTAACGCAATCTTTTAAACCAAGCCAAAACCTTAAGCCGGTGATTCAAAGAATTTTTTTGTTTAGAACTGTCTAAAGCTAAACATTGAAGAGGTGCCCTAGAACCTTGTGTAAACATTTGGGCTGGGCTAGGGTGGGGGTGAGGCGGGGAGTGGGGGGTCACATAAACGTTTTCGTTGGGTTTTTTTTAGGCGGAAGAAAAAAATGCATTGGAAGATTATATATGTTAACTACTGTTACAGATGCATTATTTTTCTGTTTTGAAGACAATAAAAACTTAACTTACAAAAATAATGGAGGCATTTATTTTTATTCATTCATAGGGCTAATAACCACTCGCAAAAAAAAATTGAAATTAAAATCTTTAAAAATAAGAATAATAAATTTTGAAAAAATTCCATATCGATCATCTTTACAAAAAAATTAATAATTTGACAGACCTTATGTAAAACAAACTTTGTAAGCCTCTGAAAAAATGTGTATGTTACAGCATTAGACAGTTATTATAGGAAATGCTGCATTTACCACGCACATACAAATAGGTAATCAACAAGAATAATGTCAGGAAAGACAAAGTCAACAAGAATAATGACAGGAAAGACCAAATCAACAAGAATAATGACAGGAAAGACCAAATCAACAAGAATAATGATAGGAAAGACCAAATCAACAAGAATAATGACAGGAAAGACCAAATCAACAAGAATAATGACAGGAAAGACCAAATCAACAAGAATAATGTCAGAAATAAACTAGTCAACAGGAATAATGACAGGAAAGACCAAATCAACAAGAATAATGACAGGAAAGACCAAACTAACAGAAATAATGACAGGAAAGACCAAATCAAGAAGAATAATGACAGGAAAGACAAAGTCAACAAGAATAATGACAGGAAATACCAAATCAACAAGAATAATGACAGGAAAGACCAAATCAACAAGAATAATGATAGGAAAGACCAAATCAACAAGAATAATGACAGGAAAGACCAAATCAACAAGAATAATGACAGGAAAGACCAAATCAACAAGAATAATGTCAGAAATAAACTAGTCAACAGGAATAATGACAGGAAAGACCAAATCAACAAGAATAATGATAGGAAAGACCAAATCAACAAGAATAATGACAGGAAAGACCAAATCAACAAGAATAATGACAGGAAAGACCAAATCAACAAGAATAATGTCAGAAATAAACTAGTCAACAGGAATAATGACAGGAAAGACCAAATCAACAAGAACAATGACAGGAAAGACCAAATCAACAAGAATAATGTCAGGAAAGACCTAATCAACAAGAATAATGTCATTAAAGACCAAATCAACAAGAATAATGTCAGGAAAGACCAAATCAACAAGAATAATGTCAGGAAAGACCAAATCAACAAGAATAATGTCAGGAAAGACCAAATCAACAAGAATAATGTCAGGAAAGACCAAATCAACAAGAATAATGTCAGGAACTGCCGGTCAGAAGTCAGGTAGAAAGATTTGGCAAATGTAGATGTAACAGCTGGGGGAAATCAGTAGGAAGTTTACAAGGGGGGAGTCAGGAAGCTCAGGGGTGCGTTTGAGAGAGGTGTAGAGGTGGAGACACAGGGGTAACGTGAGGTGTGGGTGGTGGTGACGCAGGGGCACCCTCAAGTGAGGGTGGTGGTGACACAGGGGCACCCTAAAGTGAGGGTGGTGGAGACACAGGGGCACCGTGAGGTGTGGGTGGTGGTGACACAGGGGCATGCTAAAGTGTGGGTGGTGGTGACACAGGGGCACAATGAGGTGTGGGTGGTGGTGACACAGGGGCACCTTAAAGTGAGGGTGGTGGTGACACAGGGGCACAATGAGGTGTGGGTGGTGGTGACACAGGGGCGCCGTGAGGTGTGGGTGGTGGTGACACAGGGGCACAATGAGGTGTGGGTGGTGGTGACACAGGGGCACCTTAAACTGTGGGTGGTGGTGACACGGGCACAATGAGGTGAGGGTGGTGGAGACACAGGGGCACCTTAAAGTGTGGGTGGTGGTGACACAGGGGCACAATGAGGTGTGGATGATGGTTACACAGGAGCACCGTGATGTGTGGGTGGTGGTGACACATAGGCACCTTAAAGTGTGGGTGGTGGTGACACAGGGGTACCGTGAGGTGTGGGTGGTGGTGACACAGGAGCACCGTGAGGTGTGGGTGGTGGTGACACAGGAGCACCGTGAGGTGTGGGTGGTGGTGACACAGGGGCACCTTAAAGTATGGGTGGTGGACGCATATTGATGCCCTGAAGTGTGGGTGGAAGAAAGACAGGGGCACAATGAAGTGTGGGTGGCACCCTAAATTGTGGGTGGAGGACACACATGGGCACAATGATGTGTGAGACATGATGACACAGGTCAAACTAGCAGAACTCGATACGTTACTTTTATTCTATCGCGAGAAATAAATTAGCAATATTTCAATACACCGAAAAATATTTCTTTCAATTTAAAATATTGACTATTATAGCATTATATGTAGAAAAAAATAATAATTACTACATTGTATAAACGGTAATAACAAGTCAACAGAAGCATCTACATCAAACAGTAAACCAGTGAGGTTGTATTGAGGGACGGTAATGCGCACCTGCCGGGTAAGTGTTACTCCCGTTGGTGCTGGCTGTAGCTTACAAGACATTCCTAAATCCCCATAGCGACTCGTGGCTTGGTTTAAAGCTTAAAGGTCGCTGTACTCCCTACACTTACAGCAACGTGAAGGAACACACCACATACCGGCAGCAATACTGAACCACACGCTTGACGTAGACAACTATATATATATATATATATATATATATATATATATATATATATATATATATATATATATATATATATATATATATATATATATATATATATATATATATATATATATATATATATATATATACCTAGTGATATAACTTAATAACACTTCACACAAATATAAACAACCGTAATGTCCGGTACTTCCGATTCAGAATTTCGAAAAATGGACGGAACAGTTCAAGCAGGTAATCCAGCACGAAAAGTTACAGAGGACTGAGCTTAGACAGGTACGACTTGGTGGATCAGGGTGAGGAGGGGTGGGGGACACGTGCGTGCGTGTGTGCCTCTGTGGGTGTGTGTGTGTGCCAGCCATTAAGAGATAGCTAAGGGAGTTAAGTCAGGTAACTCCACGCACGGGAGAGATAACTCGCTTAAATGCATGTTTCTGATATATTGTTGAAACGGGTTTTTTTCTCAGTTGCTCGGGGGTTGGTGCCTGTGTTTCCTGTTGACATTCATCCCTAGGGGAGAGAATCCCATTTATCATTGAGAAGAGTTATCTGTGTGCTGAAGCCATGGTTAGGAGAAGGAAGGAATGTACATGGGCGACGGGGAGGGCTTTTTTTTTTAATTTTTAAATTCCTAACTGTAAATAAAATGTAATAGTTTATACAGGTTAAACTAGAGAGGATTGTTATTATGGGGTATGGGTTATTAAAGTTGTATTAATTTTACTTTTGTACATGTTTTAGGTACCGGTAAGCAGTAAATAAAATATAGATAGATAGTTAACGTGAGGGAAGTACAAGGTGAACAGAGGTACAGTCAGTGTTTCTTCCAGACTTTTTTCCCCGCGGGGGGGGGGGACACTTGAAATTTTCGGGGGGGGGGGGGCGGACACTGTTAAAAGTATATATTTTCTATATAATTTTCATTTCGTTCGGGGGGGGGGGGGGGGGTGGCGGTAGACTTTCTTCGCCGCCCCCCCCCCCCCCCCAAGAGATGCTTGGTAGAAACTCTGGGTACAGTGCATGCACTCACAACTTTGCAAACTTTTGGAAGACAATTTTCTTTGTAATTGGTACAAGCTAGGAAAAAAGCGATTTATGTTAGCTGGCAGTAGGGATGGTCACTGGTCATTCCACTATATGGTATGGGTCGTTATTCAATCTTTTCGAGAACTGCGAGATGATTGCTACTGACCCCGTAGTTTGTAAAGACAAAATAATATGTTCTGATTTTTATTCTTCTTCATGTGCAAATAACAACAGTGTCTTCAGAAAAGAGATTAAATGTTTGATAAAACTTAACGTGCGTAATGCTCATTGATGTGTAAAGGTGAATATTACGCCGTGGGAACGGGGAAAACAGTATCAATAGGTAATATATCGATCTCTGATCATTTATGCATGTCCCGTTAAACATGCTGTATTAAAGGTTAGTGGGGTTAAGATTGGGGCTTGAGACGTCACTTAAAGTACCTTCACGTGGTGGTGTGGTGAAGGTATCGGTGAAGGTATCGGTGGAGGTATCGGTGGAGGTATCGGTGGAGGTACCAAAGAAGATACAGGTTGATGTACCGGTGGAGGTACCGGTGGAGGTACCGGTGGAGGTACCAGAGAAGATACAGGTGGAGGTATCGGTGGAGGTATTGGTGGAGATATTGATGGAGGTACCGGTGGAGGTACCAGAGAAGATACAGGTGGAGGTACCGGTGTTAAAGTACCAGTGATTTCCTGCGAAGGTACCAGACGGAACTTGTAGATGTACCAGTACAGGTGATAGTGGGTACCTGTGGGTAACTGTGGAGGTACCAGTAGGGGTACAAGTGGGTACCAATGATGTACCAGATGGTATCTGTGAATGGAGCAGTCGAGGTGGTAGTGGGTACCAGTGGAGGTGGTAGTGGGTACCTGTGGGTACCAATGGAGGTGGTAGTGTGTACCTGTGAAGGTGGTAGTGGTACCTGTAGGTACCTGTGGGGGTGGTAATGGGTACCTGTAGGTACCTGTGGAGGTGGCAGTGGGTACTTGTAGGTACATGTGGATGTACCAATAGAGATACCAGCAGGGGTACCTGTAGGTACCAATGGAGGTGGTAGTGGGTACATGTAGGTACATGTGGAGGTACCAATAGAGATACCAGCTGGGCTACCTGTTGAAGCACCGGAGCAAAAAGTTAAAGACAAGCTTACCTGCCGCGTCCCTAATCCGTTGGTGGAAGTTGAGGCTGTCGTCCAGGTCCACGCTGGAACCGAGGCTAGAGCTCCCACTCCCGGCCCCGCTCCTCCTCGAGCTAAACATGCCGGTCAGCTAAATCCTTAGGTCACGTGCAGTGGTCAGCCAATCACATCCACACAAATATTCCCGCGTGTTTCACTAGCATCAGCTCATTAGCGTTACTGACAACATCAAACAGAAATACAAACACATGAAGGACGTCTGACAGTCAAGACATCAAGAAAATGGGTGGGGGGAGGGGGGGGGGGGGGGAGGGGGGGGGGGGCTTTAGCCCGAACGACACTGACCTGAATGTCGTTTGCCCAAAGGCCGTTTTCCCTATGGGTCCTAGGCCAGAATGCGACAATTTTTAGGTAAATGTCGTCGACCCAAATAAAACATCTATTTTACTTATATATTTTGCTATTGTGTACCTTAGGTGATTTTAAGCGTTCAACTTTAGTGCTGTATTAGACTGATGTCATGACTAAGGTGTTTCGCTACCACCGTTAGAGCTGCGATAGAGTGACACCTATGGTGTTATCTACCACCTTTAGCGCTATATTAGGCAGGCTCCACCTATGGTGTTGTCTTGCTGCATATAACAACTACAGTGACTGTTATAAGCCTACAGTAAACGTAGGATTGACGTTGAGTAGCCGACGTGTTATAAATACAGTTAGGCCGAGTTTGGAAGCGCATTGTGGAAGTTAATCCTGCCTGTGTCACGAGTACTGTTGTATAATTATTGGCGTGTTTCATTTAAGTGATTGACAAGCTGGACCAGCAGGTATTTAAGAAAAGTGTTCAGACTTATACGAGTTTTAGATTTTTAGAGGACAAGATAGACGGGAGCTACTTCCTTGTATATTATGCTAATCTGATGTTTTCGGTGTGCGAGAAAAACGTTCTGTTGGCATTTTTTTTCTGCAACCGGGAAATCCCGGATGGGCGAATCAAGCTAAAAATTATCATCTCCCGAAGTATCAGGTTCTAACTTCTATTTGTGACTTTTCTATAACTCAGAGAAAAATCTACTTCGAACGTGTGATGTTTGGCCAAACTACTAATTTAAAACGAATTCCTCTGCCATGATCAGTGGCGGAACTAGAAAAAAAGGGCCACCCCGCAAAAACAAATTTTGGGCCCCTCCATATATATATATATATATATATATATATATATATATATATATATATATATATATATATATATATATATATATATATACAACCAAACAAAATATATGAACATAGGATACTCATTTCTGGCCTGATCGGGTTTTGAAGAAAGAAAGGCTTTTTTTTTTCAATTAAATCAAATTACAACAACTTCTCATGTGTGTGAGTGCTTAGTCTGTTTCGAAAAACTGTTTCATTTAATTTTTGCCGTATTCTTATAAACTATAATAAACTATCATGACGGTCGAAAGAATATGAAACATCAAAGCTTTGTATGTATAATGGTTTCTCGTGTTATGTTTATTTCAATGTCTTTTTGTATTTATATTATTAATTTTAAATACATTTCCTTTTTATACTATGTTATTCTTTAGTATGTATTTTTTGAAAAATAATAGTTAAGAGAAGTAATTGCTTTTATAATTTGTTTAGTACAAATCTATTAAAAGGAGCTTATGAGCACCCCTATTTGACTATTTAAAAAAGGGAAATAAGTCATGGAAGTGGTGAAACCGTTTGCCATTCTTTCACAATGATTTAAAAGCAAAGGGAAAAAGAATATACAAGAGCGTGGAATGGTGTCTATAGAATAAAGACAATCCAACTGCAGCTATAGTATTCTTGTTACAAAACAACCATCAAGTCAAAAATAAAAGAAAATTAAGTTTTTTAATTATAAAAAAATTGATTATGGTCGGCTGTGGGCCCCCTAAATAGCGTGGGTCCCCCCCCGCATTGCGGGGTCTGGCGGCACTGTAGTTCCGCCCCTGGCCATGATCTGTTTATAGAATCAATACGATGAAATGGTAAACGTTAGGTTCGAGTTAAAGGCTTATTTGTTATTTCGGTGTGAATGTTGATTGATAACTATATAATGAGTTTTTAAACAATTGAACAAAGTTTCCGTAATTTGGTTATATGTAACTGTTATATGTAGGGGAGGGTGTCTCGACAGTGTTTCACAGAGGACCATTTATTTATTTTTGTAAGAAAATATCGCTTTATGCAGTAGAATTGTTAGCAGTCATCCAATGGAAGGCTAGGTGTACCTCTCTATATTTTACGGTGAAGTGTTGCTTCAATAAGGACCATATTATCAAACTGCCAAAAAAACGGTTAATTCTCAAATACGTAATCGTTCCCCAGAATACCTTTGCCTTAAGATTTAAACTTTGACTTAAACTTTGACTTATTCTTTGACTTAAACTTTATCTGAAAATTGAAAGCAAATCGGAGCCCTGCCTGTGAAAACCTGCAAGGCTAAAACTGGGAAGGTCAAAATCCACAGGACTTACACACACTACCTAAGGCTAGAGCCAACAGACGCGCGTCAGGCCGATAGGGTCAAGTTTGCTTATGCAACGGTGGCCCATTCATTCGTGTGTGTGGGAGGGGTGAGAGGGGTGGGGTAACGGCCGAACAAGATCAGAAATAGGGGCCTAATACTGTAAATCATACTAAATATCGAGACCACCACTAAACAAAAATAACATAATGTGACTTCACTTCAATTAGCCTGACAGAACTAACGTAAAAAAAAAAAACCTAAGTGGGGCCGCTAGCAGAAGTGAAACAGATAACGCGTTAACACCTGCCACCTGTTGACGGTTAAACCCCTGTCGACTACCTGGTCAAGCTTCCCGCCTCCTACCTTCTATTTATAAACACCAATATAAAATCAAAAGCACAAAAATAGAACTCACAATATTTTCATTCAATGGTCTTGTAGGCCCACAATATCCGTGAACTGTGGAACGTTTTGTGTTGAGGCTACGTTTTGTGTGTCACCGCGGATGTGTCAACACCGTGTCGCGTGTAACACGCCGGCACAGTTTGAATGAAAACACGGCGACACCGGTGTCGACCCAATCTGTTGCACTGATTTTTTTTCCCCGCATTCCCAGGTACACTGCGCTCTTGTTAAAAGGTAGTATAGCGGGTGTGTTTTTAATGACTAAAACAGTACTGTACTAAAAACTTGCTAACAACCTACATATTTAAGTAATGTGTATAATATTGCTCAGTTTATAAACAACCATTATTAAATTTTAAAAATAATAAAACGTTTACGTTTTCATATCAAGCTTTTATAGAAGTATGCCCTAAAACAGGGGTCGGCAACCTTTTGAAGCGGAAGAGCCAAAAGTTACAATTTTCAAAATTTCCCTGGTTTTAAAGAGCCACTAACATATTTTTTTATTTCAAATATTTAATTTTTTTATTAAAATTATTAGTATTTGTTCAAGGAGCTGGAGAGCCGCATCTTGATATCAAAAGAGCCGCATGCGGCTCGCGAGCCGCATGTTGCCGACCCCTGCCCTAAAAAGAAGAAAATAATGTTCATTAATAAATAATATATAATAATGCACCACTATTTAAATAACCATAAAGAAAAGCGTGGGTCGCTTTTAAATTCTAGTATACATACATTTAGATATTCAAAACACGGCATAGACATTTCGCTCGTCAGTTTCGATATATATATATATATATATATATATATATATATATATATATATATATATATATATATATATATATATATATATATATATATATATATATATATATATTTATTTATTTATTTATTTATTTACTTATTTATTTATTTATTTATTTATTTATTTATTTATTTATTTATTTATTTATTTATTTATTTATAATATGTATGAGTCCAACCAGCTCTGATAAGTACCTGACTTACGTTAGGGAAAGTAAAGGCGGGTGGGCATTATGCTAGCCACCGTGCGGTGTCAAAACGGCCAATGACAAAACGGCCCCGTCAAAACGACCCCGACAAATCGGCCCCGACATAAGAGCCCCGTCAAATTGACCCCGTCAAAATGGCCAGCGACATATGGACCCCGTCATAAAGGCTCCCGATAAATAGGCTCCCGTCATTTAGGCTCCCGACAAATAGGGTCCCGTTATATAGGCTCCCGACAAAAGGGCTCCAGACAAATTTTGGCTCCCGACATATAGGCTCCCGTCATTTAGTTTTTTCCACAAAACGGCCCCCGTCATCACGACGCCCGACAAATAGGCTAGCGTCATTTTGGCTCACGACAAAAAGGCTCCTGTCAATTTGGCTCCAGACAAAAGGACCACTGACAATACCGTTTCTGTAGAGACTAAGTCTCCCGGCAGAACGGTCTCATTGAATATGAGACCTGCCAGTGGGACCCCTTTAACAATATTCTTTAGAGTTAGCCTATCCAACACTCTTAAGTAATACAACGTATGCATCTCTTGTTCGGCTGGCCTTATTTTTATATTAGTTTATCTATTATAAAATATAGTATGTTTTAATTTAAGGATCTTCTATCTATGACTTCCATAATTGAGTCGGTTATAGGCTGTTCCAACTCAGTGTGTGGGGAGAAGGGTCCACGCTGTACCTTCCTACCTCCATTATGCTTGTAGGTTATCAAAACAAAATGTCGTTATCCTGTAAACATCATGTGTATATCGTACATTTTCACTTCTGTGCTCGCTTTTATGCAACATACCTTTACTGTTCTAAATTAAACATTATCAAAAGTTTAGAATTGGTAGATTTTAGCTGTTAAGGGCTTGATTTGTTTGTGAATTGATGTTGGTTCATGAAAAACAATTTCATTCAGGCATTAAAAAGAGGTTATAGTAGTAGTGGAGGTAGGACAAAATGGTTACTTTTAATAAGCCCATTTGTCGGGAGCCCATTTGTTGTGAGCCCTTATGTCGGGAGCCAATATGTCGGAAGCCACTTTGTCGGGAGCCAGTATGTCCTGAGCCTATTTGTCGGGAGCCAATATGTCGAGAGTCCATTTGTCGGGATCCAAAATGTCGGGAGCTCATTTGTCGGGAGCCTATATGTCGCGAGTCAAATATAACGGGAGCCCATTTGACGGGAGCCAATAAGCCGGGGCCCTTTTGACGGGGCTAGTTTGACTGGGTCGTTTTGTCGGGGGTCGATATGACAGGGTCATATTAACGGGGCCGTTTTGACGGGGTTGATTTGTCCCGGGCCGTTTTGACAGGGCACCGCTGGCCACACTATCCCTCAACATCCTAAGATAACTGAAATATGTGAACTCTACGTCACCTGCGCAATAGACAGCCGGGTTCGAAAGGGCTACAGGGGTCGGCGTGGTCGAGTCGGCAAAGATCATGGTTGCTAAACCGAAAAGTCTCGAGTTCGAACCCTCGGGCAGATGAGGCTCGTTAGCTGGGGACAGCCACTCTTCTAGGAGAGACAACTCCAAAATCAAACAACTGCTGCCTTGTAGTTTGTTCTTGGTTGGACAAAGGCTATGGAAGCAAATCCAAAAAGAAAAGCAGGCTGAAATCGGAGTCAATGGCCTCAATGGCGCATAACCAGTTGACACGTAATGCTTAATTGTGTCGGAGGCGTGGTCGAGTCGGCAAAAAGCTCATGGTTGATAAATTCGAACAAAGTCTCGAGTTCAAACGCACTGGCAGATAAATCTCGATCCCCTTCCACACTAATAATTAAGAACGAAGAAGAAGAAGAAGAAGAAAGGGCAAATTGTGTTTCCACATACAAACTCTCCCCAGAAGGACTGACAGTCATTTTCGCGAGTTTTGTGATGGGCGTCGATTCAGGGTAGAATTCATAATAAAAATATCAACACAAATATTATACTACAAATCTTTAGTTCATCATAAAAGCAGAATTGTAAACTTGACAAAACATTTTTTTACAAATAATGATACTGATTCCAACATAACAGATTAATACAGTAGGTATATTTAGTTTTCACTAACAATGTACTGTGAAGACATCTTAGAGTTTAAATGAATTCTCCTTCTAACTGTAACTGAAAGTGAGTTTTTTGGAAATGTTAGTCTAGGCCCTCCGTACCCTGAGATTCTTGCAACACGGGTAACAGAGGGACTGGATGATAAGGGTGCTCACCCATGTATTCTCTAAGTCATTTAACCAGACTCCAACATCGTCTGCCCGCTTAAGATCCCTAAGACTGACCAGCATGGTCGATATGGATTAGGTTTAACTAGACGCGGTCCTCCTTGACTACATAATATAAAGCTAAGATTGATTTGCATTCGTAACACATTTTTGTCAATTACCTCCCATTTTTAACTTGATAATTAATAAGGGACATAAGCTAAGGCTATCTTCGAGAGATTTTGTTAAATTTCCTAGCATTTGAGTTATAAATAAAATTATAATAAAGAGGATTATTTGATCTTACAATAAATAAGTTGATTATAAACGCTATAAGAGGCTTGTCATATCTTTAAATTTAAGTTTATAATTGTCAAAATATTGACAATAATAAACTACTAATTCTTAGCTTTGTGAAAACAAAAACCTTCAAACAACTTGTTAAAATAAACATTGCCTACTACTCCTTTGTCTTTTCACTTGTATGCGACTAGGCCTCCCTTTAGTTCATGTATATATTCAATTATGAACGGTTGTAAAAACTTTCGGTTTCCGTCGATGCCTGAACAGTGAAATTAGGTAAACAATGTTGATGTCACTGCATGGGACAGACGAACTGTTAGTGTGGTCAACACTATGCCCAGCCGCCTGATTTGGAACCCGGATTCAAACTCGAGACTCTCGGGTTAGCAGCCTAGCTCTCTACCGTTAGACCACGCCGCCCCCCCCCCCCCCAGAAGGAAATATAATGTATGTAGAAATTATATACTTTAACCAGTGTCCCCCCCCCCCCTCCCCGGAGAAAAAAGTCTAAAAGAAACAATCTGCCTGATTAATGTTTATAGTCCAAAAGTAGGAAACGGGTCTACATTACGGATGTAGGGTCCAGACACAAGTGTTTTTTTACCGAGCCTTTTGTCTCTGGGGGGGGGGGGGAGAGGGGAGAGGGGCACTTTAAATTACTCGGGGGGGAGGGGGACACTGGTAAAAGAATATAATTTTCAATATAAATATATTTCGTTTATGGAGAAGGGGGGGTATAAAATATGCATATATACACAAAAATACTGGAAAAGTATGTGTGTGTCTATGTGTGTAGTGAATGGGGGAGGTAAGTTTGTGGGGGCGCTAGACTTTTTTAATTTGTCGAATTGGGAGGTTTGGGGGCACAGGGTATAAAAAAAACTTGTGTAGTTTGTTCTTGGTTTGGCATAGGCTATGGAAAAGCTATGGAAGCAAATCGAAAAAAAAATAAAGCAGGCCGAAATCGGAGTCAAATGCCTATATGGCGCTTAACAATTTCAAAAGTAATACTTAATTGTGTTGAAATCTTTTCCAACACTATAATTAAGAACGAAGAAGAAGATTAATTGGTGTACTTGATTTTATTTAGAAATATTGGATAAAAATGTGATTCACCCCAACATTAGTACCATTTTGTACCAAAGGGCGGTAACCCGGAAATAAATTGTTTGCCCTAATATCTTACACGAGTGCTCTGCTCCTGGCAAATAAATCGATTCCACTTCACCACTGTGTGGGTTGTAAAGTAAATTGCGAACAAAAGAAGGTGTATAATCTCTTTGAGTACACTGTACACGAGTGCTTAAATGGGACCTTCCGCGTGTTGAGTCGCGTCAGCTACTCAAGGGAAGGCGAGGTTAAAGTTCAGAGTTTAAATGTTGTTCACGGCGAGAGACTGATCTGATCTACCGACATTTAAAGACTCAAGTGTACAGCAGAGAGGCGCGTTTGAAGCAGTCTCTTTCAGGCCCTATTTCGCGGAGTGCCGTTTCATCCCCCCCCCCCCCCCCCCCCTTCCAAAACCCCTTCAGTCCGATGAAATAAGAAATATATAATTTACACGGAAAACATCCAATGTAACCATTGTCCCCCTTCAAAAAGACACTCCCGAAAGTTTCAAGTGTACCCCCCCCCCCCCCTCGTCACCCATAGAAAAATGTCGGAGAGAAACACTGGGGCCGGGGATCGACGGTCGGTGGTGAGGCCTGGGGTCGACCATATACGCAGGGCCGGAGTGTCTGAATGGTTTCTCGAATGATGACGTAAACACTATGTAGTAATTTGTAGTTAGACTACATACATGTCTCGAAATATTTAGTACCCTAATTTAACTCGCAACCTTTTCTCAACGAAAATTATAATTAGTATGATGATGACAATGATTATACAGATTAATTAACTGCCGGGTGACGTCACAACACGAATTTTCGTAGTACTACAATTTATTTTCTAATTATTATTTTTTTAATTACTGTACCTTGATCGCCACATGATGCCATCAAGCCCGCTACTGTAGACCACGAATGACGTCACATATCTTTTGTATTGGGTGTTAGTGATCTCAACCCAAACCTTACACCCCCCCCCCCTCAACCCAAACCTTACCCCCCCCCCCCTCAACCCAAACCTTACCCCCCCCTCAACCCAAACCTTACCCCCCCCCCCCCCATTCATAACTCAACTCGTAGTCCTGCCCTAACAGACGACTGTCTTGTCCTCTAATCATCTCAACAAAAGGTTCTCACATTTTCTTAACCCAAGGGGAGGGGGGGGGGGGGCATCAATAAATAACGTCACATACGTCGAGGGTGGGGAGGGGCGGCCCAGACTGCTGTGACAGGATGCTATTTAGGTTGGGGGAGGGAGAAGCGAGGTTTCTTTCAGGCATTTTTCTCCGGGGGTTGGCGTTTGTCTTTATTTATCTTTCAGCCTGGGGTGCATGATACGGTAGAGATGGCTGACAGGCAGTAGCGTAGCGAGGGGGGGGGGGGGGGGGGGACATATGTCCCCGGGCGCCGACCATAGGGGGTGCCAAAATGGGGTTGGAAAAATAAATTGAAAGGATGAGGGGATGCAAATCGAAAGTTTGAGGGGTGGGGGGTACAAATCGAAATCTTGAGGGGGGGGGGGTGCAAATCGTAAAGTTTGTCCCGGGCGCCGGGAAGGGTCGCTACGCCTCTGCAGACAGAATCACTTGGATTATTTAATGGACGAACTTTTATGACGTTCAACAACCACCCCAGATATCAAAACCTAGTTGTAACCTACGCCTGAGATATCTCTTTAAATACTCACCAACACCCAACACAAACCACTTTCGACAAATTTATTCTTGACTCAACCACCATCCTCTGTTGTTGCTAGGGGGCTTAACTCTATTTTTTTCTCTACAGCTCTTTTTCTTTTAATAATAATTGTCTCCCTTAGCAGTTCTGATTTTTCGCCTTGTTCTTCCCTTTGAACTACTTTGAACTGTCGGAAAGATCAAAGTGTTATTGTTTGAAATCCTACACGGGCTTCACGCCCAGCTTTTAACAACCGTCTCCCTGAGAAAATTAAAGCAGGAGGGGGTGAGGATGTGGGGTGGGGGGGGGGGGGGATAGAGTGTACTGAGGGAAGAAGAGGCTGAAGGAATGGATGGGAAAGAAAAAAGATGAAGGTGAATTCGTCGCCGGTTTTATTTTTTTTTTTTAAAGAAGGAATACAAAAAGAAAATACATTTTGTTTGTTGATTTATAATTTTATTTTACAGGTAACATGGGGGAGGGGGTTAGTCAGGCAGGTGCTCGGAGGACCCAGGGTGCCCTTTCACAACTAGTGGGAGGGGGGGGGGGGGGTAATATTTCAAGTCATTTTTTTTAAAGTTTTAGTAGTGTCTTTTTTCTTCTTTCAAATAATGACTGCAAATAGAAAAATGAGAGGAACAATTGATGCTCTAACTCATCTAGGCCTTTGGTCAACAACCACATTGGAATAGTTAAATTTCGATAGTTTGTCTAATTACTTTCTTCTCTTCTGCTAGAGGATTTATTAATAGCTAACTCCCACACTTGACTGTGTTTCACTCATGACTTGTGAAATTCACGAACCTTCACCCCCAACTAGACCTTCACCCCCAACTAGATTCCCCACCTATATCAAACTAAACGTCTTATTTGATAAACTAACCTCAAAATGAATTCCCCAGATTTCTCCCCCCCCCCCCCCCCCCACTCATTTGAAGACCATTTTCCCGTGGGTTTCGAGAAACTTCTCTGATGTTGTGTTTCATAGCCCCGACCAATCTTTGGGAGCCCGTACTACTCCTGCTATAAAAGTCTTTGATCTCTCTAATCAAACGCCGCCCAGAGACAATGGCCGTGCCTCAAACAATTTCAGCCCTCCTCGCCCACCTTTGTCCCCACTACACCAATCAGGCCGGCCTTTGAATACCTTTTTTTTACCTTCACTTTTTAGCTTTCTCCGAACTTTCTAACGTAAATATTGTTTTTTACGGCTAGATTGAGGACAGGAAAAAATAATTGCAATTTGTTTTCATATTTTACTAGTGGACAAATGGATGAAAATTAATGCGCTAATTATCGTTAAATATGTTTTTTTAAACACTAATTTACTGACTCTGACTGTTGAATAGTCAGCATTTATTGTAACACTTGCAATTTGGTTGGGTTAATCTATTAATAATGTCATGGTTTCTCTAATACGTCTCTGTAACAGATACAGTTTTAAACATCTTCCATCTTGTTGTTGACTATGAATTTGATCGGACTCGGTCTTCTTAACTATCTTCAGATGACCAGCTTGTACAATGATTCAATGAAGGATTAATGACCAGTTTTAAACATGATTAAACTAGAAACATTATGACCAATATAATTAAACTAGATACAAATGATTAATATGATTAATCTAGATACAAATGACCAATGTAATTAAACTAGATACAAATGACCAATGTAATTAAACTAGATACAAATGACCAATTCGTTTTAGTTTTCTACCATGCCCACTTTCCTGTACTTGATAAAGGGTACCCGCGGTAGATGCCCTTATAAGGGTAAATCCGTCGTCTAGATCCGTTGTTGGATTGAGAGACATATCCACTGGTTACAAAAACTCGCTTGCTTTTATTTCCCTGATTATAACTTATATGGGATATTTTATCCACTGGATATAAATTTTCCATAGTTTTTAGAATGCCATCATGTCCATTATCCCCCCCTCCACCTTACCTTACCCATCACACGAGGATAAATGACGGCAAGGTGCCACCCCCCCCCCCCCCCCCCGCCAAGTCTCATCCGGGTCACGTCATGTCATCAGGGGTCTCAGGTCAGGGACACGCCCCCCCTCCCCCCCTCCCCTTTGATCTGGTACCCTGACAGATGTGCATGGCTGTCAGTGGAGGTCACGTGACCGTGAACAGAAACGGACGCCGTGGTGGCGCACGGTGAGACGACGGGTGTAATGACGGGCCCAGCCAACCGTCTAATTACCAAGGTGATATGTCTACGATCAGCCCTCCCCCCCCCCCCCCCCCCACACACACATACGTACGTACACAAGTTTGCGTTAAAATGCAGATAAGGGGAAGTACCTCCCACACGTACAAGTCGTTATTTTGTCATTAGTGCGGTTTTTTTTAAAGAAACATATCATAAAAACAAATTAAAGTAGATATCAGGAGAGGCCATTAGAGCGTCATGCATAAAAGACGTCAAAATGTTTTATAGAATGTTTTCGGTTTATTGAGCTATCAAACAATTAATGGCAGGTGTGCTGTTTCTATATTAATTGGTTATTTTTAATGGAACAGCTCAAATCATATTAGAAAGACATTGATTTTTAAAACACAAAATCATTTAGGAGGGATGGAGGAGGGGGTGACCTCTCAATTTTATAATGTCGATCTGCTATAGTGACAAAGTGTACCACCATTATTTTTTCTAGTCTACAAACTGTTCGTCTGTAAACTCTCCTAGTTACTTAATTAAATACGAATATTATAGACGATGAAGCACTATTACAGTTAACCAATGGTATTTGAATGCAGACAAATCGCGGTACTATTAACAAATTATCGGTATTTCCCGCTGTATAAATAGCATCAGATTTTCTGCCTACAACAGAAACTATGAAAAGGTGTTTTTGTTTTGTTTTAAAACTTAGAAGAACGTTTAATTTATTGTTTCAAATATTTTTTTAACGAATGCGTCGACTTTATATTTTGTAAAGCTACCGTCGTGGCGGGGTAGAAATAAAAGAATTCCGACGATGTGTTTTGTGTTGAACACCTGTTAATTTATTGCCCGCGTGTTTAGCACGTGTTTTGGTAGCGACAAATGTTGTGGGGGTTTACTGCGCCCCGTTCTAAGAATCAGTTTACGGTAATCCCAATGTGCGCGTGAGCGTTGCATGTTGTTGTGTGCACGTGCCGTGAGCGGATTCTCTACGATACTCTCTGATCCTGGCGCTGAAACAGCTGGGTTGTTGCAGTCGTTAATTAGCTGGCGGAGCAGGAAATATAACAGGTGGTGACTGCAGGTATAAAATATAACAGGTGGTGACATCCGGTATAAAATATAACAGGTGGTGACATCAGGTATAAAATATAACAGGTGGTGCCGTCAGGTATAGAATATAACAGGTGGTGCCGTCAGGTATAGAATATAACAGGTGGTGACATCCGGTATAAAATATAACAGGTGGTGACATCAGGTATAAAATATAACAGGTGGGGGACATCAGATATAAAATATAACAGGTGGTGACATCCGGTATAAAATATAACAGGGGGTGACATCAGGTATAAAATATAACAGGTGGTGACATCAGGTATAAAATTTAACAGGTGGTGACATCAGGTATAAAATATAACAGGTGGTGACATCAGGTATAAAATATAACAGGTGGTGTCGTCAGGTATAGAATATAACAGGTGGTGACATCCGGTATAAAATATAACAGGTGGTGACATCAGGTATAAAATATAACAGGTGGTGCCGTCAGGTATAGAATATAACAGGTGGTGACATCCGGTATAAAATATAACAGGTGGTGACATCCGGTATAGAATATAACAGGTGGTGACATCAGGTATGGAATATAACAGGTGGTGACATCCGGTATAAAATATAACAGGTGGTGACATCAGGTATAAAATATAACAGGTGGTGACATCAGGTATAAAATATAACAGGTGGTGACATCCGGTATAAAATATAAAAGGTTGTGACTGCAGATATAAAATATAACAAGTTGTGAATGCAGGTATAAATATAACAGGTGGTGACAGCAGCTATAAAATATAACAGGTGGTTACAAGAAGTATAAATATAACAAGTTGTGACATTAGATGCAAAATATAAAATGCAGTTATATCAAGTATAAATATAGTAAACATACAAAACGATAACAATGATAGGCTTTCATTTATGTTCAGAAAGGTAGGAAATTTTAAAAAATAAAATGATGCACTACTGTTTATATATATATATATATATATATATATATATATATATATATATATATATATATATATATATATATATATATATATATATGTATATATATATATATATATATATATATATATATATATATATATATATATATATATATATATATATATATATATATGTATATATATATGTATATATATATATATATATATATATATATATATATATATATATATATATATATATATATATATATATATGTATATATATATATATATATATATATATATAACACAAACGAAAACACAAACACAAAAGAAAAAACAAAATCAAACACAAACACAACGCAAACATAAATGCAAACGCAAAAAAATAACAAACGAAAACGCAAGAGAAAGTCTGGCCAGAGCGTGTACACACTTAAAGGAGAAAGTCTGGCCAAGCGTGTACACACAAGTTTGAAGGAGAAAGTTGAGAAAGTCTGGCCAGAGCGTGTACACACAAGTTTGAAGGAGAAAGTCTGGCCACATCGTGTACACACTTAAAGGAGAAAGTCTGGCCACATCGTGTACACACTTAATGGAGAAAGTCTGGCCAAGCTTGTACACACCAGTTTGACGGAGAAAGTTGAGAAAGTCTGGTCAGAGCGTGTACACACTTGAAGGAGAAAGTTGAGAAAAGTCTGGCAAAGCTTGTACACACAACTTTCAATGAGAAAGTTTGGCCAAAGTGTACACAATTGAAGGAGAAAGTCTGGCCACAGCGTGTACACACAAGTTTGAAGGAGAAAGTATGGCCAGAGCGTGTACACACAAGTTTGAAGGAGAAAGTCTGGTCAGAGCGTGTACACACTTGAAGGAGAAAGTCTGGCCAAGCGTGTACACACAAGTTTGAAGGAGAAAGTCTGGTCAGAGCGTGTACACAAGTTTGAATGAGAAAGTTTGGCCAACGTGTACACAATTGAAGGAGAAAGTCTGGCCAAGCGTGTACACACAAGTTTGAAGGAGAAAGTCTGGTCAGAGCGTGTACACAAGTTTGAATGAGAAAGTTTGGCCAACGTGTACACAATTGAAGGAGAAAGTATGGCCAAGCGTGTACACACAAGTTTGAAGGAGAAAGTCTGGTCAGAGCGTGTACACACTTGAATGAGAAAGTCTGGCCAAGCGTGTACACAATTGAAGGAGAAAGTCTGGCCACAGCGTGTACACACTTGAAGGAGAAAGTCTGGCCAAGCGTGTACACACAAGTTTGAATGAGAAAGTCTGGCCAACGTGTACACAATTGAAGGAGAAAGTATGGCCAGAGAGTGTACACACAAGTTTGAAGGAGAAAGTATGGCCAGAGAGTGTACACACAAGTTTGAAGGAGAAAGTCTGGCCAGAGAGTGTACACACAAGTTTGAATGAGAAAGTTTGGCCAACGTGTACACAATTGAATGAGAAAGTCTGGCCAAGCGTGTACACACACGTGCGTTGATTGAGCGCTCACCCCCGGGCCATAAGGCTGGGCTGGGGTCAGGTTATCTGGACCAGTGATTAGCCAGACACGGGGAGATTGGACATCAAAGGGGGTCGGGTTACAGGTGTGATAGTCTCGCCTGGGTCAATTAGGGTGGGGTCAATTGGGGTTCGCTCGGTTAGGTTTTGGGCTCGTAGAATAGGTTCAGTTAGGTTTTGGCTTTTGAGGTTTAGACTACAAGAAAGGAAATTGTTGCGGTTGGAATTTTTACAATTTATGCAATTTTTACAGTTTATGCAATCTTACAATTTTTACAGTTTTTACAATTTTCACTTTCTACCATTATACAGTCTTACACTAATTTTTATTTTTACAATTTGTGCAAAGTTTAAAATTTTTACAATGTTTACAATTTTTACAATTTTTACAGAGTTTCTTCCAGGCATCACTGCGGGGAGGGTGCACAGTACGAAATGTAATTTATATAGAAAAGATACTTTACCAGTGTCCGCCCCCCCCCCCCCGAAAATATCTAGTGCCCCCCCCCCCCCCCCCCCCCCGGGGAAAAAGTCTGGAAGAAACACTGGTCTTGCCCGGCCTTGCCACGTCCACTTGTTCTTTATTATTGTAATCAATTAGCGACTAAAAAATCTGGCCTGGAGTATCTGGGATTGGAAGTAAGTTTGGACTGATACTTATGTAACTGAAAACTACAACAGCTGGGACCTTGCGGGGTAGAGATGATAGGGGTCGGAGGTCACGGAATATCACGGTCAGTTTGAACTAGAGTGTAAGGAATGGAAGGTTGTTGGTGTAGGAGATGGATAACTTCACCCCATGCTAGAGGTAGGAGCAGCCTGACCCAGCTCACTGTGTTAACTGTTGAGATCGGTACACAAGCACAAGTTATGGCTTTGTTTTTGGTGCCATTTGTTTCGTGAGCTGGTCATTGGCAGACAGTGGACCATGGTGCTGGTGTGGTGGTATTTGTGTGGTGACTGGTGTGGTGGTATTTGTGTGGTGACTGGTGTGGTGGTATTTGTGTGGTGACTGGTGTGGTGGTATTTGTGTGGTGACTGGTGTGGTGGTATTTGTGTGATGCTGGTGTGGTGGTATTTGTGTGGTGACTGGTGTGGTGGTATTTGTGTGGTGACTGGTGTGGTGGTATTTGTGTGGTGACTGGTGGTCTGTGTATGTTTGTCTCAGAGTATGGGGATTTGAGTGTGTGGGGATTTTTTAAGTGTGTGGTGATCTGTGTATGTTTGTCTCAGAGTATGGGGATTTTAGTGTGTGGGGATCTTAGTGTGTGGTGATCTGTGTATGTTTGTCTCAGAGTATGGTGACTTGAATGTGTGGGGATCTTAGTGTGTGGTGATCTGTGTATGTTTGTCTCAGAGTGTGGGGATTTTAGTGTGTGGGGATCTTAGTGTGTGGTGATCTGTGTATGTTTGTCTCAGAGTATGGTGACTTGAATGTGTGGGGATCTTAGTGTGTGGTGATCTGTGTATGTTTGTCTCAGAGTGTGGGGATTTTAGTGTGTGGGGATCTTAGTGTGTGGGGATCTTAGGGTAAGGTGATCTTATTGTCCTGGAAAGCGAAAGAGAGGAAGAGAGGAACATGGACTAGAGAGATGGAAGAAGAAGTGCAGGCTACTGGCAAGACCTGGCATGAACTAAAGTGGCTCGCCCAAGACAGAGTGGAATGGCGAAGATTTGTTGCTGCCCTATACTCCACAGGGAGTGATGAGGAGTAAGTATGTAAGATCTTATTGTGCGGTGATTTTAGTGTGAGGTGATCTCTACGTATGAAATGATCTCAAGTCTTGACTTTACAACAAACCTGTTTGCCTTAGATATCTTCGTCACTTTCTACTTGTTGCCTCCCTTTGATGAAATATACATTTCTTTAAGAAGAAATTACTTCCCTTTTGTAATTCAACATCAAAGGAAGAAAATTCAAAGATTTCAGTTTTTATTTTCAATGTTTGAACTAGATTTGTTTTCATTCAGTCATCACCGTGCTAATCCAATACAACTTTTTCACTTACACTTACACACACAGACATACATACATACATACATATTTCTACATGAGCCACTATATAACATTTTAATATACCACTAACCCTCATAGCAAACATAAGCTTTACCGACTCGATCACGCCGACCTCCTTAAATCACATTAACATACAGAATGTTGTTAACTGTACTTTCAATGGAGTCGAAAACTGTTAAATATCAGAAAGTGAAAGCAGGCCATGTCTATTAAATCATACAACAGAGTTTAATACCAGTAGCTTTAATACAAAATGTATTTAAAATATCAAAAACAATGTTACATCACAGTATCTCAATCCACAATTATGTGTTAACTTACTATCTCCTTTTTTAGTTCTAAAAATAAATTTTTAACTCTTTGGTAGTCCATTATTACTTCTTTCGAGTTTTAATTAAAAATCTACGGGATCATTATTCAAATGTTCCTAAAACGTTTGATCTGTTAGTAAAAGACTCAATTATATATATATATATATATATATATATATATATATATATATATATATATATATATATATATATATATATATATATATATATATATATATATATATATATCACTCGTAGTTCAAAGCAGAAAAATATGTATGGGTGTATATTTGAAATAATACTGGTGCACCTGAGTATCTAAAGCCGCCAGAAAATCAAACAGACCAGTGTCTCAGGATTATCACATTCTAACTTGCTAGAGAGGAGATGGAGTAGTGGGGGTGTACGGGCCGGGAGAGGGGTGTAGTGTATTGGTCGGGAGGGGGGGTGTTTCTGGCTGGGTTGGGATAGATGGGGGGACGGGGATGAAAACAAGCAGAATGAATAGAACCTTGAAGCTGGACGTGGAGGGTGAGGAGAGAGAAAATAGAAAGGATGAAAAGGTTCTCGAGTTTAGCAAAACCCTTGTTATACGGTATAACAGGTTAAACGGTTTAACGGGCTGTGCGGTTTAACAGGTGCTAATACGCGCTGGCCTGGCCACGCCCACTTATTATTTATCATAATGATAAGGAGCTAGCAATACGGAATCAAAGGCCTACGGCAAGCGCTAGGGAGAGACAAAGTGGGTTTCTCGTAATCTAAGATCAAAGGGATCGCTTTAGCCCGCTTCAAAGGCTCGTCATCTTACAGGCGATACTGCCAGGATATCGGTGCCAGGTTCAGAACGATACTGCCCGGAAAAAGGTATCGGTGTAAGGATGAGAACGATACCACTGAGGTATAAGTATCGGTGAGACTCTTAAAGTAATTATGTCGGGATAATGAAATTACTGCCAGTCTTAAACAATAGGCAAGATATCGATACCAACCAAATAACGATACAATATAGGTAAAAGTATCGGTGGCAGGCCTAAATAATACCCTCTAGTTAGAGCTACCTGTATCAGACGGTTAACCTATTTTTCTGACAAGCTGTATTTAACATCGGAAGGTTTACGGTACAAAGAAATAAACATTGAGTGAAGAATGTGATCTTAGGAGGAACTACGGCTAAGAGAACTCATTAAATTTCGTTTCCGTAAATTCCACGACATCGGAAAATTAGTTATTAATTAATTAGATGAACTAATATCGTTGTATATTTTACATAGGGGCGATTACTCATTGCTCTGTAAAGGGGATACAAAGTTGTAAGCGCATTTACTACAAGCAAACTGTCAAAACAGTTTAACAGCATGGAGTGTTGGATGTGAAGGTCAGTTTGTGATTGAGATGGAATAAATACAGGTCTTTGTGGCTTAATCCCTTCCGTATTTTGTACAGGTGGGCCTTACCCCTCCCATTTTTAACAGGTGGGTTTTATCCCACCCAATTTTTATACAGGTGGGTTTTATCCCACCCAATTTTTATACAGGTGAGTTTTATCCCACCCAACTTTTATACAGGTGGGTTTTAACTTGACAAATTTCAAACCTTTTGTCCACGCTTTTTATTTTAGTTGTCTCGCGAAAGGTGGGATTTATCCCTGCTTACTTTACCAACACGGACGTTCAAACTTCAACTAGCGGTTTTCTTTTGATGAATTATGTGTTTGTGATGACATATTTGAGACATTTTACTCTTCATACTTTTTAAATCGAAATTTGCCTGACTGTAGGGGTCGGCGTGGTCGAGTCGGTAAAGCTTATGGCAGATGAGGCCCGTTAGCTGGGGACAGCCACTCTTCTAGGAGAGACAACTCCAAAATCAAACAACTGCTGCCTTGTAGTTTTTTCTTGGTTGGACAAAGGCTATGGATGCAAATCCAAAAAGAAAAGCAGGCTGAAATCGGAGTCAATGGCCTCAATGGCGCATAACCAGTTGACACCTAATCCTTAATTGTGATGGCAAAGCTAATGGTTGATAAATTCGAAAAAAAGTCTCGAGTTCAAACCCTCTGGCAGATAAGGCTCGATCCCTCCCAACACTAAAAATTGAGAACGAAGAAGAAGAAGAAGTCTGACTGTAACATGAGTCCAAGAGTAGAAAGATGTTTTGGAAGGAGAGTATATGGCGCTGACTCGATTGAGGCGAATATCTTAAAGTAGGGTCACAGGTAGAACTAACTGGCTTGAAAGGTCTAGGACAATTGACGATTAAAAGCTGTAGTTGGTGGCCCATACTCCAGCAGGACAGAGAACTCTGGAGAGCTGTAGTTGGTGGCCCATACTCCAGCAGGACAGAGAACTCTGGAGAGCTGTAGTTGGTGGCCCATACTCCAGCAGGACAGAGAACTCTGGAGAGCTGTAGTTGGTGGCCCATACTCCAGCAGGACAGAGAACTCTGGAGAGCTGTAGTTGGTAGCCCATACTCCAGCAGGACAGAGAACTCTGGAGAGCTGTAGTTGGTGGCCCATACTCCAGCAGGACAGAGAACTCTGGAGAGCTGTAGTTGGTGGCCCATACTCCAGCAGGACAGAGAACTCTGGAGAGCTGTAGTTGGTGGCCCATACTCCAGCAGGACAGAGAACTCTGGAGAGCTGGAGTTGGTGGTCCATACTCCAGCAGGACAGAGAACTCTGGAGAGCTGTAGTTGGAGGCCCATACTCCAGCAGGACAGAGAACTCTGGAGAGCTGGAGTTGGTGGCCCATACTCCAGCAGGACAGAGAACTCTGGAGAGCTGTAGTTGGTGGCCCATACTCCAGCAGGACAGAGAACTCTGGAGACCTGTAGTTGGTGGCCCATACTCCAGCAGGACAGAGAACTCTGGAGAGCTGTAGTTGGTAGCCCATACTCCAGCAGGACAGAGAACTCTGGAGAGCTGTAGTTGGTGGCCCATACTCCAGCAGGACAGAGAACTCTGGAGACCAGTAGTTGGTGGCCCATACTCCAGCAGGACAGAGAACTCTGGAGAGCTGTAGTTGGTAGCCCATACTCCAGCAGGACAGAGAACTCTGGAGAGCTGGAGTTGGTGGCCCATACTCCAGCAGGACAGAGAACTCTGGAGAGCTGGAGTTGGTGGCCCATACTCCAGCAGGACAGAGAACTCTGGAGAGCTGTAGTTGGTGGCCCATACTCCAGCAGGACAGAGAACTCTGGAGAGCTGGAGTTGGTGGCCCATACTCCAGCAGGACAGAGAACTCTGGAGAGCTGTAGTTGGTGGCCCATACTCCAGCAGGAATGAGAACTCTGGAGAGAGACAATGACGGATAATCAGTTATTTCAAAATATATATGTGCTAAAGATAAATCATCGCTACGTATTCGATCTTATTACAAGTGTCTTAAGTTACCTTTTCGAACTTGACGCTACATATGTCGGATAAAGATTGTCTGTTGCTGCGACGACATCGACTAAGGAAGGGATAATGTGCCCAGCCACATAACCTTTAGGGGTTATAGTTAAGGAAGACGGTAAGGCTTGGTATATATGTAGGTGTGTTTGTGTGGTGGGGAGGGATTAATAAAGGTAAGATAATTATTAGGGGTATGGGGTAATTGATATATGAGGTAATGAAAGGGGAGTGAGCTGAAGTTATGACGAAAGGGAAATGTCCTGGAGCCAATAAATTCGAGCAACCAAAGTTAATTTTTTTTCGGAAGACATATATAATAGCTCGATCTTTGTACAGAACTAATCCTCAGTAAAAGAAATTTAAATTTTAGACATACACAAAAGATCGATATGCAAAGAATTTCATTTTCTATCAATATGATGAAAAATAAATTATTTAAAAAACTGAAATATAGGGCCTTCATGAGCACAAAGTTAATACAAATAAGACATGGATAAGATACTTGAAAGAAATTGGTCCGTTAAAATTTTTGAAAGAAATTGGTCCGTTAGAATTTTTGAAAGAAATTGGACCGTTTCGACCCATGTCGAATTACGACAGACAAAAGCAAGTGCGACATACAGACACATAGACAAATCAAGTTAAATAAAATCTTGTAAAAATATAGTTGTACGTGTTTTATTTCTTTATACTGGTGTCTAGGAACTGTAAACTACTCCTACTAATTCTGTATTTATGTTTTAGAAAGAACTAACATCATGGCGACTTAAATCTTTCCATTATGAGGTTTATTCATCGGAGTCGACCATTGACTTAAAATATTCGCACCTTGCGATAGGTACATCTTTTACCTGAATTCTTCTGGAAGTTGTGAAGAGAGCGAGTTTGTGAACGCCAGCAAACGATGATAGCTACTACCTGGTGATCTAACTTAGCTGGACTGCTAACCCGTAAGTCTCGAGTTCGAATCCGGGTTCAAATCAGTAGACCGTCCCTGAGTCCACCCACCTCTGATGGGTATCTAACTCGCGTTAGGGAAAGTAAAGGCGGCTGGGCATAGTGCTGACAACACTATCTCTTCATATGCCGAGGTCACAGAAACAAGTGAACTCTACTTCACTTGCCCCATAGACCGTCAGGTTTGAAAGGGAAACTTTACCTGGTGATCTCACCTACTGTTCTGGCAGCCTGTAAAATAAACGAATATTAATGAATTAATCAATGTGTAACGCGATTAATAAAGCGATAATTACCCCCCCCCCACTCCCCTCCACAAAGCTTTCACCATTGTTCGTACCTAACAGAAAGAAATGGGATGGCTGATCCGATGGAACTGGTCAATAGAAATAGTTGGTAAGTTGTGGACAAAGGCCGTAATTTTTTTTTTTTTTTTTTTTTTTTTTTTTTTTTTTTTTTTTTTTTTTTTTTGTAGAAATTTTTAGAATCCCTGCTTTATTAGAATATGATATAAAAATCATCACTTTATTAAAGTTTTTCATAAAATACAACTTCCGTCTAGCGGAAATCCTTTAAAAGTTGAAAGAGACCTGCATAACATCTGATATTTAAAAATGAAGTTTCGTTTAACAAACAAACAAACAAATACACACAGAAATTAATACAGAATTCGGTTATTCCGTTTTCAATATTTTTAAATCTTAAATTTGTTTTGTCTCTCGCCACTGTTGATGTACTTAACTAACAATTTTCAAAGACACAGACTCCAAAATTACTGACTAAAGTTAGAAGATTTAACCATTAACCAACAGGCTTACAATAAAATATACTGATAAAAAGAAAAAAGTCTATAAAATTACTTATGTGTACCTTAACATTAAAATATTCCAATTTAAAAAAGATTGCCGTTTGTGTTCGAAATGAATTGTTCTTATATTAGTCTAGTCCTAAACTATACTGACATATGTACGAAAGTAAACCTAAGGTATACTTTCATTTGTGTACGTAAGTAACCCTAAAATAAACTTCATTTATGTACGAGAAAATATATACTTTAACTTGTGTACGAAAGTAACCATAAAATCATTCGTGTACGAAAATGAAACCAAATATACTTTAACTTATTTACGAAAGTAACCGTAAAATTATTGACATACGAAAGTAACCCAAAATAAACTTTCATTGATGTACGAAAGTGAACCTAAAATATACTTTGATTTGTTGACGAAACTACCACAAAGAAAAAGTCAAAAGCGAGAACTCAGGGGCTGAAAAAAAAACAACCATCAAAGCAGTGACGCCGCTGTTACCTCCCCTGGCTAATGAAAGAAAAAGTTTCTATTTTGGAGCTGATTAAAAGCTCGATCACTATCGAACCAGAAGGTGGCGCTGTAGCCCACACCCTCTCTTTCACATCACGGGCTCTGGAGAGGAATCAAAGAGATCTCTAAGATGTGTCGATTTTTTTTCTTTAACTGTCAATAATAGTTGATGCCAGAATATAAGTGTGTGTGTGTGTGTAGGTGATGTGTATGTAGGTAAATGTGTGTGTGTGTGTGTGTTTATTTGTGTATGTCTGTGAGTTGGTTTAAAAGCATTAAGAAGGCCAAACTGGCTTTAATGATAGTGAGAAAAAAAAATGTCTCGTGGAAAATAGATGTTAATTTATTTTAGATGGAGTTTTATGAATTTGATTGTTTTGTATACGAGAGGCTGTGAGTGTTCACAAAATATTGAACACAAATCAGTCGTGTGTTAGCAACTTACCGCATGTTACTCACGCTATCGTTTGTCAAAAACACAAAAATTGCTTTTTACTTTCTCGTATATACAAATCTCGACGTTTTACACCTCACTGATACGGAAAAACATAATTTTGCAATCTTGTCCGTATGTCTGTGTGTCTGTCTGTGTGTCTGTCTGTGTGTAAACACGATAACTTGAGTACCATTACAGCTAGGTTGATGAAATTTCATATATAAGTATTTTATCAAAATCGTAGACCTGATCAGCTTTTGAGCGATTTCCGATAACCGGAAGTGGTACTTTTTCTACTTTGAATTTTTCAAAAGCCTATAACTTGAGTACTGTTTCAGATAGATCATTGAAATTTCACATGTAAGTACAAGATCTACTTCTCTACCTTCTGTCAGATTTTGAGTAATTTCCGTTGACCGGAAGTACTAATTTACGCTATTTCCGATTTCTCAAAAAACGCATGTAAATTTATAAGTACTAATAATATTGCGCACTATTATGCACATTTTGTTTTGGCGTTCGCTTGGTGCGCAATTCTTTTTTCTATGAGATTCTATTCTATTTTTAAAAGTTTAAGTAATTAAAAATCATGTCTATATTCCAAGTTTTATAAGAATATTCGAGAAAGTTTAGGGGAGATCACTCCCGGTTTATTTTTCAGTGGGGCTGAATACAATGGACTCAGCCGTGCATACTTTCGACTAGTTTAATAAATATTTTAAAAATCGGGAGCGATGTTATTAAAATAATGTTGCTATAAAAACTTTATGGTGAAGTTTTTATCGAACTTTACTAAAGATTGAACGTATTTAATGATTTTAGTATTTTTAGTTACTAAAGAAAATTTACGATAAAAGCCAAAAACAATTTGTTTTCATTCTATCACTGAAAATGTAAATAAACATGCCTGAACTATATCATGTGGGTTTTTTTTTAATTTAATAATTTTATTTTAAACATTTAATCGGCTAAGTATTGAGTACAAATTACTAGAACGTGGGGTTTTCAGAATATCGATTACGGAGTTCCTGTACAGCCAATCAATGCTTGCCTTACAAAAGTGAAACTTCAAGTTATAGTTTATACATGATGAAAATAAATAGAAACGTGGCCTTAAACTTATAAAATTTTCAGGCTTAATATTTTTGGTCGATATGATGGCGAAGTGAAAACAAAAACACGTTTTTTATCCATAGCAACAATAACGGTGTACTCATCGAACTCGGCGGTCACCGTTATTCTAGTTGTCTGGTCCCCGCATCAGATACATCAAATACAACGATTATAATGTTTGCTGTTATACATCAAATACAACGTTTATAATGTTTGCTGTTATACATCAAATATAACGATTATAATGTTTGCTGTTATACATCAAATATAACGATTATAATGTTTGCTGTTATACATCAAATATAACGATTATAATGTTTGCTGTTATACATCAAATATAACGATTATAATGTTTGCTGTTATACATCAAATATAACGATTATAATGTTTGCTGTTATACATCAAATATAGCGATAACAACGGATCTGTAGAAATGTCACATTTGATGTTGTCATCAGCTATAATGACTCTGTCTACTATGTCATTTATGTCATCAGTTATACCGACTGTTTTACCAGTAACACCAGTATAGATGTCTACAGTAAACGATGTCACCAATTAAATGTCACCAAATCACAGTCACCAATAAACAAAGTCATAAATATAAAAAGTCATCAATACATAGTCATCAATAACAAAATTGCTAGCAAATGATGTATGAAACTTGTATGAAATTGCACGTTTTCGTAATTTAAAAAAAAAAAAAAACATTTGTGGTGTGAACAGTTATTACTTTCTCGTATATACGACGTATAGAGAAAGCCTTATAATCGTGCACAAAAATCACATAAAACTTGGACAGTTTTCACCATTTTACTTCTCAGTCTTTCATCACATCCGGGATGTAGAGGACTTATTTTAATCGAGCAAAAATTATAAATCCAGATATATCAAAATTTTGGCGTTTTATGCGTAATGGAGTCGGAAAAACTGGATTATCCTATTCTGTCCGTTTGTCTGTGTGTGTGTGTGTGTGTGTGTGTGTGTGTGTGTGTGTGTGTGTGTGTGTGTGTGTGTGTGTGTGTGTAAACACGATAACTTGAGTACCGTTACAGCTAGGTTGATGCAATTTCATATATAAGTATTATATCGAAATCGTAGATCCCTATCAACTTTTGAGCGATTTCCGATAACTGGAAGTGGAACTTTTTCTACTTTGAATTTTTCAAAAGCCTATAACTTGAATACTATTTCAGATGGATAAATGAAATATCACATGTAAGTAAAAGATCTAATTTTTTGCCTTCTATCAAATTTTGAGTAATTTCCGTTGACCGGGAGTAATAATTTTCGCTATTTCCGATTTCTCAAAAAACGCATGTGAATTTATAAAGTACTAATAATATTCCGCACTATTTAGCACATTTTATATGACGTTCACTTGGTGTGCAATTCTTTTTTCTATTTTAAAAAGTTTAAGTATTTAAAATGGATTAAAAGTCATGTCTATATCCCGAGTTGCCATTCCCTGTTGTTTCATATAAGAAAATTAGAGAAAGTTTAGGGGAGATCACTCCCGGTTTATTTGTCTCGTGTGTTTTTTTCGTTATTGCGATGTACTGATGTAGAGTGTATTCTTGTTGGTGTGATGTATGTTGATGTATGTGTGATCTATGTGGTTGTAGGTGTGATGTAGGCATATACTGTATTAGGTATGATGTGTATTGTTGTTGTGATGTATATTTTTGTAGGTGTGATTTATATTTTTGTAGGCGTGATGAATATTTTTGTAGGTGTGAAGTATATTGTTGTGAGATATATATTCTTGAAGGTGTGATGTCTGCTTTTTATTTGTTGTATGTGTTCTATTTATTCTTGCAGCTATGATGCATGTGGTTGATGTAATGCTTACTAACGGATGCACTAATTCACACATGTAAGTCTATGTAACTATGTACAACAAAATTACACGTAAATTTTTTATAAAATCCCATGTTTTCGTGATTAGAGAGAGTGGAGGCCCACCTAGTTGACGAGGATCTTTCCATCATATTGTTGAAATGGATTTTAAAAAAAAAATTATATTTTGACTTCATAGCGGCCGAAAAAAAAAAACTTAAGCCTAAAATAGTTCAGAAATTAAATATTTTTAGAATCAATGTTATAAAAGTTGGAAATTCAGAGAACTCGAAAATATTTTTTTGAGTTTAAGATTGATTGGCTGTAAAGGGACTCCGTGATCGATAGTTATTTGTTTACAAAACTTTGCAGATAAAGTTTTTAAATGACATAATGCTATTTTTAAACCACATGGCCTAGTTATACAATTTTTTCTTTACATTTTGTATAATAAAATTTATGATAGACTATCGAATAACAGGAAGTCGTTGTTTATGTCGCCATTACCTCGTGAAAACCAAATTGTTTTTATCTTTTTTATAAATTGTGTTTAATTACCGATAATACTAAAACGTCAAATACATCCATGTTTTCATAAAGTCCGAAAAAAAAACCAGTCAGGATTTTATAACCATACTAATATTAATTACACGATGCATGACTTTTAAAATATTTAATGGGCCTTTCAAACACACTTGAGACTATTCCAGCTAATGTCCATTAGCAAATAAAACAACTCAGACCTGCTGACCGTACTGTTGTGTTTATCACAGTGGTTCTAATCTTTTTGGAGGTACCCAGCCCCACCATGGGCAATTGCCGAACCCTTCTTATAGTCCTATCGTCCGCACTGACAAAATTAGATCGTGAATCATAAGAGTGGGGTGTGTGTCTTGACCTCCGCCGAACCTTTGAGACTGACCCAGGATTCGATCGAATCCAGGTTTTAAGAACCACTGGTTTGGCTGAAGTAACATGTAATTACCTGGCAAGGATTAATTAGGTCGAGGGGGGGGGGGGGCGGTCGTACTAATAGAAAAATACACCGGACGGAGAAGTTGGGGAGGGAGAGGAGGGGGTTGGTTCTAACAAATTATTCTGTGATATTGTTGTTTTCTTTTCTTTAGTAAGTAAAAAGAAAGAAGGTAAAATTGATTTCACTGACACGTATGTGAGATGGCATTTACCCACTGTGTGAGATTGCATTTACCTACTGACTCGTGTGTGAGATGGCATTTACCAACTAACTCCGATGTGAGATGTCATTTACCCAATGTGTGTGAGATGGCATTTACCAACTAACTCCGATGTGAGATGTCATTTACCCACTGACTCCGATGTGATATGGCATTTACCCACTGACTCCGATGATGAGCGCTACTGACTCGAGAGTCCCCTCCCCACCGACTCAGGTGTGAAGAAGCCTTTCCCCCGTGCCTCAGGTGTGAAGAGTCCTTTACGGCCGGGGGTTTTGGGTCTATCAAAGTGCTTCTAGCGCAGCGGCGGCGCACTGGCTTTGATGTTGGCGGCCTGGTTGAGATCACAGAGATCACGTGACGTGGGGGAGGGGGGAGGCGGGCTCCGTCCCCAGGATGACTATTGTGTGCATTAAGAGTGTGTGCCGGGCTAGGGGCGGTCTCGCTGGGTTATCTGTGAGAAGAAAAAAAATATTTCTTAATTTCATTTTAATTGAAGTTTGAAGTCGATGAAAAGCTGGATGAATAATTAGGTGGATTTTTTAAAAACTACGCCAGGCGTCAATTCCTTTTTCATCGAATCAGTGGCGGAAAATGTTGGGAAGTTCTGAACCGTTTGATGCTTGTTAGGCGCCAGCGGCTTGTGACAGGTAGGGTCAGGTGAGAACTATTGAGCTCTACCAAACCGCTGGACCACGTGATTACCGTTTCATGGCTGGCGGAGCGGCCGTAAGTTTCCTGAGTTGCTTACGTTCAGAGCTTGACGCGCGAGTGAATTGTTGTGTTCTTTAATAGTTTGCTGGGGATCAATTATTGAGTGCTGTTCGACTCGGCCGAATAGGCTTAGATCTATTTTATAACACGTATTATTATAAATATATTTTAATATAAATAATATATTGGTGTTTTTTTTTTTAAAAAGCGTAAACAATTTGTTGAATTTTTAAAATATTTTTTTTTACGTTTTTTTAACCTAAGAAATAATGTTTATAAACTGATCGTTTTTTTTTTAAATAATTTTAATTATTTTTATAACCTGCAAATAAAACTAATAGCAGTAGTTTTTTTTTTCAATTCAGTTTAGTTCAGATTTATAACAAGATCAAGTCTTTGAGGAGATTTATTCCTACATCTAACCTGCGGGGACAATAACTTGACGTTTGGACTTTATTATTCTTAACATTGGTAAACAGTGAAGTGTCGTAAAAGAAAATTATTTTTTTGTTGTTTTTGGAGAGAAAAAAAACAAACGCACTCAATTTCTGGGGGAAAAAACCACTCAGTTTTCCATCAGTGGGATCTGGAAAAAAACGTCTTTGAAGTTGTGTAACTCTAGAAGTGAGCTAAATAAGCAAGGGAGCTAAGTGTTGGAATCAGGGCGGAGCAGACAGGAGTAACAAGGGCAGGGTGAAAGAACGTCGGTTAACCCTTCTCTGGCGGAGTTGTTACACCTGTGACGGCACGGATCTTCTGCCCTGACGGGATCAGAGGGTTAACTCTCAACAGGTGGGGTCCATGTTGGTACTGTTTGTTTGTTTGTTTGTTTGTTTGTTTGTTTGTGTGTAGGTGGTGTTCATGTTGGTACTGTTTGTTTGTTTGTTTGTTTGTGTGTAGGTGGGGTCCATGTTGGTACTGTTTGTTTGTTTGTTTGTTTGTTTGTTTGTTTGTACGTGTGTAGGTAGGGGTCTATGCTGTTACTTTGTGTGTGTGGCGGGGTCCATTTTGTTACTGTTTGTGGGGGTGGGGTGGGATCATATGGACACTGTTAGTGGGGGTGGGGGGTCATAGGGATACTGTTAGTGGGGGTGGGGTCCGTGTTGTTACTGTTAGTGTGGGGGGGGGGGTTCCTGGTGATTCTGTTAGTGGGAGTGGGGGTTCATATGGTTACGCTAAGGGGTCCATAGTAAACCTTAGTATTTAGTAGGAAGTGAAAGTCCATGTTCTTAGATTCAGAGGGAGGTGGATTTATTAGTGCTGGTAGAGTGAGATGTGCGATAGTGGGGGGGGGGGGGGGGGGGGTAGAGAGAGTGGTGGGGGTGCGAGAGTGGGAGGTGTGGGGGTGGGAGAGTGGGAGGTGTGGGGTGCGAGAGTGGGAGGTGGGGGGTGCGAGAGTGGGAGGTGGGGGAGGGGGTTGCGAGAGTGGGAGCTGGGGGGTGGGAGGTGGGTGGGGTGCTTGAGTGGGAGATGGGGGGTGCGAGAGTGGGAGGTAGGGGGGGTGCGAGAGTGGGAGGTGGGGGGTGCGAGAGTGGGGGGGTGCGAGAGTGGGAGGTGTGGGGGTGGGAGAGTGGGAGGTGTGGGGTGCGAGAGTGGGAGGTGGGGGGTGCGAGAGTGGGAGGTGGGGGAGGGGGGTTGCGAGAGTGGGAGCTGGGGGGTGGGAGGTGGGTGGGGTGCTTGAGTGGGAGATGGGGGGTGCGAGAGTGGGAGGTAGGGGGGGTGCGAGAGTGGGAGGTGCGAGAGTGGGAGGTGTGGGGGTGGGAGAGTGGGAGGTGTGGGTTGCGAGAGTGGGAGGTGGGGGGGTGCGAGAGTGGGAGATGGGGGAGGGGGGTTGCGAGAGTGGGAGATGGGGGGTGCGAGAGTGGGAGGTAGGGGGGTGGGAGGTGGGGGGGTGCGAGAGTGGGAGGTGCGAGAGTGGGAGGTGTGGGGGGTGCGAGAGTGGGAGGTGTGATAGTGAGGGGGGTTAGAGAGGGGGGAGGGTGCGAGAGTGGGGGGGTGCGAGAGTGGGGAGTGCGAGAATGGGGGGAAGGGGATGCGAGAGTGGGAGGTGCAATCGATGTTATCATTTAAATGAGGTGTTCTCTATGTTGATCAGATGTTCTATTGTGTCACTTTGATCAAAAGTAGGTGTTGTGTTTACATTAGTGAGAGATGCTAACTCCATTCTGTTAATGTATTTATGTAAATGGTTTCGATGGTGTTTTTAGCTGTAAGAGATAGATTCTATGCTGTTTTAGTTTCTCGATAGTGTTTTTTACCATTGTACATTACTTCCATCCATTAAGAAAATTACTCATTTTAATGATCAAATCTTGAAACATCACGTTGTCAACCCGCCTCTAGAAACATTATGTCAAGAAAGATCTTTCTTGTAAACATAAAAGCACACAATTTTAAACATCACTTTTGAAACATCACGTCTAGAAATACCTCGAAGTGAACACGTTTATACATCTGTGGTCTATTGCTGCGTTGCTGTCGTTTCATATTGTCACGTTTTTACCTCACCATGTGTCACGTTGCTGCTATTCCACCGTGTTTCACGTTACCTCGCCGTGTTTCACGTCGTTGTTATCTCACTGTGTCTGTCAATCTGAACCTGGAGGCCGGTTAATTAAGTTCAAACAAAAAGGTTAATGAACATGATTAAAGAGCATGCAGGTGGTTCCTAGAATGAAGTCTTCAGTGTGAAGGTGGGCATGGCCGGCGATAGGTTGACCGTGATTATAATTAGCAATTAGTGACATAGCAAACAGATCATAGAGTAGGTACAGTAAGATGCCGGTGTATCAACAATTCTGGTCGTTGTGTAGGTAACCTACGGTAAACGTCACTACAACAGTTGTCAACACGTGATCGAAATTAGATGAATTAATGGCCCCGAATAAATCAGACTGACCAAAGGACAGTTACATTAGACTGACCAAAGGACAGTTACTACATCAGACTGACCAAATGACAGTTACTACATCAGACTGTCCAAAGGACAGTTACTACATTAGACTGACAAAAGGACAGTTACTACATTAGACTGACAAAAGGACAGGTAATACATTAGACTGACCAAAGGACAGTTACTACATTAGACTGACCAAAGGACAGTTACATCAAACTGACCAAAGGACAGTTACTACATCAGACTGACCAAATGACAGTTACTACATTAGACTGACAAAAGGACAGGTAATACATTAGACTGACCAAAGGACAGTTACTACATTAGACTGACCAAAGGACACCTACTATGTTTCTATTATTTTATGGTCCTTTTTCTTCGAACCATCTTGTGGCAATTCTGTTTCGTCCAACCATAAGAGTCATTATGTTTTGCCTAACTATAATGAAACAAAGCTGTTTCTACTAACCATAATCAGACTATACTCTTTTGTCTAAACAATTTAAGATCTAGAGATACGTGTCAATGCAACGGACCACATAAAGAAAGAACCAGATAACCACCGATTTCGATATAATTGAGATCCCACCTCCCCATCTCCCCACCTCCCCACCTCCCCACCTCCCCACTTCCCCGAA
This sequence comes from Physella acuta, assembly GCF_028476545.2. Lineage (NCBI taxonomy): Eukaryota > Metazoa > Mollusca > Gastropoda > Physidae > Physella > Physella acuta. Next base: position 468,178 of record NW_026731895.1, on the reverse strand, counting down.
AGAGAAGAATGTTAGGAAAGCCACCACGATGTGAAAAAAGATTTTTAAAGATCTCTGGTCGTTCTTCTATCTCACTCAGATAATACAAAAAAAATTAAAACAAACAAAACTATAATAAAAAAATTAAAACAAACAAAACTATAATCACAAAATAAAAGTTAGAAACCCACAGACAAAAGCAAAAAACAAGTTTTGGCGTCCTGATAGAGCCACGGAGCCAGACTTGGTAGAGCCACAGAGCCAAACTTGGTAGAGCCACGGAACCAGACTTAGTAGAGCCACGGAGCCAGACTTGGTAGAGCCAGACTTGGTAGAGCCAGACTTGGTAGAGCCAGACTTGGTAGAGCCAAACTTGTTAGAGCTACAGAGCCAGACTTGGTAGAGCCACAGGGCCACACTTGGTAAAGCCACAGAGCCAGACTTGGTAGAGCCAGACTTGGTAGAGCCAGACTTGGTAGAGCCAGACTTGGTAGAGCCAGACTTGGTAGAGCCAGACTTGGTAGAGCCAAACTTGTTAGAGCTACAGAGCCAGACTTGGTAGAGCCACAGGGCCAGACTTGTTAGAGCCACAGAGCCAGACTTGGTAGAGCCAGACTTGGTAGAGCCACAGGGCCACACTTGGTAAAGCCACAGAGCCAGACTTGGTAGAGCCAGACTTGGTAGAGCCAGACTTGGTAGAGCCACAGAGCCAGACTTGGTAGAGCCAGACTTGGTAGAGCCACAGGGCCACACTTGGTAAAGCCACAGAGCCAGACTTGGTAGAGCCACACTTGGTAGAGCCACAGGGCCAGACTTGTTAGAGCCACAGAGCCAGACTTGGTAGAGCCACAGGGCCAGACTTGTTAGAGCCACAGAGCCAGACTTGGTAGAGCCACAGGGCCAGACTTGTTAGAGCCACAGAGCCAGACTTGGTAGAGCCACGGAGCCAGACTTGGTAGAGCCACACTTGGTAGAGCCACAGGGCCAGACTTGTTAGAGCCACAGAGCCAGACTTGGTAGAGCCAGACTTGGTAGAGCCAGACTTGGTAGAGCCACAGGGCCAGACTTGATAGAGCCACAGAGCCAAGAACAGGACGGCTTTGATGTTCCTGGAACATTGGAGAAATTCGATCTCCGACACCTGAGAAGTGATTGATTTCACGGAGTTCACCCAGTTGTTTCCCTATTTTTCTATGAACACGTTCAAACGGCGTATAGCATAGGTAAGCGCCAGCTACGGTGGGCTAGCTTTTTGTCAGGTTTTGAAACAAACGCACTTACATACCCCCCCCCCCCCCCCCCCCCCCCCCTCCCTGCCTTCCATCCACACACACACACACAAAACCCAACAAAGCTCACTTGTGAAGATGATACGGATATATTACTAAGATCATAGACACGTTTTCTTCTATTACAAAAATAAAACTTTAGTTATGTTTACAAGGTGTTTGATATATTTTAAAAACATTTCTCTAGACTTTCGAACGAGGTATTGCAGTTATTAGATTAGACTTACGACCAGTATTTCTTTCAGACATTTTCTTCGGGGAGGGGGCTTGAAATTTTTAAAGGGGTGGGGAGGGACTTAACTGTCCGGGGGGGGGGGGGGGGCGGGCGGACACAGGTTCAAGTATTTATTGTCTATTTCAATGATGTAATTTTCTATTTCGTTTGAGGGAGGGGGGGGGGGGGGGGGGGAATTGGACGTCTCACCATCCCTCCCCACCCTCTCCACAAAGAGATAACTGAAATAATCTCTCCCTCCTTACACATTTCATCAGCTCCAAGAGCTAGTGCTAGAACTACCAGACAATAGGAAATCTTCTAGTGCTAGAACTACCAGACAATAGGAAATCTGCTAGTGCTAGAACTACCAGACAATAGGAAATCTACTAGTGCTAGAACTACCAGACAATAGAACATCTGCTAGTGCTAGAACTACCAGACAATAGGAAATCTTCTAGTGCTAGAACTACCAGACAATAGGAAATCTACTAGTGCTAGAACTACCAGACAATAGGAAATCTACTAGTGCTAGAACTACCAGACAATAGGAAATCTGCTAGTGCTAGAACTACCAGACAATAGGAAATCTGCTAGTGCTAGAACTACCAGACAATAGAACATCTGCTAGTGCTAGAACTACCAGACAATAGGAAATCTACTAGTGCTAGAACTACCAGACAATAGGAAATCTACTAGTGCTAGAACTACCAGACAATAGGAAATCTACTAGTGCTAGAACTACCAGACAATAGGAAATCTGCTAGTGCTAGAACTACCAGACAATAGGAAATCTACTAGTGCTAGAACTACCAGACAATAGGAAATCTGCTAGTGCTAGAACTACCAGACAATAGGAAATCTACTAGTGCTAGAACTACCAGACAATAGGAAATCTGCTAGTGCTAGAACTACCAGACAATAGGAAATCTACATGCTTCGACTTCGCTGCAAAATACTTCCCCTGTAATGAATCATGTATTAGTTTAAATCGGACTACCGCCGGTTAGGTTTTGATAACTTACTTTTGTTTGTTTGTGTCTGGGGAAAGGCGGTTGTTTGTTTGTCTTGGTGTGGGAGGTGAGGTGCTTTGTACCCTGGGCGGGCACCGCTGGGGTGGGGGGGGGGCTATCTATATCGGGGTGTGAAAGGGTTGTTTTATGTGAATGGGACGGGGGCGATTTGTTTTCTCTGTGTAACAGTAAGAAAACAACGTTTGATATTTAACTGCTTTTTGACTTGATCATTTTTCTTCTTGATCTTTGAGCGTCTAAACATATTTGTTATCTTTTCACTCATAGTCCGCGTGGGACATTTATGTGCATAACATTTATGCATAACATATGCATCAGATTTTTGGGTCGACTTTTCTCTTCCAAATCCGTGTTGTGTTTTCTTTGTTTTCTTTTGTTGTATTGTGCTTGCTTCTAAAGCATCCCTCATTTTAGTCTAAACCTAAAAACAGATTGCATGATATTTATTTTTTTTCCTTGTATATTTTATTTACAATGTGCTAGGCTTAGGATTAGTGTTGTTAAGCTATCACATAAATAATCAGCCGTTGCTTTAATTCTGTTTAGTTTATGATACAGACTTCCTAGAATTTTGTGTTTATAATAAAATAAACTACAGAGTCACCAACGTTTTGTGGTTGTAATCACACATATATTGCCTCATATTTTGTGGTTATGATGTAATGACTAATATATTGCTTCATATTTTTGGTTACTATGTAATGACTAATGTATTTCTAAACATTATGATGTAATGACTAATGTATTGCCTAATATTATGATGTAATGACTAATGTATTACCTAATATTATGATGTAAAGACTAATGTATTGCCTAATATTACGATGTGATGACGAATGTATTGCCTAATATTATGATGTAAAGACTAATGTATTGCCTAATATTACGATGTAAAGACTAATGTATTGCCTAATATTACGCTGTAAAGACTAATGTATTGCCTAATATTATGATGTAAAGACTAATGTATTGCCTAATATTACGATGTAAAGACGAATGTATTGCCTAATATTACGCTGTAAAGACTAATGTATTTCCTAATATTATGATGTAAAGACTAATGTATTGCCTAATTTTATGATGTAATAACGAATGTATTGCCTAATATTACGATGTAAAGACTAATGTATTGCCTAATTTTATGATGTAATGACGAATGTATTGCCTCATATTTTGTGTTAACGATGCATGACTAACAGTTTCCCCAATCTTTTGTTCTAGAAAGTTCTGGACCCTCCGAGCGAGACGATGGTTAGCGTGTGTGTGTCCTACACATCCCCGACCTAGCCGTGTAGCGTGTGTGTACCTGAGCACCATGCGGAGCTCCATCAAAAGATGATCCCCCCCTCCATCCAGGGAACTGACAGGTGAGTCATTGGTCGTCTGCTGGTGACCGTGTGCTCGGGGAGTTCTGGAGACATGAGTGCTGTAGTTCTAGAGCTCAAAGCAAATCGAAGTTTTCATCCTGAACATCTAGAAAATACTCGTACCAAATATCATGTGTTATAAAAAAAATACGACTGCTCATACAAAATATCATGAGTTAAATAACCAAAAGATAAAATTCCTACAAAATATCATGTGTTATGCAACCAAAAGATAAAACTCGTACAAAATAAAGCTCATACAAATTAACATGATATATGAACGATATATAGTTTTCGTACAAAATATCATGAGTTATATAACCAAAGCATCACAAGAATAATTTGTATACCGTAAGTAAAATCATGAAAATTCGCATTACAAAATACCTCGCGATCTTTCACAAAATGTTAAAATGATTTCTCAACGACAAAATATCAAGATATTTTCATCGAATAGAGATAGTTATAATATTTCAAGTCTAAAATATCTCAACCGATGAAAAAAGTTAGGGATGTGATTACTTTGTAAATACTACACCAGCATATAGGTGGTTTGTAGTATGCTATACAAAAATCCTACTTATGTTAAAAACTACAATTATGAATCTTTGAAACGAGTTAGATCTAGTACGGGGAAAAAGTTTTTTATGAACTTCTACCGAGAAGAATGCTTTTCAAAATCATGGGTTTCCGGATCAAACGCGCATCGCAGAGATTGGGCAAAGACGCAAAGACAGTAGAGATAAAGATAGCGGAGATAGAACTAGAACAAAGGAATGGAACAAAGAGATAGTCCAAAGAGATAGAGCACAGCGATTCGATGCAACATTAAATCCGCGCCAGCTTTGTCGGCTGTGATAAAATATTCCATGACACATTCCAATGCTGTCTGGTTGGGTTTTGATGTCTTCCAAGTTACGATATTTTGTTTATGGTATATGGCTTTACAAATATGTCATGTTCTACGTATAATATGAAGATGGAAAATTGGAAGTTTAATTTGTGTACCAAGTTAATCCAAGTTCATTTTTTTTTCACAATGCGTTTACTTGCTTTGATGTGGATTATACGCTATAATCTGTTCGCTTAATCCGAGCTAAGGTATTCTACAAGGCAGAAAGTAAAACGACTGTCAGATCAGAATTTAGTCTTTAATTTCCCCAAGACTAGCGAGGTACCCAATAGAGCTGGGCGAACTCAGTGAGGTCCAGTGGGCTACAGTCCGGGTTGGAATTATTTTAGTTGTTATCCTTAGGGTTAGGACTTAGTTTAACATGATGGTTAGGGCTATAGATAGGGTCAGTGTTAATTAAGGAAACAAATACAAAATACCCAGAAAAAAGGGCGGTTCAATTCTCACATTACCTGAAAGCTTGATACGATAGGAGCTGTTAACCCTTTAACCCTAAACTCTCAACCATTAGGCCAAACTGTTAACCCTTAAGTGGCCGTAAAATAACATTTATATGTGAGTGGTAGTCTTTGTTTATTTTCCTATCATCGCTTCCGGTTTCGTCTAATAGCAGAGTATCATCCTGGGAGGAGTTCGATCCCAGAAAAAATATCCGAACCTGTGTCTGTTTCCTGGCCCCGGGATCCACTGTTGTTCTGACATTTCCAGTCACCCCGGTACACCATCATGGCGGGTTACATTTGTTTTTCTAAACAACACGTAGCGCTGGCTAACACAGGTGATGTGTGTACACAGGCAAACAGGATAGCTGGTAGGCTATACAAGGGAAGACAGAAAATGTATGGGCAGACAGAACATTTAGTGGGGAGACAGAACATTTAGTGGGCAGACAGAAAATTTAGTGGGCAGACTGAAAATGTTTGGGCAGACAGAACATTTAGTGGGCAGACAGAACATCTAGTGGGCAGACAGAACATTTAGTGAGCAGACAGAACATCTAGTGGGCAGACAGAACATTTAGTGGGCAGACAGAAAATGTAGTGGGCAGACAGAACATTTAGTGGGCAGACAGAAAATGTAGTGGGCAGACTGAAAATGTTTGGGCAGACAGAACATTTAGTGGGCAGACAGAACATCTAGTGGGCAGACAGAAAATTTAGTGGGCAGACAGAAAATTTAGTGGGCAGACAGAAAATTTAGTGGGCAGACTGAAAATGTTTGGGCAGACAGAACATTTAGTGAGCAGACAGAACATCTAGTGGGCAGACAGAACATTTAGTGGGCAGACAGAAAATGTAGTGGGCAGACAGAACATTTAGTGGGCAGACAGAAAATGTAGTGGGCAGACAGAACATTTAGTGGGCAGACAGAAAATGTAGTGGGCAGACAGAACATTTAGTGGGCAGACAGAACATTTAGTGGGCAGACAGAAAATGTAGTGGGCAGACAGAAAATTTAGTGGGCAGACAGAAAATGTAGTGGGCAGACAGAAAATGTAGTGGGCAGACAGGCTGACATAACATCTAGTGGGCAGACAGAACATTTGCTGTCTACACATTCCCTCATCCGCACTATCTATGTTATCCTATCATCACCTCTATATTTGTGTTATCCTATCATCACCTCTATATTTGTGGGCTACAGGACATTACCCCCCTGGAAAATTCCCCCCCGGACATTTCCCCCCCCCGTAATTACCCCCCGGAGCAATTACCCCCCTGTCAATTACCCCCCGGGGAATTACCCCCCCCCCTCTCTCAAGTTAGAATCCTAACTCTAACTAGAATTCTATACCTATATACTACTTTAATCCAAACCTTAAGAAAAACACTAAAACCTAAGCATCCACCTTAGCCTAAAACTTCACACAAAACCAAAACCAACGCTAGACACAACGCTAGCCCTAACCCTAATCTTAACCCTAACCCTAACCCTAGCCCTAGCCCCAAAAACCTAACCCTAACCCTAGCCCTAACCCTAACCCTAGCCCTAGCCCCAAAAACCTAACCCTAACCCTAGCCCTAACCCTAACCCTAGCCCTAGCCCTAACCCTAACCCTAACCCTAACCCTAAACCTAAACCTAGCCCTAACCCTAGCCCTAGCCCTAATCCTAGCCCTAATCCTAGCCCTAACCCTAACCCTAACCCTGTCCGGGGGGGGGGGGGGGTAATGTCCTACTGGGCGGGGGGTTATTGACAGGGGGGTAATTGACAGGGGGGGTAATTACTCTGGGGGGTAATGTCGGGGGGGAAATGTCCGGGGGGTAATTGACAGGGGGGAAATGCCCTGTTCCCATATTTGTGTTATCCTATCATCACCTCTATATTTGTGTTATCCTATCATCACCTCTATATTTGTGTTATCCTATCATCACCTCTATATTTGTGTTATCCTATCATCACCTTTATATTTGTGTTATCCTATCATCACCTCTATATTTGTGTTATCCTATCATCACCTCTATATTTGTGTTATCCTATCATCACCTCTATATTTGTGTTATCCTATCATCACCTCTATAGTTGTGTTATCCTATCATCACCTCTATATTTGTGTTATCCTAGCACGGCCGCCATTCTTGTTATCCTATCATCACCTCTTTATTTGTGTTATCCTATCATCACCTCTATATTTGTGTTATCCTATCATCACCTTTATATTTGTGTTATCCTATCATCACCTTTATATTTGTGTTATCCTAACATGGCCGCCATTCTTGTTATCCCAGCCAGCAGAAGTCACACAGACGAGCACCGACTGACCCCGTGTCCGACATGGTAAAGAGTTCCCCGCAGTAAAAGCGAGACGAGCCCCCTAAACCGCCCTAACCTGCCGCCCCTCCTCTGCCGCCCCTCCGTGCGCCATCAAAGGCTTGCCTCTACACTCGGCTACAAGTGTAAACAATGTACTACGGCACCTTGCAGTCACTTCCGCCCTCCGCTCTTTCTTTTTCTAACTGACGAGTTTAATAGACTGACAGATGAAAGGAAGGAGGATGCGGCAAGATGCCTAGTTTATTGCCGATATGATGGCTGGAGAAATTCGAGTCCTCATCGACCGACTAACAAAAAAAAAAAAAAAAAAAAAAAAAATCCACAAAAAGCTGGAAACAAGCGCGATTGTATCAGAGTATGTAAAAGTTTCGTTTTAATTTTTGAACTAGAAATAGGCATGCCACATCAAAGGCGAAATTCGGGATAATTAAGATGGGGATCTTCCCCCGGTTAGTGTAACTAGGGGTCCAATTACTCTCCGAGTACGCCAGCCGGTGAAACAGGGTCGGGTTTTTGTTTTTTTTATTTCCCCCTAGGTTTACTGTTTGTTGATTGCGGGCCTAATCTACGATAACTTTCCTTTGGAGATACATTATCAGTTTATAGACGTTCGCCAGAACAAACCTGGACTTAAACCAAACGAGAGATGCTACGCCGTTTTTTTTTTCTAATCGTACTCTCCCCTCCCCACTCCATTTTATCCGCATACCTACGGACGTGTAATATCGAAATTCAATGTACAGGTCTTAGATATGATAGACACATCGCGGTACACCCCCCCCCCCCTTCTCCCCGCCCCCCATCCACAGCTGGTAATTCCATCCCGGCGGATCATAAATAATCGCACTAACAAGCGCCTGTATAAAAAGATTGGCTCTCGTGCCGGGTACTGTTAACGCGATGTCGCGGGCTAACGAGATTACACCGAGAGTCGGAGATGGCTTTAAAATGCATGTTCATCAGACGGAATGCCGAGGCTTCCTCTCGCAGAGTTCCGTTATCTTATATACCGTAAAACTTCTAATTTTTTTTTTTTGGAACTCACGGAAACCAGAGGCGCTCTAGTGCAGCGGTATCCTACACCCCCACACCCGGGCCCCCACCCCTACCGGCCCAGCCCAGCACGCGAGAGAAAACACCTGTAGATTGATGTTTTTCATCAGGTGGTCGGGGCGTCTTGTAGCGCGGGGTATCAATCGGGTTTAAATGTGATTTATTTTTTTGATTTAAATATCAAAATAAACATCAAAGGCCGGTGGGAGCCTTCCCCCACCCCGGGGCTTAATGCAGGGTTAAAAACGTTACGTGCCCGGGGTGAAGTTGAATTACGCTGGGCCACATTCACGCATCAGACTGCTCCTACGGCCCCACCGTGGGTGTAATTCGCACGTTTTTTACCTGATCTCCGTCTTCTGGATTTATTTCACATTGTTGTTTTTTTTTTACGTGGTTTCAATTCACCTTTGTGTGGTTTCAATTCACTTTTGTGTGATTTCGGTTCGTGTGAAGTGGACAAAATTTTTCTCACTTCCGCCTGGACGTGGATTCGATCCCACGCTACAAGTCAAGCGACACAATAACCAAACTATGATCAGTAAGTCTTAGATTTACATGTTGCTTGTGCTGCCTCCCATGGGGGGGAGGGGGGCAGGGTATTGAAATCATTTCATTAAAACGGCCGTATTTATTTTTACTACTAGTCCGAAAGTCTCGAGTTAGGATCTCTGAGTCCACCCAGCTCTGATGGGTACCCGACTCACTGAGTCCACCCAGCTCTGATGAGTACCCGACTCACTGAGTCCACCCAGCTCTGATGGGTACCCGACTCACTGAGTCCACCCAGCTCTGATGGGTACCCGTTTCACGCTAGGGAAACTAGAGGGTGCTGTTCATAGTCCTGACCGAACTATCCCTTCGTATGCCGAGGTTACTGAAACAGGTGGACTCTACTTCACCTGCCCCATGAACTGTAAGATTTGAAAGGGTACTTTACTTTTTTTTTATTAAGGCTATTTTTAACACAAGGAAATCATCTCAAAAGTCGAGTGCTGTCTTTTAGGGCTGGCTATATGGCATGTACCCCGTCCAACATCTTGATTGACATTACGTCCAGTCCTCTTATACTCAGGTTGAAAATACTTGATATTTTTTAGAAGGCCGAGTTAGAACATTCCCCAGTATGTGCAAGAGAAAACAAACATTCCGATTAAAATACCGACAAGAATGTTTTTTTAACGCATTCTCTGTGCGTAAAAGACAAGGCGTTTAATTAGCTTAATGACATAAAAATCACACAACCCGTAGCGTGCGCATCCATCTATTTGTGTACAAATCTAAACACAAAAAAACACAACAGCATCAAGGAAACAATTTTGTTAGTTTGGCTTGCCTGGAATGTCTAGCGATAAGTTAGTTTACATTTCATTATGAGTTTTAAAAAAACCAGCCTCTGTTTGAGACGTTTGCGTATTGTAAAAAATGTTATATTTAATCCGCTCTAATCAGGGAAGGGGGATAACCTGGCCTTTCATCTAGCAAGAACAATAACCTACCTGTGAGATGTGCCAGAGTTACTTCCTCTATTTAAGAAAAAACGTAGTCTACATGAGTTTCTTCTCTCTTTGATATAGCATTTGTATACTTTAGATGTCATTTGTATACTTTAATATAAAATTTGTATACCTTAAAAAAAAGACATGTGTCTATTTAAAAAACGGCATTTGTCTAGTTTAATTAATATGTCTACTTTAAATGACAACATGTTGTTTTAAATTACGTATCCCTTTTAGATCTTAAATTTGTTTAATTAAATATGACATTTGTCTCTTTTAGATATGACATTAATATTGTTTGCATCAAACCAAATGACATCTCAAATGTCCGAGTTATAACATAAACTCAGACCGAAGATTTGATCATAACGCGTTGACTTAGATTTAATTTTTAGAACCCCTGTAGGATCTTGATGGGTCCATGGAAAGGGATGTCATTACAAGAGATATCATTGGAAGAACAGAACGTCAACTGAGCTCCTAGGGAAGCTAATCAGAAATAATACTATGTATTATATTAAATGCCAACATGAACTACACTTAGAGATAAACTCTTCGGTTGGTCGCCCAGCGTAAATGATGGTTAATAGTTAATTTAGCAGTGGAGAGGAAGGGGGCTGTTGCGTCATTGGGGGGGGGGGGGGGGGGGGTTTACGGCGTGTGACTCTAAGAAACGACATTAAAATCCAAATTAGCGTGACGTCTTTATTGTCGAGATGTAATAAGTTGCTAGCATTTGTATCTTGTTAACATTTGTATCGGTCAAAAATATGAATTTTCTCCGAACTGGAGGAAGAATAAAACTTCTCGATTTAAATTTCTGAGAATACCTGGGAGGAAAAAAAATGGTCCAAGGAAGCCCGTAGCTTGAGAATAATTTGAGAACCGTTAAGCCAGTGGCCGAGCTATTGTTGGAATGTCTTTGAGAAGTTGTGAGATCAGAGAACAGCGGGCCTGCCTTAATTGGTCCGTACTTAGCCCGACGATAAACCTTCACTTTCCGACAGGCTCGGACATATTCCGGCGGCCCGTAATTAAAGACGTCGCGCGGTACAGGTGTGTCTGGGGCAGGGGGGGGGGGGGGGGGGTGGACGCCAGGAGGGCTGGGGCAGGGAGGGGTTAATGAATACCACAGATAAACAAGCTTTAATTAGGATTTTATTGTGTGGAGTTGAAACCCATAACAAGCGACATTTACACACCGTCTTTTAGGTGCAGTTAACTATAATAAATGTCTGAAGACAACAAGGGCATGTAATCGTGGCATTGTATCGAGCCTCGAGTTTGTTTTGTATTTCTTCATGTATATTTGTACACACCGTAACACCAGACACTTCTTAATATTCAGACTGGGAAGTAAACGACTGTAAAAGCAAGTAGTATTGTATGGAATCTCAGCTTATGAACGTGCGCCTTCAAGTTTAAACTAATTAACAATAGTTTGCCAATAAAATAGGCAAGAATGCCCATTTGGTGAAAAACAGGTGATTTACCAAGGGCATTCCACTAATGTCAAACTGCCTCTACAAGGTCGTACAGTAGCACTATTAAAGTCATACAATAGATCTATCAGTGTCATACAATGGCTCTACCAAGGTCATATAATAGCTCTACCAAGGTCATATAATAGCTCTACCAAGGTCATACAAGGCTCTACCAAGGTCATATAATAGCTCTACCAAGGTCATATAATAGCTCTACCAAGGTCATACAAGGCTCTACAAGGTCGTACAGTAGCACTATTAAAGTCATACAATAGATCTATCAGTGTCATACAATGGCTCTACCAAGGTCATACAATAGCTCTACCAAGGTCATACAATAGATCTACCAAGGTCATACAATAGATCTACCAAGGTCATACAATAGCTCTACCAAGGTTACATTTAGCACCGTGCTTATAGACCAAACAGTTGTCCTTTGTTTCTAATTTTAAAATAAACTTTGGTTGTATTTGTTGTGCACTTAACTAACACCACGCAGCATTGAACTTTGACCGTCACTAAAACAATAACAACCCTGTAATCTAAAAATTGTCCAGTATTCTCTACATTATAGACCCTAACGGGTATATGGTGCAAGTTGTTCATTCAGCCCTAATGGGTACCTGGCGGTGGTTCTACACCCAGCTCTGTTAGTACCCGAGACTGGCAAAACTCTGTCCACTCATTCCATCCTTACACCGGCGTGACAAAACAGTTCAACTCTACTCCACCTACCCAGCACTGACCATGTTTCTCTTCTCTTCCAGCCTAACGATGCCGTCTCTCATCCTCCTGCTCGGGACCTTCCAGATGTGTGTGGTTGCCGCTACCCCCTCCGTCTCCCCGTCCCCGCCCTCAACCACCCCCTCCACCCCCTCCCCTGACGTCACCTACAGCTCCAGCCGACTCCACGAGCTGGGCAGCAGGAGTCAGCACCTGTTGCGTCACATCATGATGCACTCTTGCGGCGTCAAGGAGACGTCAAACATGAAGAAGAAACTTCTGCGTAACACGGACGTCACGTGCAACGACGGCTCGCCTGCCGGGTAAGTCATTAAGTCATTAAGGGAAGTCATTAAGGGAAGTCATTAATGGAAGTCATTAAGGGAAGTCATTAAGTGAAGTCATTAATGGAAGTCATTAAGGGAAGTCATTAAGAGAAGTCATTAATGGAAGTCATTAAGGGAAGTCATTAAGGGAAGTCATTAAGGGAAGTCATTAAGGGAAGTCATTAAGGGAAGTCATTAAGGGAAGTCATTAAGGGAAGTCATTAAGGGAAGTCATTAAGTGAAATCATTAAGGGAAGTCATTAAGGGAAGTCATTAAGGGAAGTCTTTAAGGGAAGTCATTAAGGGAAGTCTTTAAGGGAAGTCATTAAGGGAAGTCATTAAGGGAAGTCATTAAGGGAAGTCATTAAGGCTAGTCATTAAGGGAAGTCACTAAGGGAAGCCATTAATGGAAGTCATTAAGGGAAGCCATTAAGGGAAGTCATTAAGGGAAGTCATTAAGGGAAGTCATTAAGGGAAGTCATTAAGGGAAGTAATTAAGGGAAGTCATTAAGGGAAGTCATTTAGGGAAGCCATTAAGGGAAGTCATTGAGGGAATCATTAAGGGAAGTCATTAAGGGAAGTCATTAAGGGAAGTCATTAAGGGAAGTCATTAAGGGAAGTCATTAAGGGAAGTCATTAATGGAAGTCATTAATGGAAGTCATTAATGGAAGTCATTAAGGGAAGTCATTAAGGGAAGTCATTAGAAATTTTATAATTTAATACATTGATTAGATAATGCATCACGATGCTCGCCCTTCAATGAAGTCACAGAATTTTTTAATGAATTTAAGCCCCCTAAAACCGCATTTACATTTGCAACATGTCTAGGAATTAACTCGCAACAAGTAAGTTTAAATGTTCCGTGGGGGAAAAAAAATTCATAAAACATTAACTTCTTGAGAGATTTTGTTTCCAAGACACGTATAGTATACGTGTCGCAAGTGTATATCAAATAGAAAAACAAATAGATTTTTTTGTCAACTTAGTTACAAAAACACAAACGCAAAAAAAATGATTTGGGAAATTCCGCAAAACAGTAAACATATAAAACAAACTATTTCAAAGTCCACAAATTTTAAAAAAAGCGGGAGTGAGCTCCCTTAAACTTTCTCGTATTGTCTTTTACAATAGTAAGTGTAGGGATGGTACTCGGTGCAATAGGCGAGAGAGATAGAAGTTTGGAGAGAAAATACAATGATGCGAGCAGTTCTTAGAACATACTTTATGAGAATATAATATTAACATAACCGAATTCTGAAGGTTTTTGAGAAATCAAAAGTGAAATACCCCTTTCCGGTTACTCATCCTAACTGAAACGGTACTTTTGAGAAATCGGATGTGGTGTAAGTACCCGATCTGTTTTCCGAATAGTTGATAGAAAACTACAGATTGATTTATATGAAATTTCGTCAGCCTAACTGAAACGAACCTCAAATTATTGTGTTTACAGACACAGATCAAATAGCATAACTGTTTTTCCGACTAGGTGGTGTGGGGAGGGGGGGGGGGGGCAGTGTAAAACGTCGAGATTATTCAAAATCTTGATTTTGATATCTTGCACGATTACAATACACCCTTTATATTCCGTATACGAGAAAGTTGGTAGATGTAAAACGACACGAAGCTGTCTCGTTTAATTTGTGTGCATGATTACAATACTTCCTGAATACTCTGTATGAAAACATTTTAAAAAAAAACCTATCGCTGCAATAGCAGACCTCAGTAGTGATTATAGTTTGATTAAAAAATCTTTCTCAGTAGCATTTCAAAGGTGATACGAACAAATATTTTTAGGGTCAAGGTCGGGTGTTCAAAGTAAACGAAAATGTGGTTTCAATGTAAACATATCTATCCTCAAAGTAAAGTTTTACAACACGATTTTTTTAAGCTTTTACATTTCTAAGGAGGGAAAAAAAACTTAAAGTTTGTTTATTTTTATAAATCCACTTTAAAGACGAAATTTTACCACAATCACGTGACTCCATGTCAACAAACAGATCAGGTCGCTCGCGACAGATGCCTTCGTTCACTTGACTTTAAAAACAATAACTTTGGTCAATTTATTTATAGCATTAAACGTCGCTTTACGTTTCATAAGTAAATCTTAGCATGGTTGAGGTAAAAAAAAAATCGTTTTTTTTTTTTAATTGATTATTTTTTTTTAAATTGATAAATTCAATAACAAACCAATGTATTTACCAACACAATAAACGGCCGACATTGTAACCGACTTTTTCTGTTTATTTTCCGTCTTACCCGTGCCTATTCTCTGTACTCGATTACTTCTAATGAACTCCCTTAGTACCTTGCAGTCTCGTATCTGCGGTATCGATAATTCACCGGGCTCGATTCCCCGGCGGAGTTGAGGTGAAGCCTCGCTTTGGATAATCGTCGTGTTTGATGTTTTGAGAGGCAGACGACACATGAGTTGAAGATCAAAGGCCGCGCGGGATGCTGTAAACCTTCTTATTCAGGGTCTGTCATTATTCGCCTTGTTGTCAGGGGGGGGGGGGGGGAGAAAGGGGGGAGGGGAGGGTGTTTTTGTAGTTAGTATACACGTCGGCGGGCCGAGGGGGATAAAGAAACAATGGGTTTGGGGAGGCGGGGTGGGATACAGGTGTTGGGGCTGGATACCAGGTGATGGAGGGGCGGGTGGTTGGGTTGGGGGGGGGGGGGGGTTCATTCACAGACGAACACTTGGTGGTAGTCCACGGCGCATGTCGGAACTGGTTGGGAAAATAAAAACATGTTGCCTCGTTTTCGTTTCGAGCCGTGAGTGTAATGGTTGCAAACAACCCGTGAGTGATTGCAAACAACCCGTTAGATGGTTGACAACCCTCTAGTGTAATGGTTGCAAACAACCCTCTAGTGTGATGGTTGCTAACAACCCGCTAGTGTGATGGTTTTGCTTACCAGATTGTCGAATTGAGCTGGTGGTGTAGAAGCTCTTTAGTGTAGGGCCATAATGTCAAGGAGTGGAGGCACACAAGACACGTGATCTAACGTGACAAAGTGGTCAACACCATACTGAAAGTGTATGTGAATGTGTATGTGAAAGTGTATATGAGACTGAATAGCACTATTAGCCATAACTACTAGTTCCACACACCATACAAACCATATAACAAAAGACTGACATAGAATGTGGTACGGGGGGGGGGGGTAATACAATGTCGAGAAAATAAATTCATTCCCAATTTTCATTTTGCTTAAATCTAAGGTTATCTTTAAACAATACCCTAAAATTTTAAACTGGATACTAACACGGTCAATTACTAATCTGTTTTATTTATAGATGAGGTTCATGGAGGGGGGGGGGGGTCCTTGGAAGTAACAAAAGAAGATGTACTCCATCTCTCCTTCTGCGGCACATCTTTTATGCTCGATAAAATGTGGCTCATTAGCCACTTTAAAAGATAAATTAGACATTTTTGTCAGTTTCGGCGTACACGTTATTGAAAGTAGATAATTAAAAGACAATAATTTGTCGTAATTGCCTGGAGCGGTTGTCTGGTGCCATTTTGTGGTTGTGTGGTGTGGTGCCATTTTATGGTGCCACACGATTTTATATTTCTCACTCAATAATTTCACCTAGCTGATTGTAAAAAAAATAATTTAAAATCCATAATCCAATATCCACCCATGGCTTCGTTTTTTGTTGTTGTTAAAATAGAATATTAATATCATTATGTAATGATTCGAAAATAATTGTATATTTAAAATAAGATTTCTTCAATACAAAATTCCTGAAAAGGTCTCAAATGATTTCGTATAAACGAATTTTCACTTAAAGAATAAGGTTTTTAATGACCAAAATATTTTTTTTCCTTTAAAATGTGTAAATGTAACGACTTTTCAATAATGTGAAGAGCATCGTTTTATTTTGGACTTGTAAAAAGAAGAAGCCCGCATGAAAGCGGTAGAAGGACTGCAGTATTTTGACATCAGTAGCTTGACGTGATCAAAGAATACCTGTCATTCTCCGGCTGCCCGCCGGTCGAGCGCGCGAGGTGTCTACCACCTGATGAGATCAAACGTTTTTCGCGCGTCGCCCAGTCCTATCGTCTGCAAGGGGGGAAATGCAAGGGGCGACAACTCATTGTGTGACAGTTATCTCATCCTTCTGTTGACGGAAGGACCTGGGGTGGGGGTGGGGTGTGAGAACTGCGGGAAAGGTGATTGAAGTCTTGTCAAGTAAGTCCAAACTAAAGTCTAATTTCTGGTATACAAAAGTCTAATTTCTGGTATACAAAAGTCTAATTTCTAGTATAGTAAAATCTAATTTCTGGTCAGAAAAGTCTAATTTCTGGTATACAAAAGTCTAATTTCTGGTATAATAAAATCTAATTTCTGGTATACAAGTCTTTTTTTCTGGTATACAAAAGTCTAATTTCTGGTACAGTAAAATCTAATTTCTGGTATAGAAAATTCTAATTTCTGGTTTACTAAATCTTATTTCTGGTTTAGTAAAAAAAAAGTCTAATTTCTGGTTTAGAAAAGTCTAATATCTGATATTCAAAAGTCTAAAATCTGATATACAAAAGTCTAATATCCGATATACAAAAGTCTAATATCCGATATACAAAAGTCTAATTTCCGATATACAAAAGTCTAGTATCCGATATACAAAAGTCTAATATCCTATATACAAAAATCTAAAATCTGATATACAAAAGTCTAATATCCGATATACAAAAGTCTAATATCCGATATACAAAAGTCTAATATCCGATATACAAAAGTCTAATATCCGCTATACAAAAGTCTAATATCCGATATACAAAAGTCTAATATCCGATATACAAAAGTCCCAAGAGTTTTCATCAGCTCGGGTGCTGCTTGTGTTCAACAGCATCCAGCGCTAATTAAAGATTAAAGCGGTTCTCTATCAGCAGCCAAAGATTTAGGAGTACACAGCCTGTTAGGAAATCAAAGGGCTTAGGCCTAGCTATTTGTTTGGCATATCAAGGGGAGGGGTGGAGGGGGTCGGAGCTTTGATCCCACATGACTATAGTCGGGTAAACACATTCGAACCCAGTCGGCGGCTCGACCAAAAGGTCTCAGAAGAAGGTCCCACGGTGGTTCGCTGTTTTCTGACGTCCCACAAGAAAACTTGACATCATAGGAAACTTGACATATCACAGAGAATTTGACATCACAGGAAATTTGTCATCTCAGAGAAATTGACATCACAGGGAATTTGACATCACAGGAAACTTGACATATCACAGAGAATTTGACATCACAGGAAATTTGTCATCTCAGAGAAATTGACATCACAGGGAATTTGACATCACAGGAAACTTGACATATCACAGAGAATTTGACATCACAGAGAATTTGACATCACAGGAAACTTGACATTTCACCGGAAATTTGACATCACAGGAAACTTGACATTTCACCGGAAATTTGACATCACAGAAAACTTGACATTTCACCGGAAATTTGACATCACAGGAAACTTGACATTTCACCGGAAATTTGACATCACAGGAAACTTGACATCTCAGAGAATTTGACATCAAAGGAAACTTGACATCTCATAAAATTTGACATCACATGAAACGACATCTCACGGAGAGTTTGACATCACAGGAAACGTGACATCTCAGAGAATTTGACATCACAGAATCATACAAAGACCTCGACACCCACAGAAAATATACAGACCTCGACACCCACAGAAAATATCACACAAAGACCTCGACACCCACAGAAAATATACAGACCTCGACACCCACAGAAAATATCACACAAAGACCTCGACACCTACAGAAAATATACAAAGACCTCGACACCCACAGAAAATATCACACAAAGACCTCGACACCCACAGAAAATATCACACAAAGACCTCGACACCTACAGAAAATATACAAAGACCTCGACACCCACAGAAAATATCACACAAAGACCTCGACACCCACAGAAAATATCACACAAAGACCTCGACACCCACAGAAAATATCACACAAAGACCTCGACACCTACAGAAAATATACAAAGACCTCGACACCCACAGAAAATATCACACAAAGACCTCGACACCTACAGAAAATATACAAAGACCTCGACACCCACAGAAAATATACAGACCTCGACACCCACAGAAAATATCACACAAAGACCTCGACACCTACAGAAAATATACAAAGACCTCGACACCCACAGAAAATATCACACAAAGACCTCGACACCTACAGAAAATATACAAAGACCTCGACACCCACAGAAAATATCACACAAAGACCTCGACACCCACAGAAAATATCATACAAAGACCTCGACACCCACAGAAAAAGTATACAACAAACGTGTTCAATTATATCTTCCATAGATATTTTGGGCTCTTTAATTTGGTCGGAGCTCTGAAATAAATGTTGAATGGGCGTTCAGGCTAGCTGTCAACAGTATCTCCAGACTAAACCTGACCAGAGTCTGGTTCTCTTGTTGTAACTACCATAACGGTAGAAAAAAAAAACATGTTGCCTATAGTCCTGCCTTTGTTTTTTTTTGTTAAGGTACCATAGCCACGCCATCTCATGTTTGAAGAGTATTCAAAGTTTGAGACCGTTACGATTCATTCCGTGGGTGAATGAGCGTGGGGGGGGGGGGGGGGGGGTCACAAGCAGCGACGAAGTAGCGACTGTAGAATGATGTGATTGTTTGTTATGATGTGTTTGTAAAGCCGTTACTCACATATAGATTTACACCTGGTTAACGGGTGCGTGGGCGGAGAACCCATTTACAAGTGATCTAATGCCAGAGGCGTTGCTAGGGGGGAGAGACGGGGTGGGAAGATCCTAGGAAAGGGGGGGGGGTAGATCCAAGGAAGGGGGGCAAAGAGGGTTAAAATAAAAATTAAAAAAGCTCATTTTGATTTGTGTTATTGAAAACTACACAGCCCAAGTTAAAAATACTTTTTGGTTTTACAGACCCATTTACCTGTTTTCTTTATAAATTGTATGACTCCAAGATAAAAACCGTTAAGGGACAGTGGCTTGTAGTAAACGCCAAAGACATTACAAAATAGGGAGGGAGGGGGGCTCTTTTCCTCCAATGTGAATAACTATTTAAAAAAGGGGTGGGGCGGGAGGGGGGGGGGGGCAAAAATTGTTCGTTCGCCGGAATGTATCGCCTCTATGGCCAGGTGGTATATTTACAGGTGGGCCAACGATTTACAGGTGGGCCAACGATTTACAGGTGAGTAGAATATCGTGCAGGTGGAATAGGCGCTTATTAACTTAAGAAGGTACAAAGAGATCTGCATGTTGACAGGAGTATCTCATGCACACACTCGCTGGCATCTTAATCAAAGGTGGATTATAGCTCTTGTAGGTGGTAACTATATTTATTGACGCTCTAGAGATTTTACAGGTAGATAATAGGCCTATATGTATGTGTAATAAATATATTTACTAATGCACTATAGATTTTACAGGAAGATAATATGCGTATGAGTGATAACTATATTTACTGATGCACTTTAGATTTTACAGGCCTATATGTGTGTGTAATAACTATATTTACCAATGCACTATAGATTTTACAGGAAGATAATATGCGTATCACTGATAACTATATTTACTGATGCACTTTAGATTTTACTGGCAGATAATATGTGTATGTGATGTTAATAGAGTATGAGGACAGTGAGTATAGTTACTGGTCGTAATATGCAATGCAGGTTGATGAAATCGTGTTGAACGCTTAGGGAATGTGTAGGTGTCTATCACACTAAACAGGCAGATGTGTCATTCTGGCATTCCTCTCTCATTTTTATGTTAGAGAAATGAATCCAGATTTTCACTTACCCGGAGTGCCACTGATTGTCATTGATTAGTAGCATTCGTGAGTGTGACTAAAATATCTGCAGCTGTAAGTGTTTAACTCTCCCAGTACTCCCAGAAGGCTTAAGGCTCACCTATCCCACCTTATACCTGTAATATTAAATGTAAACACACCAACCCAATCTCTCTAATGCTTAAACAAACAAACCCACATATACGTGTACACCTATCCCACTCCTCAGCTACCTGTCTGGGACATAGTCATCGATACACTCCCCTATCACGGTCATCGATACACTCCCTGATCACTGTCATCGATACACTCCCTAATCACTGTCATCGATACACTCCCCGATCACGGTCATCGATACACTCCCCGATCACGGTCATCGTTACACTCCCCGATCACGGTCATCGATACACTCCCCGATCAAGGTCATCGATACACTCCCCGATCACGGTCATCGATACACTCCCCGATCACGGTCATCGATACACTCCCCGATCACGGTCATCGATACACTCCCCGATCAAGGTCATCGATATACTCCCCGATCACGGTCATCGATACACTCCCCGATCACGGTCATCGATACACTCCCCGATCACGGTCATCGATACACTCCCCGATCACGGTCATCGATACACTCCCCGATCATGGTCATCGATACACTCCCCGATCATGGTCATCGATACACTCCCCGATCACGGTCATCGATACACTCCCCGATCACGGTCATCGATACACTCCCCGATCACGGTCATCGATACACTCCCCGATCACGGTCATCGATACACTCCCCGATCATGGTCATCGATACACTCCCCGATCATGGTCATCGATACACTCCCCGATCACGGACATCGATACACTCTCTGATCAAGGTCATCGATACACTCCCCGATCACGGTCATCGATACACTCCCCGATCATAGTCATCGATACACTCCCCGATCACGGTTACCGATATACTGTCTCATGCTAGTGATTTCATCAAATTAGCAACGAGATTCGCAGTACGGCGAGAACCGTGTTTCTTTCATGTGTGAGGTCATCTGTGTGGATGGCCTGACCCACGAGGTCATCTGTGTGGTTGACCTGTCCCATGAGGTCAGTTGTGTGGATGACGTGTCCCATGTGGTCAGTTATGTGGATGTCCCATGAGGTCAGCTCAGTGGATGACCCGTGAGGTCATCTGTGTGGATGACCTATGAGGTCAGCTGTGTTGATGACCTGTCCCAGAAATTCCAGACAATGCCAACCTAGACCAAACAACGCCCCGTATCCCATCATTCCATTCTTCAGTAGTGTGACGTGTCGCCATTTCCGTTTGGATGAGTTGACATCAAACAGCATCCCGGCGACATGAAAAACACGCGTTCGGCCGTAGACAACCTGCCACCCCCCCCCCCCCCCCCCCCATCACCACCCCCACCCTCTCCCCGTCACACTTGATCTTCTCCCGTGCGATAAATTACCTCCCTTATTTCCCATTAAAACGTGTCTACCGTTAAGTGATGGCTAAAATATCGCTGCGAAATTTACTCGGCCGTTTCATTGAAGGAAATAGATCTCCCACGCACGGGCTTTATTCCCCACCCTCACAGACCCCCCCCCCAACACACACACAATGATCTGAATTTTACTCTTCAATCGTCCTGTTTTAAAAAAAGAGATTGGAGCTAGGAGCCTCCTCTCAAGGTAACCTAAGTGTCGCTCCGGCCTTTGAAGTCGCCGGTGTGAGATCAGAGGGACTCCTCCCATACCTTACCCCTGGGGGTGAGGGGGAGGAGGGGGGGGGGGTTTAAACTCGGCCATTCCTGACGACCGAAAAATTGCCTGGTCGCACCGGCTGATAAATGAGAGCTGTAGAGAGCCGGGTCACTTGATTGTGGGGGAGGGGGAAATCCGGTTAAAGTGTGATAGCTGGACCATGGTGGTGTTTTTATGCTCCATGTTAGTGTAACTGTCTCTTGTCTAATTCAATCTCCACAACACTAAATTCATTTAAATAATTGTTATGTAACCTTTGTAAAAGAGAAAAAAACTAAGAAGGGTTTTTAACACAAGGTACGGTATTGAAAGTACTAAGTAGAATTCAGTTTTTTTGTTTTACTTTTCAACGTCAGCGTATCCAGGTATTGTGAGGAAAAATATGGCCACCAATGACCACCTATGCGTTGTGCAGGCATGTCATAAAGTACATGAGTGTGTGTGAGCTGTCCCACACCTCCACACACATGATTGTCCCACATCTCACGGATTGAGTCCCCCCACATCTCCGCCCACACAAACTACACGACAGACACGGTTTGAGTCAGCAGGCAACAAGATGCCAGACAGCTGCCGTCAGTGTTTCTTCCAGACTTTTTTCTCCATGGGGGGGGGGGGGGGCGGACTAAAGTTTACGGGGGGGGGGGGGGACGCTGTTAAAAGTATATACTTTCTATATAAATTCCATTTCGTTCGGTGAGATGCCTGAAAGAAACACTTAATAATTTGCGCCTCGATCGTGTACGTCCGGAGACTCAGAATCCGGGAGGAATCCGAACTGGAATAGTTCTGGTTAGCACGGGAGTGGCACCTCATGATTAAAGACCTACAAATTACTGGTTTAAATGTAGAGAATCTGACATCGTGTTTCTACTCTGGGATAATCAACGTTTAAATTGGTGTCGGAAATTATTAAGAAAATTAAAACAACAATTTATATTTTTTTAAATCTTTGTTGAAAATGAGCGGCGGAATTCATGTTAGTGTTATTTAATTGCTTGACTGGGATAGAAGTGTATGTGAGGCTAATTTACTTTTAGAGAGTGAGGATCGTTCTTATCAGATTATCTGCCAGATAGAAGAGTATTAGTATCAGATTATCTGCCAGAGACAGTGGCGTAGGCAGGGGGGGACGGGTTAGGGGGGGGGGGGTGACAACCCCCCATAGACCCCTCGGTATATATATATATATATATATATATATATATATATATATATATATATATATATATATATATATATATATATATATATATATATATATATATATATATATATATAAGTATGAGGGAGGTGCAAATCGAAAGTTTGAGGGGGGGGGTGCAAATCGAAAGTTTGTCCCCGGGTAAAAATTGGAACCCCCCCCCCCCCCTCCTTGAAACGATCCTGGACTATGCCACTGGCCAGAGAGATGAGTAATGTTACCTGATCGAGTGGTCACACAATCGGAAAATGCTGGACATTTTAAATGCCGGAATGTTACAAAAACCGTGCCGTTAGATTATCGCCCTGTCAACAAAACGTGACGCCGTTTCCTGTCGGTTTTTATAAGAATATTTTCTTGCAATTTAGTTTGACCGTCGCCTGAGAGGGGGGGGGGGGCGACAAAAAGAAAAGTTTGTTTCAAGTTGAAGCCGTCGTCCTTAGCGTCTAAACACAAACTTCCTTGTTCCATTGTCACCCTGAGGCCAAGTACATTACCGTGTGAAGGCGGCTTCAAAAGTTTCGTTTGATGCGTGTGGCGGTGTTTGCCCGGGATTGTGGATGTGTTTAGGGGATGATTTCGAGGGGTTTGGGGTTGGTTTTTGTTGTTTTTTGTTAAAGAAGAGTTATCTTTTGCAGTTGGGGGAAGCTTAGAGATACTAGAAGTCGAATCAGAAGTTGCCGTCTGTAGTTTTTTTCTTTCGTAGTTCGTCAAGTATTAGGATGAGACTTGTCTAATCGTACCCCGCTAGTTTCCCCATAGCACGTATATTCACAGTAGTCACTATAGCGGCGTCTAGTCCTGGGAGAAGGGGGGGGATATTAATTGTTGTTCTTTGCAGTGTCTAAACGTAGTATCGAAGAGGATCTGAACTACTAATACTTTTAAAAACACCCAAGATCTGTTAATAGAGCGAAATACAAGTTTATTCTGAACGACCAGATATGAAGCGCCCATGCCATCGTCGATTGTGTCCCCTTGTTTTACTGAACATAGATTGAACTGTACTCAAAGTAGTTCAACTATTTCTAAACTTCGTTGCTGCCTTTCATACTTCACTGCTGCTGATGATGTATGCCTATACAGGCCTACACCGTTATATCACAGCCAACCCTCTCTATCGACGGTTATATCATTTAACCCTCTCTTTTGAAAGTTTATCAGTAACCCTCTCAATCGACGGTTAACCCAACATTTCCACAGTTAAATCATAGTTATCATCCCACTCGCACTAACAACACCCTGCTATTATTTAATTCACATCCAACAAATATCACATTAAAAAACCCCAAAAAAACTCACTTTTCACAGATAACAATTAATTAGCTCGCCCGGTCCAGATTGAGACAATCACGTGATCAGTCACATCGAAATAATCGATCACTTGATCAGTCACATTGAAATAATCGATCACTTGATCAGTCACATTGAAATAATCGATCACTTGATCAGTCACATTGAAATAATCGATCAGTTGATCAGTCACATTGAAATAATCGATCACTTGATCAGTCACATTGAAATAATCGGTCACTTGATCAGTCACATTGAAATAATCGATAACTTGATCAGTCACATTGAAATAATCGATCACTTGATCAGTCACGTTGAAATACTCGATCACTTGATCAGTCACATTGAAATAATCGATCAGTTGATCAGTCACATTGAAATAATCGATCACTTGATCAGTCACAATGAAATAATCGATCACTTGATCAGTCACATTGAAATAATCGATCACTTGATCAGTCACATTGAAATAATCGATCACTTGCTCAGTCACATTGAAATAATAGATCAGTTGATCAGTAACGTTGAAATAATCGATCACTTGATCAGTCACATTGAAATAATCGATCACTTGATCAGTCACATTAATCGAATAAACCTTTTTTTAGGTACTTCATCAGACGTGCGCGAGGAAGCCAAAAGTGGATCGTGTTTTTAGAAGGTAATTTACAGTTCTATTTTTAGAAGGTAATTTACAGTTCTATTTTTAGAAGGTAATTTGCAGGTCTATTTTTAGAAGGTAATTTGCAGGTCTATTTTTAGAAGGTAATTTGCAGGTCTATTTTTAGAAGGTAATTTGCAGGTCTCTTTTAGAAGGTAATTTACAGGTCTGTTTTTAGAAGGTAATTTACAGGTCTATTTTTAGAAGATAATTTGCAGGTCTATTTTTAGAAGGTAATTTGCAGGTCTATTTTTAGAAGATAATTTGCAGGTCTATTTTTAGAAGGTAACTTGCAGGTCTATTTTTAGAAGGTAATTTGCAGGTCTATTTTTAGAAGGAAATTTGCAGGTCTATTTTTAGAAGGTAATTTTCAGGTCTATTTATAGAAGGTAATTTACAGTTCCATTTTTAGAAGGTAATTTACAGTTCTATTTTCAGAAGGTAATTTTCAGTTCTATTTTTAGAAGGTATTTTGCAGGTCGATTTTTAGAGGATAAAATTAATGGTCTATTTTTAGATGGTAATTTACAGTTCTATTTTTAAAAGGTAATTTACAGTTCCATTTTTAGAAGGTAATTTACAGTTCTATTTTCAGAAGGTAATTTTCAGTTCTATTTTTAGAAGGTAATTCAACGTTGTTTTCACAAGTTAATTCAAATTTATTTTTGAAAGGAAATGCAAAACTGCGTATTTAGAAGGTAATTCTAAGTTTTGTTTTATAAGGTAATTCAATGCTGTTTTTTTAGAAGGTAATGAAAAGGTAATTGAAAGTTGTGTTTTAGAAAGTAATGAAAAACTATATTTTAAGGTTGTGAAAAGGTAATTCAAAGTTGTGTTTTCTTTTCCCCGTCAACAAAGAAGAGCTCGACAAAGGGATATAATTTTGTTTGATCAGTTTCACAATTTTGTTTGATCAGTTTCACTTTAAAGAAACCCTTTTTTTCTAAATTTTTAAAATCCTATTTCAACAGACAGCTTTCATTTTGTAGTTTCCTTTGGTCTTGTACCCCTGCATCAAACACAGAGTATCGTCTGCTACATGTACAGTTGGTCGTCTGCTACATGTACAGTTGGTCGTCTGCTACATGTGCAGTTGGTCGTCTGCTACATGTGCAGCTGATGCAATGTGCGATGACTTTTTAATCTTTTACTGAAAGCTCACCATATTTTTAAATTGACCTTTTAGTGATAAAAAAAAAATCATTGTACGGCAATGAAAAATATGTTGCAGTGTATTGTCCTTAAATTATTTGTTATCGTCTGTTGTCAGTGTCATTAAATTTGTTATCGTCTGTTGTCAAATTGTCATTAAATTTGTTATCATCCGTTGTCAAAGTGTCATTAAATTATTTGTTACGTCTGCTGTCAAAGTGTCATTAAATTTGTTATCTTCCCTTGTCAAAGTGTCATTAAATTTTTATCGTATGTTGTCAAAGTTTCATTAAATTTGTTACGTCTGCTGTCAAAGTGTCACTACATTTGTTATCGTCTGCTGTCAAAGTGTCATTAAATGTGTGATCGTCTGCTCGCCAGGTGGCTGGTACTGCTTTGACCACGTCAGCTGCTCAGAGAGGAGTCGCGTGATGCCAGAGTACATGAGCTCCAGGTACTGGACCAAGTTCCGCTCAGGTAGGGGTCATCGGGGGTCATCGGGGGTCATCGGGGGCGGGGGTCATCGGGGGTCGGGGGGTCGTCGGGGGTCATCGGGGGTCATCGGGGGTCGGGGTCATCGGGGGTCGTGTACAGCCGGGGGTCTTCTTACGGCGCGGGGGGGGGGGGGGGGCGGGTCGTGTTTTACTAATGCCAAACTGGGGGTCATGTTTTTCTGGGAGGGGGGGGGGGTATATATTGCTGGGGGATTATGTTTTGCTCGGGGTCAATTTTTTTTGGGGGGGGGGGAGGGGGGGGGGGGGTTAAGTCTTACTGTAGGTCTTGTTTTACAGGAATGATCATGTCTGCTAGAGCCAGGTCTAGTGTGTGTGTGTGTGGGGGGGGGGGGGGTAGCTGACAACGAACAAACATTAATGTCGCCAACGATTACACACTCCTAATTGGAACATTTATGAACCCCCACTTAACCGGGTAGCACATCCTATTCATTCCTTATTTGGGTTTAGGCCCACTTATCATGAAATGAAATGTGAATCTTTTTCAACTCTTTATTTTGCGTGTTTTAAATACTCTATTTTGTATCACAGGTAGTGGAATACTTTCATGGGACCCGGAAGAAAATCCGTACTACTTCCATTCAAATGTTGTGTAAGTTTTCTCGCGACAGTACATGCATGGTTTCTTATTTAAACAGCCGGAATATTAAATTAAAACACCATCACTAGTACACCATAACGTCCCGCAAATCAGTACTCAAAAATCAAATATAGGTAACTCAGTAAAATATTTTTATTTTTGTTTTCCACAGTTACGTCCCTTACTGTTCAAGTGATTCTTGGAGCGGCACTAGAAATAAAACATCAGGTTAGTTTTCATTTTTGTTTTTACTTTTTCAATGTGAGTCGACACTGGTATGAAAATATAAAGTATAGAGCACCATTGGTTATAAAGGCCAGTAAAGTAGAATTAATCAGTGGCTTAGGCACATTATTTTGTATGACGTGTTACTTTATTTTTGCATCAGCTGTCGTTCTGTATTTTGAAAAAATATTTAAATATTTATTATTAAGGCCTATAAACCTTGATCTACCTAATTAATCATTTGACTGATTCAGTGATTGTGATAGGTCTACTAAACTAAAATCTATTTCATAGTTTATAATAGATAGCAGGGGCGTAGCGAGGGGGGGGGCAGGGGGTGCGGAACGCACCGGGTGACACCATTTAGGGGGGTGACACCAAGGGAAAAAATAGCAAAATATATATAGAAAAACTTGAAGGGGGTGCAAATCGATAGTTTGAGGGGGGGGGGGTGCAAATCGAAAACTTGAAAGTTTGTGTCACTACGCCTCTGGGGGGTGACACCATTAAGTGCCGCACCGGGTGACACCTGACCTCGCTACGCCACTGATAGATAGTTACCCATCTGAGTTGAGTGGACTCATGGATGCTGTGTGTATAATCGTAGACTTACCCAGATCAACTCTGAACTTCTGTATGGAGATTGTTTAAAGTTTAATACAGAACAGTTAAAAGTTAAAAGACTGAAATATTCGACAACTAATCGGCCAAGTCTAATTATTAACAATTAAAATTATTGCTGATTTTCTATTCAGAAGTCACATTTTAGGAGCAATTTTGCAATGAATGATGTAAAAATACATTTTACAAAGTGTCACCTGTGTTATAGAAAAAAACTTCTGATGTCTGAACTCATTTTAACAACAGAATGCCATTACAACATTAGATATCTCAGGTTAATCTAGTTTCAGGTTGAAATAATTAGGATGACTTTTTAAATAGAATCTTATATTTAGACAAGATTTAATGAGTGAAGTGTTCACTTTTTGTTATTATGAATCTTATTTTTGGCCAAGATTTAATGATTGAAGTGTTAACTTTTTGTTTTCAGCCATGGACTTTTCTTTCATGGGTTCCCTGATACTGGATGAAGTGTTTGATGAACTGTTGAAGAAAGGCATGAAGCAAGCCAAGACAGTCATCTTAGCTGGCACCAGGTATTGCTGCTTTTATTTTAAGACAGTCATCTTAGCCGGCACCAGGTATTGCTGCTTTTGTTTTAAGACAATCATCTTAGATGGCACCAGGTATTGCTGCTTTTATTTTAAGACAGGCATCTTAGCCGGCACCAGGTATTGCTGCTTTTACTTTAAAAACAGAAATTTTTAGCCCCGCTGTAGCTATAATTTTAGATAAAATATAATTTAACCATAGGTTTTGTTGAACACAGTTATTTTAGCTTGAATGTTGTACAACAACTTTTTACTCCTAACTGTAGCCAACCCTGTTTGCAGTTGGTTTAAAAATAAATTTGTCCTTTAAAATTGACAGAGGCTATTTATTTAAATAAAATTTTTCCTAAGCCTCAAGTTGTTCCCATATGCAATATTATGAGAGAAATGAACTCTTAAAATGTTTGTATTGGACCTTCCAATGACAGTTGTATTGTAGGAATAATAGGGCAACCAGCTACCACTCTTAGCCCACTAGATTTACATGTCCTAAAATTAGTTTACCTGATTTACTAAAGTCTTGTCATTAGTCACTAGTTTGTACATTAATTCTATTGGTATAGCTTGAAAATGTTATCATCTGATAATTTGTCTACTGATATAACTTTAAACAAATAATTTGTCTATTGATATAACTTTAAATAAATAATTTGTCTATTGATATAACTTTAAATAAATAATTTGTCTATTGATATAAAATAAATAATTAGTCTATTGATATAAAATAAATAATTAGTCTATTGATATAACTCTAAACAAATAATTTGTCTATTGATATAACTTTAAATAAATAATTTGTCTATTGATATAACTTTAAATAAATAATTTGTCTATTGATATAACTTTAAACAAATAAATTGTCTATTGATATAACTTTAAACAAATAATTTGTCTATTGATATAATTTTAAACAAATAATTTGTCTATTTATACAACTTTAAACAAATAATTTGTCTATTGATATAACTTTGAATAAATAATTTGTCTATTGATATAACTTTAAACAAATAATTTGTCTACTGGTGTAACTTTAAACAAATAATTTGTCTATTGATACAACTTTAAACAAATAATTTGTCTATTGATATAATTTTAAACAAATAATTTGTCTATTTATACAACTTTAAACAAATAATTTGTCTATTGATATAACTTTGAATAAATAATTTGTCTATTGATATAACTTTAAACAAATAATTTGTCTACTGGTGTAACTTTAAACAAATAATTGTCTATTGATACAACTTTAAACAAATAATTTGTCTATTGATATAACTTTAAACAAATAATTTGTCTACTGGTGTAACTATAAACAAATAATTGTCTATTGATACAACTTTAAACAAATAATTGTCTATTGATACAACTTTAAACAAATAATTTGTCTATTGATATAACTTTAAACAAATAATTTGTCTACTGGTGTAACTTTAAACAAATAATTGTCTATTGATACAACTTTAAACAAATAATTTGTCTATTGATATAGCTTTAAACAAATAATTTGTCTACTGGTGTAACTTTAAACAAATAATTGTCTATTGATACAACTTTAAACAAATAATTTGTCTATTGATATAACTTTAAACAAATAATTTGTCTACTGGTGTAACTTTAAACAAATAATTGTCTATTGATACAACTTTAAACAAATAATTTGTCTATTGATATAGCTTTAAACAAATAATTTGTCAACTGGTGTAACTTTAAATAAATAATGTGTCTATTGATACAACTTTAAACAAATAATTTGTCTATTGATATAACTTTAAACAAATAATTTGTCTACTGGTGTAACTATAAACAAATAATTGTCTATTGATACAACTTTAAACAAATAATTGTCTATTGATACAACTTTAAACAAATAATTTGTCTATTGATATAACTTTAAACAAATAATTTGTCTACTGGTGTAACTTTAAACAAATAATTGTCTATTGATACAACTTTAAACAAATAATTTGTCTATTGATATAGCTTTAAACAAATAATTTGTCTACTGGTGTAACTTTAAACAAATAATTGTCTATTGATACAACTTTAAACAAATAATTTGTCTATTGATATAACTTTAAACAAATAATTTGTCTACTGGTGTAACTTTAAACAAATAATTGTCTATTGATACAACTTTAAACAAATAATTTGTCTATTGATATAGCTTTAAACAAATAATTTGTCTACTGGTGTAACTTTAAATAAATAATGTGTCTATTGATACAACTTTAAACAAATAATTTGTCTATTGATGTAACTTTGAATAAATAATTTGTCTATTGATATAACTTTAAACAAATAATTTGTCTACTGGTGTAACTTTAAACAAATAATTGTCTATTGATACAACTTTAAACAAATAATTTGTCTATTGATATAGCTTTAAACAAATAATTTGTCTACTGGTGTAACTTTAAATAAATAATGTGTCTATTGATACAACTTTAAACAAATAATTTGTCTATTGATATAACTTTAAACAAATAATTTGTCTACTGGTGTAACTTTAAATAAATAATGTGTCTATTGATACAACTTTAAACAAATAATTTGTCTATTGATATAACTTTAAACAAATAATTTGTCTACTGGTGTAACTTTAAATAAATAATGTGTCTATTGATACAACTTTAAACAAATAATTTGTCTATTGATGTAACTTTGAATAAATAATTTGTCTACTGGTGTAACTTTAAACAAATAATTTGTCTACTGGTGTAACTTTAAATAAATAATTTGTCTATTGATACAACTTTAAACAAATAATTTGTCTATTGATACAACTTTAAACAAATAATTTGTCTATTGATACAACTTTAAACAAATAATTTGTCTATTGATATAACTTTAAACAAATAATTTGTCTACTGGTGTAACTTTAAATAAATAATTTGTCTATTGATACAACTTTAAACAAATAATTGTCTATTGATACAACTTTAAAAAAATAATTTGTCTATTGATATAACTTTAAACAAATAATTTGTCTACTGGTATAACTTTAAACAAATAATTTGTCTACTGGTGTAACTTTAAATAAATAATTTGTCTATTGATACAACTTTAAACAAATAATTGTCTATTGATACAACTTTAAAAAAATAATTTGTCTATTGATACAACTTTAAACAAATAATTTGTCTACTGGTGTAACTTTAAATAAATAATTTGTCTATTGATACAACTTTAAACAAATAATTTGTCTATTGATGTAACTTTAAACAAATAATTTGTCTACTGGTGTAACTTTAAAAAAATAATTTGTCTATTGATACAACTTTAAACAAATAATTTGTCTATTGATACAACTTTAAAAAAATAATTTGTCTATTTATACAGCGCTGGAGGTACAGGGGTGCTCATCAACATCGACAGAATCGCTGACCTCATCCACTCAAAGGAACCCAGCATTGAGGTCAAAGGTCTGGTGGATGCCGGATGGTTTCTGGATAACGAGCCATTTAAAGTGAAGACCTGCAGAGATGCTTTTACATGTTCTCCAGTTGCAGGCATACAGAGGGGCTATCAGTAAGTGGGATTTTCTAGACTTTTATACAGAGGGGCTATCAGTGAGTGGTATTTTCTAAACTTAGAGGGGCTATCAGTGAGTGGGATTTTCTAGACTTTTATACAGAGGGGCTATCAGTGAGTGGGATTTTCTAGACTTTATAGAGCGGGGCTATCATTGAGTGGGATTTTCTAGACTTTTATAGAGAGGGGCTATCAGTAAGTGGGATTTTCTAAACTTAGATGGGCTATCAGTGAGTGGGATTTTCTAGACTTTTATACAGAGGGGCTATCAGTGAGTGGGATTTTCTAAACTTAGAGGGGCTATCAGTGAGTGGGATTTTCTAAACTTTCATAGAGAGGGGCTATCAGTGAGTGAGATTTTCGAAACTTAGATGGGCTATCAGTGAGTGGGATTTTCTAGACTTTTATACAGAGGGGCTATCAGTGAGTGGGATTTTCTAAACTTAGAGGGGCTATCAGTGAGTGGGATTTTCTAAACTTTCATAGAGAGGGGCTATCAGTGAGTGAGATTTTCGAAACTTAGATGGGCTATCAGTAAGTGGGATTTTCTTAACTTTCATACAGAGTGAGGTACTTCCATGGTTATTTTTATGGGAACATTTCTCTGAAAATTTCATTGTTACTTTGTGAGTGCTCACATAAGTCCTTACATTGGTATTTTTTATATGTACTCTAATACGTAATTTAACAGTCACTTTTAACAGTAGTCTTTACTGTAGTATCTTTGGCACAATTTAATTCCACGCAGGTTAGGAAAATATTCCAATTAAATATGTATACTTGTGGCTTAAGACAACAGATCATCTTGCTTAAATTTTAGTATTAAATAATTGTACACCTTTCATTAAAACTTAGGTTTTATCATTCAAGTAAGTTTTTGTTATTCATGTAAGTTTTTATCATTCAAGTTAAGTTTTATGTAAAAAAAAATTTTCATCTAGAGTGTGGTCTCCAAAGCTGCCAGAAGCATGTACTGCCCAGCACCCCACGGAGGTGTGGAGATGTTTCTTTGGTCACAGAGTTTTCCCAACCATTAAATGTAAGTTACCTCCCTTTGGTCACAGAGTTTTCCCAACCATTAAATCTAAGTTACCTCCCTTTGGTCACAGAGTTTTTTCCAACCATTAAATGTAAGTTACCTCCCTTCATGCTCTCATATTTTCTTACCTTAGATTTGTTTACATTTAGGTAAAGTTTATTTGAATGTTAAAATGTTGGATTGAGATCAACAAACTCTGTATCTAATCAAAATACAAAACCTGTGTCTACAGCTCCAGTGTATGTCATACAAAATCTGTACGATGCTGCCCAGATCAAAGTGAGCAGTGTGTTTGAGGAGCGCCCCAAGACTGAGCTCTCAGCTGACCAGTGGCGCTACCTGCTCAGCCTGGGGGAAGAGGTCAAGCAGTCCTTACAGAATGTCACGTGAGTTGTTCCAGCCCAGGCCAAAACATGGTGTCCAGTTTTTCTAACAACTCAATGTCTGGCCACATCATTCTAAGTCCTATTTTATTTAAACACCCCACAATGTGAAACACCACACATCAACACCACACAATGTGAAACACCACACATCAACACCACACAATGTGAAATACCCACACCAACATCCCACAATGTAAAATACCCACACCAACACCACACAATGTGAAACACCACACATCAACACCACACAATGTAAAATACCCACACCAACACCACACAATGTGAAATACCCACACCAACACCCCACAATGTGAAATATCCACACCAACACCACACAATGTAAAATACCCACACCAACACCACACAATGTGAAATACCCACACCAATACCAAACAACCTATCTGGCATTAGAAAAATCATTTAGATCCCTTAGGTCCTCAGAATCAACAATATTTTCACTTGAGTTAAGCTTTCTTTAAAAAAAAAAGATTTCCCAAAAGAAAAAATTACAACCAAATGTTTTTTTTAACTTACAGAGCTGTTTTTGCCCCGGCCTGTGTGTCCCATGAGATTTTGATCCAACCGTAAGTCATTTTATCTGGCACATTCATATTTATACATTTGTTAGTAAAAACATTAGGCTTAACGGCTTTACCTAATGTAGTTACAACAATATGTGTGTAACTTTTAACCTCTTTTCCCAGAGAGTGGCACACAGTGAGAATACAAGGGACGTCACTCCCAGAGTCTATCTACTGCTGGGAAACAAGTGGGACTAAGATGCCATCTTGTCAAAACTCTAGGTACAATTCTTCTAATTATTTAAAAAAAAATGTTTAATATAGTTTCATTTCAATCTAAGCCAGCAAAGAAATTTAATAACAAATTTCAGCATTGAATCAGTTTTGTTTTGTCCAATATCAGCATTGAATCAGGTTTGATTTTGTCCAATTTCAGCATTGAATTAGTTTTGATTTTGTCCAATTTCAGCATTGAATTAGTTTTGATTTTGTCCAATTTCAGCTTTGAATTAGTTTTGCTTTTGTCCAATTTCAGCTTTGAATTATTTTTGTTTTGTCCAATTTCAACCTTGAATCAGTTTTGTTTTTGTCCATTTCAGCATTAAATCTGTTTTGTTTTTGTCCATTTCAGCATTGAATCTGTTTTGTTGAAGAATGATACACCATTGGCTGATGCCCCACCAAAGGGAACTAACAAAAGAAAAAAGAAGAAAAAAGGCAAGAAGAATAAAAAAAACAACAGAAATAGAAAACTTGGTAAGAAAAATTTTTAAATTCCAACGCAGTCAAATGAGATGCTGTGGTTGAGGGATAGGGCACGCAATTGCTAACCTAAAAAAAAAAGGTTACTATTTTGCATCCAATTGTTGATTTATTTTTTTATACATTTTACTTAAAGAAAATAGTCAGCAAAACAAATTATTTCTTTAATATAATGCTAGCTAACAAACCTTAAAATAATGAAACAAATTATTCTTACATTTTAATATATACTGAACATAATTTAAAATAAGGAAACAAATTATTTTTTAAAAATTTAGTAGTAGTTTACAGAATTTAAAATAATTTGAATTTTAAACTTACTATTTAATTAGTTAATATAATTTAATTTAATTAGGCCTAAACTAAATTTTTTTAAATTTAATATTAGTTAACAGTTTTAAATAATAAGGCATTAAACTGTTTCTTAAATTAAGTAGCAGTTAATAAAATTTGAAATAAACACATTTTTTTAAAAATTTGCTTTAAGTAACCCCAGTTTTAACTAATGAACCCAATTATTTTATATATGTACTGTAAGCTAACGGAATAAAACTTTCTCTAGACAGGGGCTCAGTGACCAGAAACTCTCGCTCCGTGGTCAAACGGTGCCAAAGGCGCCTGATAGATGAATGCCCCTGGCCACACTGTAATTGCTCCTGTCCGAAGTGCCGGTGGGAAACCATGACGGAGGTCAACAACTTCTTCCTCAAGACCCTGGCCACTGTCATGGGCATTGACCCCGCTAAGATGGCCAGCAGCAAACTGTGTGGCTATTAATTAATTATGGCCATTAATTTAATCAGATTCTCACATTTTGGGTAGAACCAGTCAACCAATTTCAGGAGGCCAATACCTGGATGTGGGTCAAGGTGATGACCTTCATTTTAAATGTGGCAGAAACAATTTTCCTTGGAAATATTTTTTGGTCAAAGAAATCAATATTTCTTATCTGAAACGAGAAATTGTGTATATTGCTATTAGCAAACATTGAACTACAGCATCAAATCACCATGTCAGTTTCCTTCTTGTGGTGTTTTCTGTCGAGCAAAACTTGGAAAATTTGAACTGCGATTCAATGGCATTGTGAAACTTGATGATTATCACACTGTGAAACAATGAACAAAATGAATCAAGGATTTATGGTGAAATGGTGTTTATGAATTTAACATTTAGTGTTGTGCTGATGTTTTATCAACTCTAGAGCTTCTGTGTAAACAGTGACAATCACCAGTGAGGTTTGAGAGTTGTGGTGGTGAAAAATACTTTCTTGAAGAGGCACAGTACCCCAGTGGCAGAGTGATTGAACTAGTTGATATTATTTATTTTTGTATATTGAAACTCAAAACAAGATGAGCAACACTGTGGGCTGTAAACTAAAACAGGATTTTCCTCATTGAGAAATGATCCTGTGAAAATATTTGAAACAAGTGAAAATATGATTTAATGATGATCTTGAATATAAAGACAAGATGTAAATATTTTATTAACTATTAGTCATTCTCAGTTGATGTACAGTTTCAATTTTATTTTAATTTACAGACAAACATATTGTTAGCTTTAGTTTATTTCTCATAGTCTACTTGTAGTGGTGTGAGAAGGAGAAGCTTAAAATAAGGAATTTTTTCTAAAATGTTAGCTTATTCTTGTGATTTTAATAAAACTGTGTCGACAATCAAAGTTAAGTAGTTTGATAATTACAAGTTAAAATGTTTAATTTATTTTCATACAGTTTATATAAATAATATAATGATTTTTAGTAAACATTTTATTTTTTTTAACTGGCTTTAAGAATTGAATCTGAAATCACCTTTAAAGTGTATGTCACCTTTATGGGGAATCTGTTTCATATTATATCAAACACCTTTTGGTATTTATTGCTTGTCTCTCTTTCTCTCTCTCTATTCCTCTCTACATATAATTTTTTTTAATTTTTGTTTAAAC
This sequence comes from Physella acuta, assembly GCF_028476545.2. Taxonomy (NCBI): domain Eukaryota; kingdom Metazoa; phylum Mollusca; class Gastropoda; family Physidae; genus Physella; species Physella acuta. Next base: position 430,972 of record NW_026731895.1, on the reverse strand, counting down.
GCTGAAAATGCTCTCAGAATTAATGAAAATATAAAATGTTTTTTCATTTTTTGGATTTAAAATATATTTTTTTTCTGATTTTTAAAGGGAAGCAACTTTTACTGAAGAAATTGTCTGATAAATGTTACAGTTACCTCCCATTCATTTAGTTGGGAGGGAAAAACGTAAATAATAGCCCAAAAAATATTCGGAAAAGTAAAAATGACCAAGAACATTTTAAATTATTGCTAAACTTCATTTGCACAAATCCTAGTTATCTTCAAAATTGAAAAATTACTTATTTATTAATCTATGTCGATGATTGTGTTTTTTTTTCAAGAAAATATTCTAAGTCCTTCTTAAATTTGTATTGCAGGTCTAGAAATCCCACCATTGTTAATTTAGTTCATAGAATTGTTTATTATGTGATGTAAATATCAGCCACTTGTTGAGTGACTAAACTGGCTGTAACTAGAATCTATTATATTAGAAGTTATACGAGCTCACTATAGTCATTTTCCAGAGAGAAAAAAAAACTGGTGAATTTTATTTAATTAAACAATAAGATTAAGTTATTTCTTTTTATTTTATTTATTCAGTTTTTTATTTATTTTTTTATTTTTTAAAATTTATTTGTCTTTTTTATTATTTTATTTTTTTTTAATTTTTTAATTTTCCTTTTTTTTTGTTACCTTGACAATTACGTCAACATAGGTCTACCTCATAAATTAAAATTATTCCACATTTTGTGTGTGTGAGAGATGACACAGTGTGTACATTTTCCTGGGTCGGTGTGTGTTGTGTTAGACATTAGAAAGTTTCCAGATCAAACATGTTTCGTTGTTTTTTCGTGTTTTTTCTATTGTTGTATATGGTACATGACCTGTTGTAAACATTGCAAGGATAGTGAAAATAAATTCAAAGAATAGCACCATAAAATAGATGACTAAAATAACATATATGTTTGTGTTAAGGGAGGTAATTGCTTTGGTTCAGTTTTATCATAGTTTAATATTTCTTGTTTTTAAATTGATACCTTCTCTAAAAGGTCGTCCGTAAATGACGCCACGCTCCTTTGTCATGAGGGGGGGGGGGGGAAATCTGGACTTTTGTGATGAAGGGTTGCATTTATGCAATATATATTTATTAAAGGCATACAGTTATTTTTCATTTTTAACATACTATTTGTGTTATTTTTTTAAAAATATATATATTTGATAGACAAAACTTAAATTAACCAGAATTTGCTCTAATTTTCTGAGCGCAACTGTAATTGTAATATTGTCGGCTAAATCAGTAATAATCAGCCTAGCTAGCTAATTATTTAGGTTTTTTTTTTTTTTTTTTTTTTGTTGCAAGGGGAACGAACTCTGTTAATACTTTCGGCAAAATTATTTTGATTTGGTTACTTCCCCTAGCATGATGGGACATTGGTAATGCGAAAGATGGAGGGGTTAGGGTGGTTGGGCTAAACTTGGCAAAGCAAACGTAAAGTCATTTACGGACGGCACCGTAAATATTTTACTCAATTAATAAAATGTAATTATTTTCAGCAAATAAATGTTAAACTCACATTGTTCGAACTTAATCTAAAGTAGCTAGGATTAGGTCCCGGTAAATTGTAGTTATGTTTTATAACAAAAATGTTTTCATCTGACATACTGTAGTCCCAATTTATGTTCAATTAAAATACTTACAGTTTCTGTGTGAGCTTTTTTTCTTTTTAATAGTGAAACTTGTATCTAAAATGTGATGATACAAAACATATTTGTTTCATGAATTTGTGGAGATCGGCTTCGCTGGCTACTCAAAAAACGCTTTTTGTAGGCCTACTTACAAGGTGCGATTGCTAAAACTAAAAGAAGCGTGTTTTAATTATTTTTATTTTGGTACTATGCTTCTGCATGCTTTTGGACCACTATATATACTACATGCTACAATTAATTGTAGTCGATCTAACTTAATTCTTATACCCAGTCCATACATTTAACATAGTAGCCTAGATTAAATCGAGAAAAATCATCTTTACACTAACTTGTGGCCTTTCTCAGATTTTATTGTCTACACTTCACATATAAAAAATGGAGGCTCATTTGAAGTTACAAACAGAAACGTTTCCTACATTTTAAGCTGTATTTGATAGTGTATATGTGTATGAGTGTAGGCCTATATTTATATACGTTTGTGTGTGTCTTTTATTCCGAAGAAGAAAAAAAGCGCTTCTACCCGCTTCACTACATCAGAGAACCACGATCATGGGGTTAAAACATTGTCGCCCCTGGGGAGAGGGAAGCGTTCAAAGGGTTAAAATACTGTCGTCCTTTATGGCCGAGCCCTCCCTTCCCTCCTCCTCGCCACCCCTCATTAGCTTTCACATCCTCCCTACCGTAGACCCGCGGGCGGGGATTTCCTGACACCCCCGTACCCTAGTCCGTCACACCTCATTGGCCAGACTTTGTGCTCCCGCGAGTAAACTGTTTTCATAATTTTACGCTTCATTGGCGCTACACGTCCCCGTCTAACGATACCATCTTTGTGGCAAATTTGGCGCCGAGAAAATTTGGAAGTGGGAGCTGACTTTGAACCCACGCAATTAACAACGGCAGTAGAGTTGACGCAGAGGCGTAGCGACCCTTCCCGGCGCCCGGGGACATACTTTCAATTTGGCGCCCCCTTGGGAGCAAATTTTCGATTTGCATCCCCCCTCGAACTTTTCATTTGCACCCCCCCCCCCCTCAAACTTTCGATTTGCACCCCCCCCTCGAACTTTTCATTTGCACCCCCCCCCCTCAAACTTTCAATTTGGCGCCCCCCCTAAGGTCGGCGCCCGGGGACATATGTCCCCCCCCGCCCCCCCCTCGCTACGCTACTGAGTTGACGTCTTTTTTGACGCAGTTAACACCGGCAGTAGAGTTGACGTCTTTTTGACGCAGTTAACACCGGCAGTAGAGTTGACGTCTTTTTTGACGCAGTTAACACCGGCAGTAGAGTTGACGTCTTTTTGACGCAGTTAATACCGGCAGTAGAGTTGACGTCTTTTTTGACGCAGTTAATACCGGCAGTAGAGTTGACGTCTTTTTGACGAAATTAACACCGGCAGTAGAGTTGACGTCTTTTTTGACGCAGTTAATACCGGCAGTAGAGTTGACGTCTTTTTTGACGCAGTTAATACCGGCAGTAGAGTTGACGTCTTTTTGACGAAATTAACACCGGCAGTAGAGTTGACGTCTTTTTTGACGCAGTTAATACCGGCAGTAGAGTTGACGTCTTTTTTGACGCAGTTAATACCGGCAGTAGAGTTGACGTCTTTTTGACGAAATTAACACCGGCAGTAGAGTTGACGTCTTTTTTATGCAGCAAACATCGGCAGTAGAGTTGACGTCTTTTTGAAGCAATTAACATCGGCAGTAGAGTTGACGTCTTTTTTGACGCAGTTAATACCGGCAGTAGAGTTGACGTCTTTTTGACGAAATTAACACCGGCAGTAGAGTTGACGTCTTTTTGACGAAATTAACACCGGCAGTAGAGTTGACGTCTTCTTGCAGTGGCAGCTCCAAGTATCTCTAGCACCAGAGCCAACACTAGCACCCTATATCTCTAGCACCAGAGCCAACACTAGCACCCTATATCTCTAGCACCAGAGCCAACGCTAGCACCCTATATCTCTAGCACCAGAGCCAACACTAGCACCCAATATCTCTAGCACCAGAGCCAACACTAGCACCCAATATCTCTAGCACCAGAGCCAACACTAGCACCCTATATCTGTAGCACCAGAGCCAACACTAGCACCCAATATCTCTAGCACCAGAGCCAACACTAGCACCCTATATCTCTAGCACCAGAGCCAACACTAGCACCCTATATCTCTAGCACCAGAGCCAACACTAGCACCCTATATCTCTAGCACCAGAGCCAACACTAGCACCCTATATCTCTGTGTGCCGCGGGACTTGAACTCCTCACGAAAGGTCCCATACAGTTCATACACCCAGTGCCGGCGCCAGGTTATTTAGCGCCCTAGGCAAAACTTATTAAAACGCCCCCTTTCACAAAAATTAATTACTAAAATATATGTATAAGAAAACAATTCATTAAAAGTGATATGTTAATTTATTATCAATTGCATTCACGATATAAGTAGACATCAAAATCTAATTTTATTTGCCTCCTTCGTCTCAAAAGTTTGTACTCATTCCTTCAATTCCAGTTTGCAAGCCTAATCACATTCTATTGAAATTGTCGCAAAGTCCGCGAGTCTCTTTCTACTTTACGACATAGCCCCCCCCCCCCCCCCCTTAGAAAAAATTTAAGTGCTTCCCTTACTTACTGGAAGAAAAAAGTCTGGAAAAAAACCTACTTAAAAAAAGTTCTTGGTGTGTTGGGCTCTCTGCAGTCCTCCCAAGGTGAGTTCCAAAACGGACCATACCTGTTAAAATTGTTAAATATGAATCCTTTAGGAGAGGGTGAAAAATATGAAAAGACAATTAATTAGATGTTTAATTTACGATTAAGCCTGTATGTCTACTAACATTAAGTATTGCAATATACAACGGCTATTGATGTATTTGTTTTTCAACTTGGTAATGCTACAAAACCTACCAAACTGTTTTGTTTAGAACTTCTGCTCTATATAATTTTACAATAGCAAATAATAACTGAAAGTTGTATTTATATGTAAGCAGTCAACCTAAGGTGCAAGAATTTGAAATGAATGTAAAGTTAAGCAACGAATTATCTCCCATTTGAAAATACAAATAACAAAATTTAATCAAGGGAAATAACTTTAACATGAATAGCTAAATTAACCAAGGAGTAACTAAGACATGCTTGAAAAGCACAATAAAATGTTCTAAATTTCATTACGTAACAATTATAACAAATCTTTTATATTAGCTATGTAACATTGTAAAAACAAAATATGTTTCTTATTGAATACTTAACTGTAGGTTTTGTTTGAAAATCCGAAAGTAGTAGCTTTATTATAACATACTTTTATTCAACATAGATAACATATTTTAAATTGTGTAAGCAGCAATCAAACCTTATAAAAATTTTAGATCCCCTAAATAAAGGGACGAATTTCAAAAAATAAAATACGGGTAGTTGTTTTAGTCATTGCTGGAATTATTGATTAAATATGAAAAAAATATAAATTTGGAAAACTAAAGTTTACGGTTGGTTATACATTCCATCCTATTTAATATTATATATTAATACTTTAAGAGTGGTAATATAGATTCCTAAAAAACTAAAGATTTTTCAACTAGAAAACGTCTACCTTTCTTTGCAGTGTGTTCCGTACTAAATTGAAATCATCTAACTTTCGATAAACTCGACTACTCGATATGCTCTTCTAGATTACATTCACAACACATATCAAACTTCGATACCTAAACATAACTAGACTCGATGCTCCAGAACTACGACACTACCTCGCTTAACTTCACCAGGCTCTACAAATGGTACTCCCAATCAACAACGATTTCACTGGACCTACTACTACACTTTAACAGTCAATATAATTCGATACCCTAATACCACAAGAATCAATACTCCCGAACTCCAGAACTAAGATACTTCATCGCCTGCATTCTCATTTCTCTGTTATCAATCAGATTCCACTATACCTTCAACTACAAAAACAGCCAAATAAAAATTTTGATACTTTAACACTTCTATACTTTATACCTACGAAACCATATCAGCAACAGCCTTCCGCCGTTACTCCCAAATCTAAACGATTCATCAATACTTAACAAACAAGTGCAATACTTTGAACGTCCCGTCATTACAAAACTCTATACACCAGAACAGATTTCTAATTCAAAGTCAGAGAAAACGAGACTTACAAGCCCTTTTAAAATAAGATAACCGTTTGAAATGTTCGAAATTTAAATTACTAACTTATTTAATCGTTTTCTACATCAATTATGTGACACCAAAATAATAAACTGGGAGTGATCTCACCTAAACTTTCTCGAATATTCTTATCTCAAACAACAGAGGATGGGAACTCGGGATATAGACATGATTTTTAATCCATTTTAAATACTTAAACTTTTAAAAATAAAATAAAATCTCGTAGGAAAAAGAATCGCACACCAAGTGAACGCCAAATAAAATGTGCACAATAGTGCGCAATATTGTTAGTACTTTATAAATTTACATTAGATTTTTGAAAATCGGAAATAGCGAAAATTACTACTTCCGATCAACGGAAATACTCAAAATTTGTCAGAAGGTAGAGAATTAGATGTTTCACTTATATGTGAAATTTCATCTATCTGAAATAGTACTCAAGTTATAGGCTTTTGAAAAATTGAAAGTAGAAAAAGTACCACTTCCGGTTATCAGAAATCGCTCAGAAGTTGAAACGGATTTACGATTTTGATAAAATACTTATATATGAAATTTCATCAACCTAGCTGTAACGGTACTCAAGTTATCGTGTTGACAGACAGACACACGCACACACACACACACAGACATACGGACAAGATTGCAAAACTATTTTTTCCGACTCAGGGAGGTGTAAAACGTCGAGATTTTTTTTTGCACGGTTACAAGACTTTCTCTATACTTCGTATATACGAGAAAGTAAAAAAGCAAAGTGACGTAAAAAGCGCCCCGACCTTCAAAAATTAAGGGGGTGGGGTTTCATTTTCACCATCGCGAATAGGTATAGGCCTATAATATAGACCTAATTTTGGGGTGGGGATGAAAAAATTGACAGTTCTTCCTGGGCGCAGAAATAGATAGCTACTCCTTTATAAAAGTTATTAATTATTAGGTACTTTTTGATAATAGCCATTAAACCTTTTTACGCCCCCCCCCCCCCGCAGGGTTGGCGCCCTAGGCGACTGCCTAGTTCGCCTTATAAGAAATGCCGGCCCTGCATACACCCAGTGTTTCTTCCAGACTTTTTTCTCCGGGGGTGCACTTGAAATTTTCGGGGGGGGGGGGGTAAACTTTCTTCGGGGGGGGGGGGGGGCGGACACTGTTAAAAGTATATATTTTCTATATGAATTATATAAATTTCATTCCGTTCGGGGGGGGGGGGCGGTAAAAAAATTTCGGAAGACCCCCCTACCCCGAAGAGATGCCTGGAAGAAACTCTGCATACACCCATCCAGAGTAACCTTAAAGCCCATGGTTTGAGCATCATTCATGTCATAACCGGAGCCGCCACCCCTCCCCCTGCCACTAGTTCGGTGACTTCAGTATAACATTTATATTTCGTTCACCACAATTATGCTTTCTACTACTTGCTTTAAAATAAATAGATCTACCATCAGTATTAGTTTGAAAAAATTGACGCGAACAAGATATAACTTGCATGGACGTGGTGGGTTCCCTGTTGTCCTTATCTTGTTGGACTCAGGGCTTCCACTTGGCTACATCAACTAAACACAAATATATATATATATATATATATATATATATATATATATATATATATATATATATATATATATATATATATATATATATATATATATATATATATAATTATATAAGGTATGTTTGTATGGCTATATAAAGTGTCTGAATGAGTGTGAATGTATGTGTATGTTTGTGTACGCCTGTGAAATGTGTGTACACTTGAATTACCCGGCATGCTGGGCTAGTAAAGAAAACTGTCCCATCAACTCGGCGTGAGAGACTCGACCGTACACCCGCTTCAAAGACACCCCGCAACTGTTGGCCGCCCCACGCTCACAATAAAATTCACAGTCAATTGCCTGCGAAGCTGAGCGTGTCCCGGGGAGGGGAGGGGGGAGGGAACCCCGACCAGACGACCGGAAATTCGAATGGCGGCTTTATTTGTCGGCGTTAATAAGTTGTCTGATTGTCGCTTACCTCCCCTTTTTTGTTGACGGTTCATCATTTTTCCCACGTTTTCTTTAACTTGCTTTCTCTGTGTGTTTATTTGTTTGTCTTTCCAATCAAATCTTGCGATCGAAATTTCTGGCACTTCCCAGTTAGCTAGCGCGCTGAAATTTTCAGGGAAGCTTTCTTTTGGATGACCATTGAATATTCAATTGTTATTATTACTAAATTGATCAATGGAAACATTTTATTGAGCATTTTAGACCGCTATATAATCTATATATATAATTCTCCTCTGCTAGCCATTAGAAAAAAAACCAGCGACGCGTACCTCGCGCGCAGTGAAGCGAACGATCACATGTCGCCACAGGCTTAGGGGCAGAGAATTTAGCTTGAACCGAGTTTAAACTTACAGGAGGTAGGCCAGTTTGGGGGAGACGATATGGTCGAGTGGTTGGGCACACGATTGCTATCCCACTCGACACGGGTTCAAATCTATGTGTTCTAGTCAGTAACGTATTCAAACAACGTGTTTTTTACGAGTTGTCTTTTTACGAGTTGTCTTTTTACGAGTTGTCTTTTTACGAGTTGTCTTTTTACGAGTTGTCTTTTTACGAGTTGTCTTCGTTTACCCAAAAAAAGTGAAAAGATAAAATCGATAGCAAGATTTTAATGCAAACAAACAGACAAAGACTAAAAAGTAGAAAATAATAATCATTAAAAAAGTTTTAAAAACCCACGTTTTCTGATTGAACTAAAAAGTAGAAAATAAATGCTATAGGCCCTACATCACAATAATGCAAGCGATCACTCTACTATAAGCGAGCAAAAACGTGGGGCGCCGTGATTTTCTTACAGTTTCTAATACTGTTGACTCTCTACAAGCTCCCTAATAAAAGTCAATAGTATTATCTAATCAATAGTAATATAACTTTTACTTCGGCGCCCCACGTTTTTCATCGCTTATAGTAGAGTGATCGCTTGCATTATTGTGATGTAGGGCCTATAGCATTTATTTTCTACTTTTTAGTTCAATCAGAAAACGTGGGTTTTTAAAACTTTTTTAATGATTATTATTTGGTTTGGTGGGGTTAAGTTCAGCTCTGATGTTTGTTGGGGGTTTATGGTGAGTTTTTTGTGAGAGGGATGGTTCGTTTCTTCGGTGACGGTAGTTTTTTTGGTAGTTCCGTGCGGTACAATGTGAATGTACGCACATACATGGGTTTTTTGGTAGTTCCGTACGGTACAGTGTGAATGTACGCACATACATGGGTTGTTTGGTAGTTCCGTACGGTACAGTGTGAATGTACGCACATACATGGGTTGTTTGGTAGTTCCGTACGGTACAGTGTGAATGTACGCACATACATGGGTTGTTTGGTAGTTCCGTACGGTACAGTGTGAATGTACGCACATACATGGGTTGTTTGTTTTGTGTGGACTCTATAGGCATGGTCCAGAAAGTCAAACTTGTAGAATACTAGACGATTTGCTGCAATTGAAAGTTTTAGAATTCTAGACCATTTGCTGAAAGTCATACGTCAAGAATTCTAGAAGATTTGCTGAAATTCATACTGTTAGAATTCTAGACAATTAGCTGAAAGTGAAAGTTTTCAAATTCTAGACAAATAGCCAGTGGCGCAACGACCCTTCCCGGGGACAAACTTTTCGATTTGCACCCCCCCCCCCCTCGAGATTTCCATTTGCACACCCCCCCCCCCCCTCAAACTTTCGATTTGCACCCCCCCCCCCACTCGAGATTTCCATTTGCACCCCCCCCCCTCAAACTTTCAATTTTCATCCCCCTCAACCTTTCAATATATTTTTCCAACCCATTTTGGCGCCCCCTAAGGTCGGCGCCCGGGGACATATGTCCCCCACCCCGCCCCCCCCCCCTCGCTACGCTACTGCAACTAGCTGAAAGAGAAATATTAGAATTCTAGACAATTTGTTGAAAGTCAAAGTTTTAGCATTCTAGACAATTTGTTGAAAGTCAAAGTTTTAGAATTCTAGACAATTTGTTGAAATTGATACTTCTAGGACTCCAGACAATTCTCTGGACGTGGAACATCTAAAAGTCTTAACAATTTACAGAAAGAGAAACGTTTAGAAATTTAGACACTCTGCTGAAAGTGAAACTTCTAAAAAAATCTAGACAATTACATGCAGGATGTGTAGACTTATAGTCATGTTTCAGATAGTGGAACCCTCTAAAATTCTAGACAGGTTGCAAATCCTGAGCTGTGGTTCCTGAGTACCGACACGCCAATTTACTCACGTCCTGATGAGCTCACGTGCACACACGCTGCAACCACCCACGATGACGTCAACTAGTTTTTGACACACTTGTCATTAGTGCACACATTTTTCAAACTTCTCTAATTAACTTTTTTTTAGTTCCAAGGTGGGGGAGGTTCGATAACTAACTCGGTACCCTCTTCCCCCCTCCCCACACACATTTACCACGGTTGGCTAGGCTGATGTGCTAGGCGATTGGATGACCTCGAGGTGAAGCCAGATTAGCCTATTCGAGAAATAAAGGGGTGTCAGGTTGCATGCTGCTATCACCTGACTCAACAAACCTCGCCGCATCCGTTAACCAACTCCAGTCAATGATGGGGCTTCCCACTTTACTACAACTCTGCACAACTCACTTATCTGGCACTGCATTAAACTTTCATTAATTTTTTTTAAACCATTTTTTGAGAATAATTATAAACCAAATACAAAGTTAATTGTTTTTAAAAAGTTTAATAGTTTTCAGTACGAAGTTTTTGAAAATTTCGGATCTAATGTGTTTGTTAGCATACATGGTCTAAAATTTTTTTACATTTCTAGAAACGATATGTTTACCAAACGATTTATCTCTGGTTGTAATTACCTAATTAATTATTTGCTAACCAATAGACCTATGACTAATACCATGACCTAACAAATTACTTGCTGCTAACCAATAGACCTATACGTGGTTGTGATGACCGTATTTTATGTTTACCAAAAGACCTATCCCAAGTAGAGATGACCTAAGATGGTCAGGTTAGCCTACAGGTCAGCTCATACTTTGCTTCAGGTCAGGGGTTAAACATTCTTGACACTGTCAACAACATTCAATCATGATTTATTTGACACGTCAAGCTGCCATTGTCATTCAAACCCGATTGGACAAAGTCCTTTAACATGTCTATTAAAAACATCTACAGATATCGTTACACAGGCCAAATTGTTTTTATATATGCATGTGTATTTTAAAGGTGATTTATGGAAACATCAGCATTAACATCAAAATAAAAATGTATTTAAAAATAGTAGGTTTCTTCAAAACAGGATTTTCATTCACATTTTCCCCCATCCATTTTCGACGAATTGTCCTTTTTCCCACATTTTCTTTAACTTGCTTTCGTCTCTGTCTTTCCAATCAAATCTTGCGATCGAAATTTCTGGCACTTCCCAGTTAGCTAGCGCGCTGAAATTTTCAGGGAAGCTTTGTTTTGGATGACAATAGAATATTCAATTGTTATTATTACTAAATTGATCCATGGAAACATTTTATTGAGCATTTTAGACCGCTATATAATCTGTATATATAATTCTCCTCTGCGAGCCGTTAGAAAACAAGCTGAAAGCGCCTCCTTAGGGTCGGAGTTGGGGGAAAGGAGGGGGGTTAGTGTTTTAAAGCAAATATTTTCAGTGGCAGCATTGGTACTGTCGAATTCACAAATTATGAATTACTGAAAGTAGAAAATAAATCAACTAAATAGCGGCGTATGATACGCCGCGGGTCGGCTCGTTGTAGTAAAAACGTGGGGGAAAAGGGACATAACCCAGTAACTGTAATTTGTGTACAAACAACCGTAACAACTGGTGGCCAGTATGGGGGAGACGATATGGTCGAGTGATTGGGCACACGATTGCTATCCCACTCGACACGGGTTCAAATCTATGTGTTCTAGTCAGTAACGTATTCACACAACGTGTTTTTTACGAGTTGTCTTTTTACGAGTTGTCTTTTTACGAGTTGTCTTTTTACGAGTTGTCTTTTTACGAGTTGTCTTTTTGATCGCTTATAGTAGAGTGATCGCTTGCATTATTGTGATGTATAGCATTTTTTTTCTACTTTTTAGTTCAATCAGAAAACGTGGGTTTTTAAAAAGTTTTTTAATGATTATTATTAGAAGTAGAGGGTTCAATGGAAAAAGTGGATACTACCCAAAGTGTGGATTATACGCAAAGTGTGGGTAAAGCGTATTTTTTTTAAGTGGCCACTATCCACATAACAGGCACCATCCACCTCCCCCACCCCCAGGTTCTGCAGATAGCACGAGTTGCCACTGTGCCCAGATTTCTCCCGCTCCCCTGACTGCCCCACGTGCGGGGACTTGTGAGCGGGAATGACGAACAAATATTTGTCTATTTCTCTTGCTGCACGGCCGAGTGTTTTCCTGAGCCCGTCCCGTGTCGTCTCTGACCCCCTACTCACCCAGGCATGACCGGAAACCAGCGAACCGTGGCCGGTATACCACCGAACTGTTACGATGACGTCATCAACTTTAGTAGCGATATCTGGTTAGCAGTATGTATTAAAGTGATGATTTTAAAATATTTACTTTAAAAATCTATGAAGCATGATCACTGGTAATAACTTCAATGCTTATCGTAAACAACGCTTCGATTTTTACATAGCGTATTTATTTATTTTTTTGTTTATTTATTTATATTTTACGGCCATCTATTATATATTTTTTTTCAGAATCCCAACACTTTAACTCTATAAATATGACATCAGATTTTTAATCATTCAAACGATTTTATTTATCAAAGAAAGATAATCCAGTTAAAACAGAAAAAAAAATCGTCTTGAGAATCGGCTTCCTCTCACGTGCAACAACATTGCCTCGAGGTAATCTGACGTCTGCTCCTGGGCTCGCCGGTTTTTGCTGGCCTGTTCACGCGGAGGTGCGCGCGCTTACTCTCCAAACAAGCGATTTGACAGGGCTGTGTTGATACTCTAAGCTACCCTAGCGCTGGCGAGCAGGCCGGTGCGAACCTACGGGGAAACCACAAATATTTAAATATACTCACTTTAGAAAAACATTTCAATATTTACAATCGGCTTAAGATGGTTGGTTTATATTTTAAGCTGCAGTTCTGGTTTTACCTGGAGTTGGTCACTAATTCAAACTTTATCTGCCACTGATTAACAATAATTGATATACTGATAGCCTGCAGCAATTTGTTTGATAATGCATGCCATGTTTATGTGTAGTTTATAATTATAAACGAAACACTTAATTAAACCTCGCATCATAAAACTAGTCATTATTTTGGCAAAACGCAATCACTGATTTATAATCACTTGCTTATTTGTACAAAAAAAATCGTGTACATTTTAGATACTCATATAATTTTTAAAAATATATATTAACGATTTTCTAATAATTCGAAATATCCATAATTGCAATTTTTTTTAAAATAAAAAAAGAGAAAAAAACCATATTACTAATCTTTTTATTATTTGCATGTTAGTATTACCATAAAAAGTAAATTTTCGATACTTAAATATTTTTTTAAGGCAAAAGGTTTTTTTTTTTTTTAAACTAGTAACCACTTTTTTTCTGCATTTTTTTAAAGTTTTGAATTAATAGGTAAAAATATTCGACTTGATTTTCTCTGATTGTTTTACAGAAAGTCTAAAAAATTCAAATTTCATCCCTCAATTTTAAACTGTTGACTTAAACAATTTTAAATCCCCTTAATTTAAACTGCTAGCATATGCCCTTCTGGCCATCCAAGGTTCTATTATGTATTGGGATATAACTCGGGTTGGCCAGATACATATTTCATATTTCTGAGAAGTCCATTTACGTTAAATTTAATTTTAAAACTGTAAACTAAAACATCTAAAAAAATAAGGCAGTAAGAGCTAGGTGAGGTTGACACTTTGTTCGGATTTTAAACCCTCTCTCTCTCCCCCTCCAGAAACTTTGGAAAACACGCGGAGGGAAGCTAATGATACTGAAGTCACGAGATCAAATCCCAGTCATTACAGACTACTTTAACGCTCATTTATTTCTCTGATGTTCCCCGGGGGAGCCACATCACATTTCATCACACTTGAGCGCGCGCTCCGCTGGGGCACGCTGCCATCTTGATTGGGGGGAATCAAAGACTCGGTGAAAGGGTTTCAGGCACTCGTGAGAGTCAACGGAATCCAGTCATTTGGGGGGGGGGGGGGGGGGGGGGGGGGAGAGGAATCCAGTCAGTGGGGCTAGTGTCAGGTGAGGGGGGCAGGGGAGGTGTGAAGAATTATGGGGAGTTTAGATAAGAAAAACTGCGATCATTAAACTTTCGATTTTTTAAATAAGATGAAGTCAAATAAAATCTTTTTTTTTACCAACATAAACTACACACACATTTTTTTTATAATATAAACTACCCACACTTTTTTTTACAAATATAAACTACACACATTTTTTACAAATATAAACTACACAAATTGTTTATTACCTGTATAAAAAACATCAGAAAAAAATATTACTTTACAATCCAAATATAAAGACTGTCAATTTGTTCAAATAAAATAAAATAAAGCAATTGAACACCACATGGGATAAACCACAGTAGTTACAGTTTTCTACTTTTGAGATAATTGAGATTTTATGTTTGAGATCCTTTGCTGTTCCATTGTGGAATGATTTTAAAATCATAAACATTGAGGATATCGAGGTGGTTTTACGCTTTCATATTGTTATATGTGATAAATAAACAAAAGTACTTCATGAATATGGCACTAACTCAAAAAATTGAAAATATGGACATCTATGATTTATTCCGTGTGATCTTCATGTGTGTGGGTGTGTGGGTGTGGGTGTGGGGGAGGAATGACTCGGGGAGAGGCACATATTTGAAGTCAATTGGTTTAAGAGGTATTAAAATTTTAAATTAGAGAAAAAGTTCCTTAATTAAGAGATTTTCACAACGAATACTTAAACAGTTGAAGTAATATGCTAAAATAATGCTACATGTAATTAAATTTAACTAATGCCATTATTAACTTAATATTTATAATTAGATCGTATTAATATGTTAATATTTATAAGTGGGTATAAAATATGTAAATTAATAATTTCATTATTTAAAATAATTCACCCAAATTAACCCATTACTGACGTGCAAAATGTTAAAATTTTAATGAGTATCTCGTTATGTGATTATTTACTGTGATTTTTATTTCTTTACCCTTTTAACTGTTGAGTTTTTATTTTGTGACAAATGTTCTACGATGTTTTTTTCTAGCAAAAAGTGTCACTGTACTTTGGTGACTTATTTCTGATGACTTCTTTTTCTATCCACGAACACACACAAATACTCTTTAATGAAAACAATATTCGAATTACCTGCGTTAAGTTCAGAATGTATCTTGTTGATACTATCATCGAATTATTCTAGTGGTTTTCTTAATGGAACATTCAATATAAGGACTATGAATCAAGAATAAAGTAAGATACGGAACTCTTACTTTCTGCATTATCGTAGATCTAAGCAAAAATTGGGCAAGCCGTCTTCGTTTCTTTCATTTGGAATTTGACGTAATGTCTCAAAATTTACGAGAACTTCGGCAAAACTCGTTACATTCCGCCAGTCTCCGCTATCACGTGTTAATGCCCGGCATACCAACTTCGGGTTTTAATGGCGGCTACGGACGTGAAATGAAAGACTCCAACAGCCTGAAGGGACTATTTAAATTCCACGGTCAATTGCTAATTCAGTTGACCATATGCCCTGTCCGTCATATCCCAGCGTCTCGCCAGCTCAACCAGTCCCTGGGGGAGGTCAGGCTGACCAGACAACAATTTGCTGGCTCGGAGAATGTTCGGACGTGCGGAGATAGGGCTACTGTCAGATATGCTAAAACTTGCTCGCTAAGATTCTATTCGACGTTAAGGTCAACTTCACAAAAGTTATAAAACATTTTCACATAGAAAATATGTGGAAAAGTCGCATTATCGTGGGAAACTGCAAAAAAAAATTGTCAGAGGCCGGTAAAAGTGGAAAGAGCTTACCGTGGCTGCCCTATGTGTCACTGAAGGAGGGTGATGATGAAATATGTGAGAATAAGCAGTAAAACTTAACATAAAATACATCGTGAGCAGTGATTTCACATCTGGCAGGTGACCGTGTGTCCACCAGTTTTTTAAATTAATGTCTGGTGGCAGTAGCACCATAGTGTCATGTGGCAGTAGCACAATAGCGTCATGTGGCAGTAGCACCATCGTGTCATGTGGCAGTAGCACCATAGCGTCATGTGGCAGTAGCACCATAGCGTCATGTGGCAGTAGCACCATTGTGTAATGTGGCAGTAGCATCATTGTGTAATGTGGCAGTAGCACCATTGTGTCATGTGGCAGTAGCATCACTGTGTTATGTGGCAGTAGCACCACTGTGTTATGTGGCAGTAGCACCACTGTGTTATGTGGCAGTAGCACCATTGTGTCATGTAGCAGTAGCACCAGAGTGTCATGTGGCAGTAGCACCATTGTGTCATGTGGCAGTAGCACCATAGCGTCATGTGGCAGTAGCACCATTGTGTAATGTGGCAGTAGCACCATTGTGTCATGTGGCAGTAGCATCACTGTGTTATGTGGCAGTAGCACCACTGTGTTATGTAGCAGTAGCACCACTGTGTTATGTGTCAGTAGCACCATTGTGTCATGTAGCAGTAGGACATTTGTACCCAGTAGCATCAATTGTGCCTAATGTAAACAGTGCTTAACGCCACTCCATAACTTCACAATACACAACAACCAATTAGTCTTCAATGGCAAATCTTTTTTAAATTCCTTAATCAATAGTATTGTTTATTTAGTCTTTATCGGGCATTAACATTTTAATTAGTTAATCACTACTGACCACCAAAGACTACTCGGGGTTTTGGCTAATTAAACCATCACCCCTGGGGTACCAGACATCCCTTCTAACGAGCCAAACCTTGTGTGACTAATTTATTTTGTTTACCTGGAGCTTTGTCAAGTGTATCACGTCTTATACAAGGTTGCAGAGGTTACTTGTAAATTACATAATTATTGCACGGCCGCACAGCATAGAAAAAAACATCTGTCTGTAATTTTTATTTGGCTGACCAGTGGTCAAACGCCTTATTAAAACATGCTCGTCCCTCTGTGCCCGTCTCACTTATCTTTCTGTAAGTCTCCTATCTCTCCGTGACTTTGTGAGTCTGTCTGTAGTTCTGTCTGTGAATATGTCTGTGAGTTTGTCTGTAGATCTGTGAGACTGTCTGTCTCTTTGATTCTCTCTGTGAGTCTGTCATCGTATGGGTGCCATTAAACCCAATGACACGTATTAACTCGGGTTTTTATCAGACAAAGCTTCTTGATACTCCCTCCCCTCAAACACCCAGACCCCCCCACTCCCCCACCCCACCCCACACAAATCATTTATCATGTTCCCACTTCAGCATGTCACCATGGTACGTCCGTAGATGGTTCCACCCACTGAACTATCAGGCTCTCTGATGCCAGACCGGCGTCCGATACCGGTCCAGCGATTCCACGGTGCCGGAGATAGCCGCTGGCTAACGTTTCCAGCGGTGATCATCAGTCATGACGTCATTGGCACCTGGACAGCCCAACATCTCTGTTGTAGATTAGAGATTCTGGAATTTGTCGGAGCAATCACTCCGGGTGTTGCTGTAATCATTGATTATGTTCATGGTCAACGCCCACACGTACGTAGACATACCCGCAGATACATACACATAATTATACACATATACACATACACACATTCACGCACACATAAGCATGAACACATGCACACATGTACCCACAGAATTTGACACCTCCTTACACATATACACATGCGTGCAAAGAGACAAAGACGCACACATCCCCAAGAAAACGCGTAGTCAATCACACACACACACACACACACACACATATTCTCGCAGAAAGCATACACGCACCCTCGCAGCCACACTCTAATACACACACACACATGCAGTCTCACTTTATAACACACACGCACACACGCATTCGCACTTCATAACAAACACACACATAGTCGCACTTTACAACACATACATGCAGTCACACTAAAACACACACACACAATATTATGCCAGGTTAACGTCCCAACACATTATCAACATCTGAACTCATTATCTTTGTTATCTAATTGGCCATGTTCCGCTGTGGCCTTATAAATTTATTGCCTCGCCCTAGATAAGGAAATTTTCGGTGAGTAGAAAATAATGACGGGTTGAAAACATATCCGAAATTATCCGTCAAATTCCTGAACCGTACTTGTGTGACGTGTTTCGCATCCATTTAACAATATGTTATCCATGGATGAAGGACTGCATCTGTCAAGAATTTGTTAACATTTTACAACTGTCAACAATTTGTTAACATTAGCTAACATGTGTTCCCCGTTACAACATTTGAGTTACAGTATAACTGGTTATGCACATACATGTACTCAATGGTTTATGGAATTCTTTGAAAATGAAGTTATCATTTTTTTTTTAAAGTCGACAATAAATTGCAGGTATATCATTGGTTCGTTGCGTTAGGGTCAAGGTTAAGGTTAGTTTAGGGTCATGGTTAAATCGGTATTAGGGTGTAAATATAGCCACACTAGCATACGATGTAGCGTTAAATTCCTCATCTCCTTAGTACCTGACTAACCACGGGTCCCCGTTTCATGTAAATTGTAGGCCTACATATTTTTAATGTTATACCTTTTTGGAAAAAAATAATTCATAAAATATTTATTGGTCAAAACGCTATGTGCTTTACTACACGTTGAACGATATTAATGACAAAGCAAAAAAAAAAAAATAACTAAATTGCTAAAAATCCGACACATTTAAAATAACATAGGCCGACAATACCTATTAGAAAAATTAAAACCAAACTAAATACATTATTAGTCAACACAACAATTATTAAATGCTCACAATGATTAAGATACTTAAATGATTCCGTTAAAAACTCTGATGTTCAATGGTATTTAGGGTGTTGTTTTTTTAAATAGTAATTTGGATTAGTTTTGGCCGAGAAAATTTTATACATTTCATATCGTACGTCTCGATAAGTAGATCTATAGATCTAAATCAAATTGAATTGAATAGTTCATTTCTTCATATTCTTAAATTGGAAGATGACGCCATCAGTGTTGTGTTCTTTGTATAATTTAAGCATGTGACATTTGACGTCATTTTTTTTTTCGTTCTGGTCACAACAAATAAACACTTTTCAAGTTGCATAATTAAAAATGTGCGTATGCATTCGAATATGCATTTATTTTTATTTTGCTTCTTTAAATAAAAATTAGTTTATACTTTTTTACATCCAACATGTTATTTTCAACAAAAGTTCGGAAATATGTTGGGGCCAGCACGGCAGACAGAGAGAGAGGGAGAGAGAGAGAGAGAGAGAGAGAGAGAGAGAGAGAGAGAGAGAGAGAGAGAGAAGTGCGCATATGGGCTTTTATATATTAGGAATATTAGGATAATATATTAGGATAGCTAACAAATCTAAACTTTAAAAAAAACGAGATAGTATAAAACTGTTAAACAAAGATTACATAAAAATTTGACCCCGTCTAAATCTTCGATGTGAGGCGGGAGTTCTGTTTCTTGAAAGCTAGAGTCATCTCCCCTTCAGTAAACGATGTTATATCACCAGGGGAGATAACGACACCGTTTTTCATATTAATTAGCATCTGTTGTACCATCCCGGACGGCGTGCCTTATCTGCAATTAAAGTTGCGTGCATTCCCCCGCGTGGTGCGCACCGTTTAGCACCGTTTAGCACCAGGAACAGATAAGAACAATGATGCACCGTCACGCACTTTTCCGCTCGCGTGCATTCATCAAAACTCGACCAATCAACAACAATTTATGACGCACGAGAATGGTGTGGAATAGGACGAGAGCTTTGTCGAGAATGCTTTGTCAAACATTCTTGTCGCAGTAGATTGCCCAAAAGCGGACTCCGGAAAAAAATGATAGCCTACTCATTTTTTTGTACGAACTTGTAACGTGTTCATTACCTTGTTCTTGTAAGAGTTGGTTCAATGTAGGAGTCGGTTGTAGGATGATTGTGTGTGTGTTTGATTTCATGGTGATCCTTCTGGCTCTGAGACACGCCTAAGACAGTCTAAGACACGCCTAAGACACGCCTAAGACACGCCTAAGACACGTCTATCATTGTTGACAAGGACGAACATATGTGTTTGTGTCCATTCTACTTTAAAATAGCCATACTATTTGAAAACTGTTAACTGTTAAAATAAAGATTTGAAAAGTTTAGAAATTAAGTTTAGACATTTTGTTTGAAAATTTGTAAACTAAGACTTACGACTATTAAAAAAACATTTTTTTTTTAATTTTAGAGCCTTTTTTTTGTTTAAAGATAAATGGATGTCGCGAATCGTTGCTTTTACTTGACATCACACGCCTTAAAAGCGAGCTTTGAATTGTGGTGTGATCTCGAACTAACTATATTGCTGTTTTCGATCTGGCATGAAATAGTTTATAAATAAATATTATTTTTGCTAAATCGGAACATAAATATACTTAACAATATATAATCTTAAAAAAATAACAATAAAAGAAACATGTAGACTACATATAAATACTAAAATGTCTTTTTTTTTAATGACAGCTAGCTGGTATAATCTTAGATATATATGGCTGACATTATACAGGTACAAACTTTTACATTCAGTCGATTAAACTAAAATCTTTACATGATCTAATCAGTTATAGTTAACCTTGAAGTAACTGAAGTTAGTGAGTAAAAAAAATGATCTATACACTATTGTGCTGGGAGAAACAGATACAACAACAATCTGTCCTGTCAGTATCAAGCATCACTTCAAACATGCCTTCATCCCCTGGGTCGCTTGAGTTCAGACCGTGACATCTAGATCACGTCACGTGAGCCTGTAGATCACGTCACGTGAGCCTGATGACTTTACAAAACAAACGGTGCAGTACTTAGAGCACGTGACCTTTGTTAAGCCGCCCCGTGTAAACCAATCCTCAACTCTCGCCTTATCTCGCCAAGTTCTCGTCCTTTGTTTACACCCAGACGTCAAAATGAATTGAGTCTTAAGATCCATCTTTTTTGTGCTGGTGGTATTTCAAAAACTAAAATGACTGAAAAACAAAAACTAGCCTCGGGTTTTGTTCGAAGACCCGTGTTAGGCTAGGGTTAGGTTCGGGTTAGGTTCGCTAGTTAACACACTCGCTGCCAGCCTCCCGCTGTGACGTAGCTACACCAGAGAATGGAGAAGTTGTGATAACAAAGGGGGGGGGGGGCAATAGGAGGTTGTCTAAATACGCGTGCTGGGGGGAGGGGTGGGGTAGTTGGTAGATTTTTAATATCGCGAGCACTGGTCAGGTAACCAGATTTGCTAAATCGCGAGCGGCCAGATGGCGCTAACTCGTTTCTTTTTTTTTTACACTTTGATCAACATTATGGGCACATTGTACAGTGTTTTTCAACTAAGCCGCCCTTTTCCCAACTAATATTACGTGGAGTAAAGTTCTCAAGGGCCAACATCTATAGTCCTTGTCTGCTGGTGCATGGCGCAGTGAATGCTTGCAGATATTTTTAATACAAACTTTATTATTTACTTGTCTTGTATATCACGTGACAAAAGATTCTCTCATAAACAACCGTCACTATCTCATTAAAATCTTACATTTAAACAATAGCTCAGAAAATTAGAAAACTGCACACATACCCGCCCCCTGCCTCCCCATGTAGAATTTCAGCCGTTAATACCTGCAGGATTCCACGGCCATTCATCATTCTCTAATTCCAGACTCAGGCGAACACGCTCTGACCTCTGGGCTATCCGGAGTTATCTGCCCATGTCATTTTTCACCCTAGGGCCGGAAGAGGACAAACCTCGCCGACAATACGACGATGGTGTGAGGTCATGGGGTGCAAGGCTCTCCATTCACGGGCTACCGTAGCAAGTAGATACAATTATCCTTGGTCCATGGTAGCAAGTAGCTACAGTTATCCTTGCTCCTCAGTAGCAAGTAGCTTCAGATATCCTTGGTCCACTGTAGCAAGTAGCTACAGTTATCCTTGCTCCTCAGTAGCAAGTAGCTACAGATATCCTTGATCCATGGTAGCAATTAGCTTCAGATATCCATGGTCCTCAATAGCAAATAGCATCAGATATCCAAGGTCCGTGTTAGCAAGTAGCTTCAGATATGCAAGGTATGCTATTTATCCAATACCAACATTTACACCATACCACCAATCACCATATTCACATTTTACCCAATACCACAATTAATAATCTACCACCATTAACTACAAGGTTGCCGTAACCACTTACAACCAATAATCCCCTACATCAGTGGCGTAGCGAGGTCGGGTGTCACCCGGTGCGGCACTTAATGTTGTCACCCCCCTCCCCTCAAGTTTTCGATTTGCACCCCCCCCCCCCCTCAAACTTTCGATTTGCCCCCCCCCCTCAAGTTTTTCTCTATATATTTTGCTATTTTTTGCCTTGGTGTCACCCCCTAAATGGTGTCACCCGGTGCGGTCCGCACCCCCCGCCCCCCCCTCGCTACGCCTCTGCCCTACATTTACCACCTTCCATGGTGCTAAAGCATACCATCATTAAAACCACGGCACTGTATTATCCCATACCAACATTGAAGGTTACAACGTATCATCAATTTTTCCTGACCAGCGACCGTCGCTCAATGGACTACATCAGTAAATCAATGTACTTCTCAGATATAGATTATTCTTGCCTAAATCTAGGTTAGAAACAGCATTTTCAGCGGAAACCTTCGAAAGAAACAATTTATTTTAATGTAAAGACGTTAGAAACCTTTTCAAATGTAAAAGTAAAACTAAGTTAAAACAGAATGTCCTAGAATAAATATACGCTAGAATTACTTTATTAACTACGCCAGAAACTGCCTTTTTGAAAATTCATCTGGGAACTGTTTCTTCCTGCAAAAAAAAAAAAAAAACAATTCCTCCCCATAAAACGCTTCCACTATCTTGACGCAGGCTCTTCTAGAACTGTCACAACTTGATTGGGCTGATCGGCCTGATTGGATTAAGCCTGGATTACCTCGCGTGTGGTCCACATTAGCGCCAAGGAAGATGAGCTATTTTTTCTTCTCCACATCGTGCGCCGAGATACTGGGAATTCCCGCTGTTTAACCTAGCTAGCACGGTGCGTAGCCAGCTCGCTGTGTGCCCGCTGTGGGGGTTGGGGAACAATTCCAGGATATTAAATACAACTTAATCTGTTTGGATGTTTTGACGAGATTAAAATCCTTACCCCTCGGCTAGTGTTACAAAATGAGTATCGCGTCATCTACTAGATCAAGACTGTCCAATTGTATTACTGCCAAGACAGTTCTTATATTCGGAAGGACAGCATTAAGTCTGCGATGAAAATATTTGTAACTATATCCATAATAGATTATTTATCTTTGATAGTAAAACGAATACCGAATAGCACTCAACAACGTCTAGTTTCTAAAGATGGATTGTGAAATAGGTTATAAAATTTACTTCATACATATATATATATATATATATATATATATATATATATATATATATATATATATATATATATATATATATATGTGTGTGTGTGTGTGTGTATTATGTTTTTAATTAGTTTTTCACTATTAGTTAACATGGAAACATAAATGTTAACACTAAACTTTGAGATTATTATTTTGTGCTGCCTCGAGCTGTCATGGCCACAACACCAACATCATCAGGACATACAAGGACAAACTGACCACAACATCAACAGCATCAGAAACACAAGGACAAACTGACCACAACATCAACAGCATCAGAAACACAAGGACAAACTGACCACAACATCAACAGCATCAGAAACACAAGGACAAACTGACCACAACACCAACAGCATCAGAAACACAAGGACAAACTGACCACAACACCAACAGCATCAGAAACACAAGGACAAACTGACCACAACACCAACAGCATCAGAAACACAAGGACAAACTGACCACAACATCAACAGCATCAGAAACACAAGGACAAACTGACCACAACACCAACAGCATCAGAAACACAAGGACAAACTGACCACAACACCAACAGCATCAGAAACACAAGGACAAACTGACCACAACACCAACAGCATCAGAAACACAAGGACAAACTGACCACAACATCAACAGCATCAGAAACACAAGGACAAACTGACCACAACATCAACAATATCAGAAACACAAGGACAAACTGACCACAACACCAACAGCATCAGAAACACAAGGACAAACTGACCACAACATAAACAGCATGAGAAACACAAGGACAAACTGACCACAACACCAACAGCATCAGAAACACAAGGACAAACTGACCACAACACCAACAGCATCAGAAACACAAGGACAAACTGACCACAACACCAACAGCATCAGAAACACAAGGACAAACTGACCACAACACCAACAGCATCAGAAACACAAGGACAAACTGACCACAACATCAACAGCATCAGAAACACATGGACAAACTGACCACAACATCAACAGCATCAGAAACACAAGGACAAACTGACAACATAACTAAATATGATAGAGGAGCTAACTATTTGACTTAGTGGTAACTAGTCACCATAGTATTAGTAGGGAGGGTAATTCTTTGACACGGTGACTATAATATGCAGGGGGAGCTGCATATTTGACCTAGTGAGTATCATGAGGTAATAATTTGACCTGGTGACTTAGGCAGGTCAAGGGAGACAAATATTTGACTCTATTCAACCATAACCTCATTGCTATTTTTATTGCTAAAACGTGTGTGTTTCAACCCCGTTAATTTGGTGTCGTTAACAAATGTGATGAGCTCATCCCATAACATTTACACATTCAGCTCCAAAACCCTTTCATAACATTTGTATAGCCATCTCAAAGAATTACTTCTGTAGTTACCTCCCCTAAAAAACAAAGGGCAATAATTTCACGCCATTACTGTTCTCAAGGACCCCGCCATCTAACCAGTATAAATCTAACCGAGTAACATCAACGCGGAACTTATCTTTTTTTTTTACCCCGGCTCAAGTAGATCAAAGATAAATTTTTTAGAACCTCCGCGAGTGTGAAATCTTTTTGTCCTCGTGGAGTTAACACCCCCTAAACCACCCAGTTTACCACAATCAAATTTTTTTTCTTGATCTTATTGTCTCCCCTTTATTACGAATAAATATTTCTGGATTTTCTCGTAATTTATCAGAGATCGTGTGTTCTTTGGGATTTATCGGGATTTCTTTGATTCAACGGAAGAATTTATATTTATTGACTCTATTTTATTTTCAAAAACAGTTGTTGTTTAGCAAATAATATCACGTAGATCCTGGTTGCAAATCTTCACATAGTTTTATTTCTCATCCGATTTGCTTAACATCTAACAGAGTGCCATGGTTTAGACAGCCGAAAGTTAAAATATTTTCAAAAATAGTTTTTTAGAAAACTGTAAGAACTTTCGGATTATAAACGAAAGTATGTAGTAATGGTAGTGGTCTATTGCTAATCGTAAAGTTTATTTTTATTCTCACGTGTACAATGGATATACAACATAAATTTAAAAAGTAAAAATCATCTCTTACTATTGACGTTTTTTGCAACTATATTCATAAACACAAGAATGTAGTCTTCTTTCGCTTGCCGCCGAACACAAGCATTCTATTGCTTATGCGCTCAAAAAAAATAGAAGATAATGGGATGCCTTAGGCTCTACGGGCGCACCCACCCCCTTCGCCCCATGCCCTGTGTTGCGCACTGGGTCGACCATTGTGGACGTGTTATCAAAAAAGATTTCATCGAACTGGTAAAAAAAGTGCACCTACAGCCAGATGAAAGCAAGCCCCCCCCCCCCCCCCTTCTAGGCTCCACCTATCCTATCTTGTACCTGTGAGACGTCAGGACAGGTGTGATCTCGCCAAGATCTCGGGTCAACGAGATCTGACTGGACACGAGATCTCGGGTCAACGAGATGGTCAGTCATGATGGTCAGTCATGATGGTCAGTCGTGATGGTCAGAAGATGTGATGACGTCTTGTTGATGAGAGTGAATGTATAAATGAGGGTCCTAACGTGGAACATGGGCTAGGCTTGGTGCCCCACACACGGTTGTGTTGACAAGCACCAATTCTGTGAGGGGTCATCCATTTAAATTTGCATAGGTCTATATATTTTCCATGTTAAAAATAGATCGAGTGGACGTTTTCATGGATCGGGACCCCACCTACCACAGACACGCAGTCCACATACATCTAGAAACGGTTTTCCCTCCCCCCCCCTCTCAATTCCTAATTGTCCGCTGTACAGGATGTCGTAATGACACAAACGTGTCATGACGTCACGTGTGTCTGTAACAAGACAACAAAGTGTGCGTGTGTGTGTGTGAGTGTATTTGTGTGTGTGTGTGAGTGTGTTTATGTGTGTGTGTGTGTGTTTGTGTGTGTGTGTGTGTTTGTGTGTGTGTGAGAGAGCGCGCGCGCAAAAACTGTGATGTTGTCCATTGTGTTTGGGGAAGAGCCTTTGATAAGAGAATGAACCGGTCGCCACGGCAGAAAGACTTCTCTTTCTTGCTTCCTTATCCAGAATAACATGTTGTTGTAATTTCTCACCTTACATCAGCCACCAAATGATGTACCACCTCCTTACATTCACACCATCCATGTATGTAAGTGGTTGTTGGTGTAGTTCCTCAACTTACATCAGCCACCAAATGATGTACCACCTCCTTACATTCACACCATCCATGTATGTAAGTGGTTGTTGGTGTAGTTCCTCAGCTTACACCATCCACCATATGATGTACCACCTCCTTACATTCACACCATCCATGTATGTAAGTGGTTGTTGGTGTAGATCCTCAGCTTACACCGTCCACCATATGATGTACCACCTCCTTACATTCACACCATCCATGTATGTAAGTGGTTGTTGGTGTAGTTCCTCATCTTACATCAGCCACCAAATGATGTACCACCTCCTTACATTCACACCATCCATGTATGTAAGTGGTTGTTGGTGTAGTTCCTCAGCTTACATCAGCTACCAAATGATGTACCACCTCCTTACATTCACACCATACATGTATGTAAGTGGTTGTTGGTGTAGTTCCTCATCTTACAGCAGCCACCAAATGATGTACCACCTCCTTACATTCACACCATCCATGTATGTAAGTGGTTGTTGGTGTTGCTACTCAGCTTACATCAGCCACCAAATGATGTACCACCTAAGTGATATATTATGACACTTAGGTTCTAGGCTAGGTGATATTTTATAACAGGTAGAGTTAGGTGATATTTATGATAGGTAGATTTAGAGTATTTTTTAAAACTTGCTATGAGGTAAACTTTTTTCTCCAGTGACTATTCAGCTATTGCTAAACTCTACCTTCTCTACTCAGACATGCTTCCGACGATTCTATTACCTTTTTTCCTGCCTTATTTTACATATATACACGTCTAACACAATCCACAGCTACACTCACACACCTCACACCACCCATGGTCAAACATTCACAAACCTCTCAGTCTCAAGTTCACAGAGACTCCAATTTTACCCAATCAGCTTTTTAGCATTCCTAAATCCCGTACACTTCAACACCGACCATTCATAATTCTTGAACATTTCCAGTCTGAACAATTTGGGTTATCTGTGTTCCCCAGGTGTCTGCTAATCCCGCCATCTTTCTCCCAGCATGCACTATTTCATTCTTTAAAAAAAAAAACTCTGTACGTTCTCAAATTTCATAAAATATAACCAGTTGCCGGGGAACTAACTTTAAAAAAGGGGAGAGAACAATTATAATATTCTGATTTCCAGTTACTCCGCTTATTTTTCTTGAGGTGTTTGTGTGGGTGGGGTGTGGTTGGTAGGGGGAGATGGGGGTAGAATGTGAGGCCTCCTGGGTGATAAATCGTTGTTGATTGGTGAAACTCACTCAAGATGGCGGCTAGATAGATTGAGTGTGGAAAACTTGGCTGATACAGTGTGATAGTTTGTCATGCTCCCAGTTTGTGTTGGGTGGGGACAAACTTAGGGGGTTGCTTTAGGCAAAGTGTAGGCAGGGCTGGCTGTAGGCAATGTGTAGGCAAGGCTGGCTTCGGCAATGTGTAGGCAAGGCTGGCTGTAGGCAATGTGTAGGCAGGGCTGGATGTAGGCAATGTGTAGGCAAGGCTGGCTTCGGCAATGTGTAGGCAAGGCTGGCTGTAGGCAATGTGTAGGCAGGGCTGGATGTAGGCAATGTGTAGGCAAGGCTGGCTGTAGGCAATGTGTAGGCAGGGCTGGATGTAGGCAATGTGTAGGCAAGGCTGGCTGTAGGAAATGTGTAGGCAGGTCTGGCTGTAGGCAAAGTGTAGGCAGGGCTGGCTGTAGGCATTGTGTAGGCAAGGCTGGCTGTAGGCAATGTGTAGGCAGGGCTGACTGTAGGCAATGTGTAGGCAAGGCTGGATGTAGGCAATGTGTTGGAAAGGCTGGCTGTAGGCAATGTGTCTGCAGGGCTGGCTGTAGGCAATGTGTCGGCAAGACTGGTGAAATTATATTCTAGGCAAGTCTGGCTATAGTTAAAAGTTAACTGGGTTGTTGTTTTTTGTGTTAAGTTCGTAAAATATTGGTGTAGAGTGTGGGGTGTGTGCATGAATTGAAGAGGGTTGAATGTATGTATTTGGTGTGGATCAAAGGGTCGTATATTTTGGGGTTAGTTTAGTGTAGGTATTGGTGGGCCTCCCGTGGGAGTGGTTTTGTTTGTGTTTTAAAAGGTGGCGTGAGCTGGTAATGGTGGTGTTCTGTGTGGTGTTGGCTATGGTATGATTCAAAAGGTGGTATACGGAGGTATTGGTGGGTTTATGTGTGGCTTCGGTGTGGGTTGGGGGAGGGGTTTTATGATTACAACTTAAAATGTGTTTGTGTTTGAGTTTCTATAGAATGTTTTACAACTGTACGTGTTGGTAGTCCAAAAAAATGACTCCTCAAACACTGTTTTTATGACGAAATCTGTCTGAACGTACAACTAAAAAGCAAATATTATTTTAAATAAAAATAAAACTGAAGCAACGAGTTTAATATTTTCATCAATGTTTATTAGAAGAAGTTCGGTAAAGTTGACCTGTACAGAAGAAAGCTGGATTAGAATAAATTTGGTTGAGCTGGTGACCACACGACTGACCAACATGGCGGTCACGGGAAGGTAGAAGGCAGCTGATTGGTGGGTTAGTAGCTTCATTCAGTGGTGTGTTACAGCAGCAGTGTGGGTAGGGCACAACTGGCCAATTGAAGGGGTCGTCATAATGACGTCATACTTTTAGGGAGGAGAGGAAGGGGGGGGGGGTGGCAGAATTTTGTGAGGTAGAATATCGATGGAGGGGATGGGGTTCAGAAATTGTTACGTACTTTTAAATTAAATCAACTATGATTGACGTTGCATCCAAAGAGTCATTTTGAAAGATATTTTGGGTTAAATAAAAATCAAATTGAAGCATGATGTCATTTTATGAGGTTTGATTTTTTTTTGTGACGACGGGTAAGCAGGGAGAATCTTTTTTTTAAAGTGTGACGTCATTTATGGACGAGCCCTAAAGGCTAAAAACAACGTGGGCTGTAAACATGTGTATGTAAAGATGTAGCACACACTTTAGAAAGTAATGCAACAGTAACACATAATTTAACACAAAATTTAACAGAAATATAGCAGTGCATAACACTACCTATCAGTAATGCAATACAGCCCAAACAGTAATACGTGACGTAACAGATAAGGTAACAGTACCATAAAAATACAACAATAAGGCACAGATTCCAATCAAGTTAAAACATAACCGAAAACAAATGTAACATAAAAATAACACATACAATACATCCAGGCGTGTGTATGTAAAGATGTCACACACCATGACGCAAGTATGAGAAATTGAAGGCAAATATTTGACCAGCACTCATGCAAACAAACACAAGTAAGGGTAGAATAAGGCGTGGGAAAATGGTAGTTTCATGAGCAGAACCAAATACATTTTTTTTTTAAAAAACGATAGAAACAAAATGTACACAATCGTTAAGAGAATGAAACCCGTTGGTTATACAAACTCACTGCTACGGTAATAAAATACATCCATAATATGTCAACATTATGCGGTTTCTGAGCTATTAATATTTTTTTTA
This sequence comes from Physella acuta, assembly GCF_028476545.2. Lineage (NCBI taxonomy): Eukaryota > Metazoa > Mollusca > Gastropoda > Physidae > Physella > Physella acuta. The sequence goes on along the minus strand of NW_026731895.1, from coordinate 400,926 downwards.
CAATTTCTATTATTTAAACACAATTAAAAATAATCGTATCTAAATTACAAGAAGGCACTTGGGCGAAATTATGGTATTAAAGTCTCAGGATACAGGTAATTGCTTTGGTTTAAATTAAACAAATCAAAATGTTACAATCGTCAATGAATCACTTCGTTTACACGAGGAAATAAACACAAAATAACACTAAAAATATGAGTACATCTGTTCATAGGACATTTCAGAGAAATGTATTAACCACACTTTACTATCATATCATACAACATCAACCACACATATCAACCAAACACGTCAGCTCACATATCAACCACTCATATCAACCAAACATTAAAAACTACGCATGTCAATCCCACACATTAACCACACACGTCACACACACACACACACACACACACACACAACACTGCACGCCGCAAACTGATGCCATTGTAAACTACATATTATTACTTCCATTTGATTCCATCTTTAGATTCTTGCACCAGAAACCTCTTAACAAAGCTGCTCATGTAATGTGTAATGATATATTTAACACAGGACGGTTGGGTACTTAGTAAAGGCACTGAAGTGTGTAATTATATTTAACACAGGACGGTTAGGTACTTGGTAAATGCACTGAAGTGTGTAATTATATTTAACACAGGACGGTTAGGTACTAGGTAAAAGGTCATGTTGTGTGTAATTATATTTAACACAGGACGGTTGTGTACTTAGTAAAAGGTCATGTTGTGTGTAATTATATTTAACACAGGACGGTTGGGTACTAGGTAAAGGCACTGAAGTGTGTTGAATGTAAAAAAAAACAAAGTTTTTAAACGTGGCTCTAGAATTGATAGAGAACAAGGCTAACGCTCGACCACCAATGTTCAGCACCAGGTCTTAATGGTTTAACTTTCACATTTTCTGTAACTGTATGTGGTTTAACTTTCACATTTTCTGTAACTGTATGTGGTTTAACTTTCACATTTTCTGTAACTGTATGTGGTTTAACTTTCACATTTTCTGTAACTGTATGTGGTTTAACTTTCACATTTTCTGTAACTATATGTGGTTTAACTTTCACATTTTCTGTAACTATATGTGGTTTAACTTTCACATTTTCTGTAACTATATGTGGTTTAACTTTCACATTTTCTGTAACTATATGTGGTTTAACTTTCACATTTTCTGTAACTATATGTGGTTTAACTTTCACATTTTCTGTAACTATATGTGGTTTAACTTTCACATTTTCTGTAACTGTATGTGGTTTAACTTTCACTTTTTTTTCACATTTGTCTGGTTTAACTTTCAAATTTTCATGTTTTTTTTCCACCTGTTTGTGGTTTTACTTTCAAATACAGAGTACCCGTTTGCAGGAGCTTCAGGATAATTCGTGTTTGAATGTTTGCAACTTAAAAATCGCATGAATGAAGAGTCAAATTTCAAACTACATACGATCTACTGTTTTCAAAAGAGTGAAACTTTGAGAGACCATAACATATGGTGCAAAGGGTGAGGTCAATCGATGCATGCACACAGTGAAACTTGCACATTCCATGGAGCTATTGAGCCATGCTGACCTTCAAGGGGCAATGGTCAGTTTGTTTTACCGCAATGAAACTAGCAAATAACCTATCAAGTTATCTCGTTTTATTTTCGCGACATCAGATTGTAGATAAACAACTTGGTATGTTGAATGTTGAATGAAGACAAGATGTTGTAGCAAATCTATAAATACTGCTGCTTGTTAGCGACGTGTTCTAGTCTAGGGATCAAGGACGATTGACCAGTCAAAACCGGTTTCAAAATTGTCACGTGGTACACTCCTGATCGAGATTTCTGACATTGTCCAATGGTGATGAGCCGCCCAGATATGAGAGAAATCTTTTAATCTGTTTCGTATCGTTGGTCGCGGGATTAGCGGGATCGTTAGAGTGGGACATTGGAGGCTATTCTTGTTGCTACATAAACCATCCCCTGGGGGTCGGGTCGGTTTATCCTCTGTGTATGTGAGTCTGGGTCATAAAAACGCCTTTTATTGGCTGCTAATGTGTAGGATGACTTGGTCATGTGACCAGCTTATGAGATCTTTCTTCACGAGTTAGGAATTAAATCAACATCAAATTCGACTTGAAACGTAGAAGTACATCAACACGTTGCTTGACCTTTAGAGATTCCAGGTAAAACACTGACCTCAGAGAATTCAAGGAACACACTAAACTCAGATAGTCCAGGTAACACACTGACCTCAAACTAAGAGATAAATTAACACATTCGTTGACCTCAAACACACTCTGTGCAACGTTACACATTATGTCACATCTTCATTGTATCGGGGTGGGTCACAACGTTCGGTCAGATGACGTCATACTGGTCAGCACAGCCGGAGTCTTGTTGGGGGAGATGCTCTCCACGATGAGGGAGAGGCAGTTGAGGCTGGAGGCAGCGTTACCGGCAGCCGGCTCGTACCCTGGGGACAGAAGAAATAGTTGACGTGACTGACATGGTTATGTGCGTGTAAAGTGGTCAGGGCTGTAGATTAACCCAGATCCAATGTGGGCTAAGGTAGAGGTTAATGGCCTGAACATAATGTGACGTGGGCAGACAACAACGACGTGAATACAACAACATACACACCTACATCGGCTAACTTCCCTTGTTTTGAGAAATTAGTGTGAGAATTGTTGGACTTACATTAGAGACTTTCTACAATAAGGACGGTGGTCGTGTAGATGGGGGTAGATAATTCAAGATAGTCAAGTTTGTACCGCATTTCCTCCTCAAAAATACTTTCTCGACTTAGACACACACACACACACACACACACACACACACACACACACACATATATATAAATATATATATATATATATATATATATATATATATATATATATATATATATATATATATATACATATACATATACATATACATATACATATACATATACATATACATATACATATACATATACATATATATATATGGTAATGTTTACTTCAATGAGTTCTAAAGCCAGGACGCTCTTTTCACTTTTTAGTGAATTCTCTCCCTTAAACGTTTGAGTTGCCCCCCCCCCCCCCCCTTTCCCTCCCCTCCTACCTAGAAGACGAGCAAAGTGCTGAGTTTATTTATATTGCTAATGTTTCCTGCCTGCTCTTTTTTTCCTGTAATTGGCTGATGAAAATAAACTCGGCTTTCATTTTTACATACTTTATATCCTTCATCCGAGTGAAATAAAAATATACATATATATGTACATTTGTAGAATACCTCGCAGCTTAAAAAAAAATTTCACAACGTAACGTTCGTGAAAATATGTAATCCGTACCTGTAGATTTGCAAAATATTTTCAAACCCAAAATAAAATACGGCCACTAATGTTAACATTTTTAGTCGTGAAGGGGAAAAAATAATCTGAGTTCTCTCTCCCTTGCCAATGGTTTATCTTTCAGTATGGAGGTAAATATTTCAGCGGAGTCTGGATGAAGCGAGACGCCAAGACAACAACATTGAAGACAGCCAACATTCGAGGTCTGCTAACAACTTCTTAAACAGTTAAAAGATAGGAGGAAATCATAAATGATGGGGGGGGGGGGGGGGGGGTAAACTAAAATTAATAGCCATTTTAAGGCATATTTTGATTTAAGTAACGCTGAACTTTTTTTACAAGCTTTTATTTAACTCACTTCCTCTGTCGTCAGTCTGTCGTCAGTCTAGATAGAAACGCAGGAGTGAAAATTCAGACAGTTGTACTTGACCGATACGATTCACATTTGGCACGTGGGTCAAGACATGAAGACAATGCAATCTGAAACTAAATTTGATTTAATTTAATTAATCATAATTTTTTATGAATTAATTAAAATTTGGACCGAATCAGTAGGCATGTCAATCCAACCACACCACACGCGTCATCACTATCAATAGCTGCGCCATCAGGTTTAATAGCTGCGCCATCACGTTCAGTAGGCGCGCAATGGTTTTTAGTCATGTAACACTATTGTAAATAAAACATGTAAAGTACTGAAAAAAAATTCATAAAAAACGTTTTAATAACAAGCTTTTATGTAATGATGCACTAAAAAGTAGAAAATAAATTATACACTACTATTTAAATTACTATAAAGAAAAGCGTGGGTCACTTTAGTACCTATTGGATACCTTTACTAATATTTGAGAAGAGACCCACGCTTTTCTTTATAGTAATTTAAATAGTAGTGTATAATTTATTTTCTACTTTTTAGTGCATCATTACATAAAAGCTTGTTATTAAAACGTTTTTTATGAATTTTTTTTTTCTAATTTCATGAAATGTCGTTTTTTTATCTAATATTGTTTTTTAACTAACCATGCTATTTATTACTGTTGTATGATGATAAGGTATATTTATCAAAATGTTAAATTAGGATTTTAACGTTTTACAAAAAAATAATTCTCACGGAAAAAAAATCTTAAAGGAAAATGACTGTTATGATAGTCACACGTCATTTAAAAAAAATCACTAATGAAAACATATACTGAAGCGTAAAAAAGCAGATCTAGTTAGGTGTAGCTTTACGAAAGCTCAGGTTTAATGGCTACTGCCAGCATCGGTTTCTCTAATAAACGACCAAGGTCAGGGACGGGCCGAGAAATGCTCACAGAAAGTTCAAGACAGTGCCAGAGCTGACACTAACTGAAAACAAGGTCTCCGTCATCGGGCCGACACAAGATGCGATGTGTCCGGCTGTGTCAGACACACGATACGATGTGTCCGGCTGTGTCAGACACACGATACGATGTGTCCGGCTGTGTCAGACACACGATGCGATGTGTCCGTCTGTGTCAGACACACGATGCCATGTGTCCGGCTGTGTCAGACACACGATGCGATGAGTGTCAAATGGAATGGACACCTCAGGTGAAGCACAACCAGTAAATACCCAGCGATGTTCTTTAACATTTATCTTCAATTTTAAACCCTGAAAACAGTTCTTAGTCGGATCTTGTAAAAAAACGTTGTCCTCATGGCTTCGTGTGTATAGTTTAATCTGCTCTTCTTTAAAAAAAAATAAAAAAATAACCTCTGATTTCCTATGGTCTTGGTGTAAAGGCCTATAGTTCAATCGGCTTTTCTTTAAAACAAGACTCTAATATCCTGCATTTAGCCTATGTCCTACAAGTGTTCTACAAGAGTTCTTGTCATACTAGTCGTAATGTCCTATAGTGTTGACACCGTCGTACACTAAGCAACAGTCCTTCAGTTCTCCCAATGCTAACGCCATCCCTTCTATTTGCAGTATTGACAAATGGACTGACAAACTACTGTAGAATTGTTCTGACTGAAAGGGTGACTGCTGTCACATTCGGTCACCCAACACAACACACAACACAACACGCAACACAACACACAACACTACACCCAACACAACACACAACAGAACACCCAACACAACATACAACACTACACACAACACAACACACAACACAACACACAACACAACACAACACAACACAACACAACACAACACACAACACAACACCCAACCCAACACCCAACACAACACACAACACAACACACAACACACAACACACAACACACAACACAACACACAACACACAACACAACACACAACACTACAGAACTAACGTGGCATAGAACATATGTCGTAGCCAGGATTTCGTCCAGACCGAGGTTTAAAGTATTCTGGTAGTTGGTAGCGTCCATTTCTGAACCTAAAACAGTCAGCACTAAACTACAACAAAATGGGGAAAAAAATACAAAATGGGGAAAAAAATACTGCATAGGCCTAAACGGAACTATTTAATTGATTATTAATTGAATACACAACCGACCACTACTAAAATGTAGACAAAATAGAACACCTAAATGACCACAAGAAACGACCTGCCAAGATGACCACAAGAAGACCTATCTAGAAGAATCCAATCAAACTCGCGCGTAAGGTAACTCTACAACAACATTAATCAAAGATCGTCTGCGAGGTGAAGCCATGGCTTACCGCCCTTGTTCTAGCACCCAAAAAAAGTTGTGAAAATAGCCACAGTTTTCTCTGGCTTCTGGCCGCATTGGCGTGTCATCGGGGGCCTTTACACACGTGGGAATACGGGAGTCACGTGGTGTACTTGACCACGAGCGGCGCTGTTGTTATTGGTGGACACATGGCGATCTACATTCTACGCATGTCAAAAGTTGTCGTCTGCTTGTAGAGATGTTTGGCTGGGTGAAAACACGGCGTGTTTGTTGGTTCATCTGTTGTGTCTGTGGTCTCGCAGGTAATGTAGGCTGTCGTTTGATTGGTCGCTTGCTCTTGCAGCGATTGGCTCGATCCAACCATCACATGTCAGAAAATCAGAAAATTCATTCAACGCTACACACATGTCAATATCCTGAGTTGTTTTGATGTTGTTGTTTTTTTAATTTACTTATTTATTTACATTTTTTTTTGGTAATGCTATTTTGTCGATTATATATATATATATATATATATATATATATATATATATATATATATATATATATATATATATATATATATATATATATATATATATATATATATATATATATAATGCATGGTGTAATGAAGCCGTCCAAAGATTTTCTCCGCTACAAGAGCACTGAAGAGATCTTCATTAACGGTGGAAACATAACAGATCCACACGTTGGTGTATGGCGTGAGTGTGGGGCAGGGGTGAGGGTGGAGGGTGAGGTGGACGCAGCAAAGTCAAGTTGACTTGATGAGTTTACCAGACTTGAAATAATGAGATTTAGAAGATGCTGGTGTGGCGCCAGGCCCGCTCCCTGTCGAGGGGGAGGGGGGTGAGGGGGGGGGTTAAAAAATAAAATTAACTGCGTGATAGTTTTAAAATAAAGCGGCTGATGATATAGAGAGTTGAAACATTGCTCATTTTTAAAATTCATTTGTACTTTAATTAACTTAAATAACGATGGCATAACGTACAATTATCGTTTCTTGGTTTACGGTAAAATTCAAATTTAAGGTTTAGTTTTCTGTTTTCAAGATACCAGCTTAATCGATATTCTTGTGTACCAATAGCATCTGTTCTAATGGAATATAATTTGTTATGTGCCTCGATCGTCATTTCTATTAGCAGGGTTTTCTTTTAAAGTAATAAAAAATTCTCAGCGTGTAATAGCTACACAGTATCGATCAACACATTGGGTCATTCGTTTTTGTGGGTTGACCAATGGTCAACAGTCTGTCCAATGGTCGACCGAAATTATTCATTGTAGCATAACATACGCCTTTACTGCAGTACTGAATAAGTCGCGATGTTGTTGTTGGTATCAGTGTGATCGTTGGATTTGGATCGGATTAGGATTAATGTAGAGATACTAACAAAACAACAACAACACGTCATGCTGGTGTGTTGTTCAATAGCTACAGGTACATAGCCAGGCTTGATAGAGAGATGAAAAATGTCTTCGCTTAAGGTAATATACTAATATACTAACTGATGAGTTTAAGATAAAATACACCCCCCCCCCCTCCGCCCCAACCAACCAGCCGTTTACCTTTGCTTCAACCATGTTGTGTGTGTGTGTGTGTCTGTGTGTGTGTTGAACACGTAGAGTGTGTCAACCGTGGTGTGTGTGTGTGTGGTGGTGGTGGTGTGTAAAGCTCAACCTTGGAGAGATCGAACGAAAATCAAATTATATTTCGTTCATTTCACCAGCACTTTAAGTGGGTCTCACTAGGATAAATGTGGGACCAGCACTTTAAGTCGGTCTCACTAGAGTAAAGGTGAGACCAGCACTGTTTAAGTAGGATAAATGTGGGACCAGCACTTTAATAAGTCGGTCTCAAAATAATAAATATGAGACATGCACTTTAAGTGGGTCTCACTAGGATATATAATAGACTAGCACTTTAAGCCGGTCTCACTAGCATAAAGGTGAGACCACACACATGAAAAGTGAATGACGTAACTGTCTCATTACACTAGGACCCCCGGGGATTACACCAGGACCCCGGGGGTAGGGGCGACAAAACGTGGCAGCCTAATGAATGGCATCTCAAGGTAAAAGTCTGGAACTCTGCTATTCCTTTCTCCTCAGCTCTAAGCCTCTTGTGGTGCCACCCAATCTTTAAACTAGCACGTGATTTTTTTAAAGTACACTTTGTTGATTTTACTGTAAAAACAATGGTCTAGTTTCAAAGGGAAAATAAGTGTATTTAAAGCTATCGTTGACTCTATATTGCTACTTTAAAAAGTCCTATTGAAAGATTCATACGGAGTTTGTTTTATTTAAATTACGGATTTCCAATTTTTTGTTTGTTAGATAGGTTGTTTTTTGTTTTGTTTGTGTGTGTGTGTGTGTGTGTGTGTTCTTGAATGCATAAAACCGACTTTTTAAAATATAGAAATGTGATCAGCACTTCAGGTTTAAGTTGGATGGCAGGGGGCGGGGGGGGGGGGGGGGGGGGGGGGGGTAGGGGTGTTAGCAGAGTATGGGAATAAAATAAATCAACCACTTGTGTAGGTGTGGGTGTGGGGGGGGAGGGGGAGGGAAGGGTAAACGAAGCAGGTTGATTTACGAGAGAATTACCTCCACCCCCTACCTTTCCCCAAGTTTCAAATAACCTTCGTTCATCCCTCCTCCCACACTCCCCTCCCCCTCACCCCCCTCCCTCCCCCCCTCACACGCTGGTTCTCCCCGAGTGTCACATTACTTTGTGTTTGGTGTCTAAACACCGCTGGACATATTCCTCCGCCAGACCTTGATTAATAAATTTAAAGCACTCTATTTCCTCGCGGATGTCAAATAACCGGGAGGTAATTGGGTGTGTTTGTTGAGAGCGGCGTAGTAGTTTAGCGCGCCAGAGAAGTGATCTAGAACAATCCATACCGATCGTGGCCGCCTTCACGCCAGATAACGCCAGACCGAGGAAGACCTATTGCCGAAACATTCTTCTATGAACACGACCAGGATAAGTTAATTAAGACGAAGTTGTAATTATCTTTCGCTAAAATTTGATTATTGATTTAATCCTCGGAGGTAGAAGAAAAAAAAGTTGGATTAAAATATTCGCGAGAGTAAGGACTAGTTCAGGTACTCTGAAAGTTTCGACACAAGGTCTTCGTCAGCGTACTTGTGATTATCTGTAATTATCGATGATACCCACACTACCTGTTTTATTACTATCTGTACACATCTCACTTGCGGCTGAGAGCTAGACTGCTAACCTGAAAGTCTCGAGTTCGAATCCGGGTTTAAGTCAGTAGACCGTCCCTGAGTCCACCCAACTCTGATGCGTACCTAACTACGTTAGGGAAAGTAAAAGCGGCTGGGCATAGTGCTGACCACATTATTCCTTTAAATGCCGAGGTCACAGAGGAACTCTACTTCACTTGCCCAATAGACCATCAGGTTTGGGAACTTTACTTTGACTGCACATCTCACTACAGCTACAACTCCCATTTAACATAAATCAGCTGCATTTTTTTTTCGTTCTTATTTCCGGTAGGCGGATGACGGATCTTAGGATGGGACTTGAAAGAACCGGATTTTTGACAAACATGGCGCCTTACTTAATACACTAAGTACTGGGATTTGTTGAATCTTGGGAAGGACCGTGTTTCGTTAATTACTAGAGGGGGGGGAGAAAGAAGCTAAGACAAGAACTATTTGCTAATCGAAATACGCATTTTTTTAAAAACTGTAATAGATAAAAATGTAGTGGAAAAAAAGTGTAGGTTTTTTTTTTCAACTTTCGAAGACGGGTATAAAAATGGCACGGAATATTCAAAACTAGAAACTGAAAGGTGAACCTGGGTGCACGGAACAATCCACTTAAGTGAGCTAAAGATAGCCACGAGCCATGCGCGCGCGTCTGATCTGATTGGCTATCACGTTTCCCCACGCGCTCTCCACACACCCCTACTTTATGGCCAGAGAACAAAAATGGCGACAGCCTTCAGCCGGTTTGGGTCACGGCGCATGAACCGGTCGCCATAAAAACTTCCGGTTTATGAGGAGGGCCAGATAAGGGGACAACACGGTCGAGCCGGGTCTAATTCGGCGAAAGTTGGTTCCAGGGGCGGGCCCCTGTCACCCTAAACTTGAGCCCACCCCTCCCCCTGACAGGGGTGGTTTATCTGGCAGGCTGCAGGGTGCCCGCGACACTCTGGGGAGTGTGGGGGTGTTTGAACACTCTGCACCTCAGTGTAATCACTGCTTGTTTGTATGTTACCAATTATGTCGGCTGGAGAGATAAACAGTCTTGATATATGTTTTTAATCACATACAAATATAAATCACGTGATCTTGATAAAACAAACCCACATGCCATTTTCGGTAATTAAGATATATTGGCCATACATATGTATTTAAATAAATAAATAAATATAAATATACATATTTATTTAAGCCTCCATTTTTTTTTTAATTTATATACTAGCCATCAATACACTTTATACGGGCAATTCTGGTGACTTTTAGCTCTCTCCTCTTTACATATAGGCTACCCAGTTTTTCTTTTAGATATTTATCCCCAAGGAGCGGCACTTAAAACTTTCTACGGGAGGGTGGGAGTTAGGGGTAGCGGAAACTGGTTTTTCTATATTTTTTATAAAATACTTTTTTCAAATTCGTTCACGAAAAGTGTGTGTGAGCGGGGGGGGGGGGGGGGGGGGAGGGGGGTGAGGAAGAAACGGTAGCGATGTCTGAAGAAACTGCATACATTTGTACATATATTTATGTAGGCTGTTGGTGTTAATGGAGCGTGTACTCACCATTAGAATTGCTGTAATTGCCATTGTGATCAGAGCTCTGTGTTGAAGCTTGTCAGTGAAGTACTGGGGACTGTGCATGCCCTGACGACAGTAAACAAAAGGATTAAATTTAATCAATCAAAACGTTTTCACTTGTGTCTAAGGCAAAAACGTAACAGCTGTTTAAGTATGGAAGAAATACACGAATTTGAACTAATATACGTACGAAACACACACACACAAATACACAAACGCGCACACACACACACACACATAAATATACATATATATATATATATATATATATATATATATATATATATATATATATATATATATATATATATAATTAGAATGTTTCTATATAAACGGTCCACCCACCCAACCCCGCCCTCCCACGACTAGACCACGTGTACTGTCATATTGCCTGTAATGTTAGCTGGCACCCCCGTCATTGTCGACCGGCACCCTCACCCCTGGCCGAAGATAAATCCGACCCTGACTAAAGCGCGAGCGGATGCTAACGAGAGCTGAAACCATAGCGACACCTCCCCCCGGGTTCCGTCAGATAGTCGTGTCGTTATAAACGATCTCTGGCACTAAAGGTGACGTTTTGACTGGCGAGGGTGCCGACTTAATCACACACGTTTATTTAAACCCTAACCCGCCGCTTAACCAGAGCTGGTTGTCATAGCCAATTTTAGATTAACTAGCGAGATTGTGTGTGTGAGTGTGTGCGTGTTGTGCGTGTTTGTGCGTGTGTGTGTGTGTATGTGCGTGTGTGAGTGTGTGTGTGTGTGTTTGCCTGTCTGTGTAATGAGATGTGTGATAGATAAGTTATATTTTGGTTATCATTTGACTCGAAGTAAGTTGATATTTAAGACGTCATTTGATTATAAAATACTGACATAAACGTGAGTTACGAAACTCGAACATTTCATCCATAAATTATTACACCCCGATCAGCAATATTGCATATCATGTAGAAGCATACAAAACCACGCGCACTTAATCAGAGACAGCATACCTTATAGCACGCAGGAAAGACAGACACACTACTAGCAATTCCTAGCATCGACCAACAGAAAGCTTTTGATAGAGTAGATCATACATGGTTAATGAAATCGATAGATGCTTACAACCGAAGACCCTATTTTAAAACAGTGATCAAAATAATATATCACAATGCACACAATAATACACGGTAATTGACACAAGAATATTTCACATACAGAAATCAGATAGACAAAGTTGTCCTTTATCTCCCCACTGGGGCCATACTGATCAATGAAACAAAACACAATCGGGAAGCATAACAATACTGTAATACAACCATCTTTGCCAGAGCTGCATTAATAAACAGATACATCATTCCAAAAGTAATTTTCGTAGGTAGCGCCAAACTCTACAAAACCTAACTCATTTATTAAACTAACAAGCAGATTAGAGAATTTATTTTAAAATAAACATAATTAGAAACATTGGCCACAAAACCTTAAAACAAAACAAATTAAAACACCAAGATAGAACTAGGATAGAACCACATTATCCCAATTAGCACAATATTACACAGGGTTGAAAATAAACATTCTAAAAATTAAACATCACAACACCATAGAATGGAAGAAATGACATCGGTAGCTGTTATAAAGAAACGCTAACAGCATTCCAATGAATTAAAACATTATTGGCGGAGTTTCTTCCAGGCATCTCTCCCCCCCCCCCCCCTCGAACGTAATGGAATTTATATTACGCAGTGTCCGCTCACACACACACAATTTCAATTGAATCCTCCTCCCCCCCCCCCCCCCCAACCGGAGAAAAAAGTATGGAATAAACACATAAACACTAATTATTGGGGAAGACACAAACATTTACGACATCCTAATCTAATCACTCTTATACACAAAATTAGTTGGGCCAAGAAACACAATACAACAAACATTAAATATACATTTAGAAACTCATTACACCACAAGAAAGAGAAGTAGCATACAGGCTGATCTTTAACACATCGCCAGTTTCGCGCAAACTTAATTTCATTAACACGACTAGACGTTGACAAGAATATAGGACGAATCAACCAAAACAATTAGAACTGAAACACGAATACATGGACCAATTCGAATCAATTTCATCTTTTCGGTTAGAGTATGGACATCTTGTTCCCCCCCCCCCCCCCCTAGTTCAACGAGACTCGCGTTTGATGTCTGACGTAAGGTTGAATCCCACCGCCTTTGTAATTAAAATTCTTGGGACGCCAAAATGAAACATTGCCGAATATTCGAGCACTTCAAAGGTCGGCACTCGAGGAACATCAACACAAACTGCTTTCGTCATAAGAACCCACTCACCGCAGTGAATCGTCTCCCTTGATTCAAGCCTCAAACACCCCACCCCCTAGCGCTGGGAAGTAACGGACACGACGCCTAAGTTAAAGTGTGACTATGACGCTATTTAACCTGACCCCCCCCCCTCCCATACACACACACACACACACTCACACACCAGGGCTGGTGTGGGATACCTACATTGCGCCACCATCACACGGGAATATCATGCAGGGGTTATGTGGCACCCTAGATATAATGGCGCTGAAGTGGTCGCTTCGTTTAATTAATGACATTTTTTTTCACAAGGAGCAGCACATACTCAACAACATGCTCACATACATACAGACAGACAAACAAACATATTCATTTGAACTGAGACACACATACACAAGTACATATAGATACACCCAGAGACACACACAGATACACATGCATACTTAGACACACAGACAAAATGTATATATATATATATATATATATATATATATATATATATATATATATATATATATATATATATTACACACGTACACAGTTATATGGGTCCATATGTATACAGGTGCCAACACTTACGTAGACATTTATATTTATATACACAGAGACACACACGCATACAAAGAAGCAAGAAAAGAAATCCACCTAGATACTCAGGCGTACAAGAACGTACACAAACAAGCATCCTTTCACACACATACACATGCACGAGTACATTAAAGCCTAGGGTTGAACGTGTACAAAGATCGAGAACGTTTGACATGGACCGATTCAAGTTTTTTTTTTTAAATTAACACTAGACTTTTTAAAAAGTTCAAGAAAGATTCAAAACAAAATACAGCTAATACTGAAGTTCTCCTCTAGGGCGAGTCCGAGGCTAAAAATTACAAAGCAAATGAATGAAATATGTCGAGAAAATTGTCCTGGCGACCTGGTAGCGCGGTGGTTAAGTGAGCGTTAAGTGTGAGCATCGTCCGGAGTGCAAACCTCTTCAGGCGAGAGGAGGAGGGGAGGGGGGAGGAGGGGGAGGGCCCGGTGTACCTCTCTACCTCATCTCTTTTTACCAACGATAATTCTCCCAAATTACTGGAACCGGTGTCAGGTAGGCGAACACACTGTCTGACACACTATACACCTGGACATGGCTGGGTACCTAATGTACACACCATAATGGTGTCTTGACATCATATAGGGGTGTATGACCACACCATAACAATGTCTCGACATTATATGGGGGTGTATGTACACAATATAACGATGTCTCGGCATCATATAGTCGTGTAAAAACACAACATAACAGACGTTCGGACATCACATGTTATACGAAGACAGCTTAGCGGTTAGTGTGATATCATTAGATGTATGACAACACTAGAACAAACATTTGACAGCATCTGATGTTGTATACACCCACGTCTGATGGATGTTTTCACCGTGACCTAAGTTCTCAATACAGTCCGTAGTTCTGTGAGGTAATATTGGATTGTGTTATTATTTTCGCCGCCAATCATTCCTTATTTGACCGCCAACATTATTCAATGCTATACAATAACAAATTGTAAATAGTTTCGTTATAAAACTGATGTAATTATACAAAAATATCATGTCTACTCCCTACAGGAAGGTAATTACCACAATTAATTACCCACGGTGTCTGTAAAATCAAAGTTCCAGAACTTTCCCAAACCCGAGCATACATTCTCCAACCGGAAGTAGCTTTTTTCTTGCACCGCATGACGTCACCGCTGACTGGTCGCGACCAGGCGGAGTGCGCATGTTCAATATTGTGTAACTTCCCGTGGGCCCATACAGACCCCACATCAAACTCCCAGCACGAGCACCAGGGGGCTCCACTCGAATCACGTGATACCCGGGCCGGGGCGACGAGGTTTGCTCTCATTAAACTTGAGCTCACCGCACGGCGCCGCCTTTAATCCACTTAGCTCCCACCTTTGTGAGCTGACGATCAAAAGCTCCAAAAAAAAAGAGGAGCTGTTCGCTTGAGTGCCCACCCCCGGGATGGGAGCATACACCACACGGAGGGCGATCCGGGCTCATGGGGCCGCATGAGCCCAGTCTAACCGATTTTACCATCTTGACGCTCTTTAGATCTTTTAATCCCAACCTGGCAATTAATCCATTACTAAACCGTCGGTACTTTAATGCTGCTCTTAGTCTTAGTTAAACGTTTCAAACCATATTTCTCGTTATTTGAAGTTTTGCCTTCAAATAAAACAACGAACATTTAGATTGGCAGGCTATCTTGGCGAAATATGCACAAGAAAATAAATGTCGAAGAGCCTGATATGCAGGAATAATTAGACAGAATAATTCAAACGTTTTTTAGTGAAAGAAATTAAAGAACCGTTTGTGTCCTTTTCTGTGATCTCAGAATTTGTAGGAATAATTAGGGTGGCGTAATGTCTTTGTTTGAGTTTGGCACCCATTAGAACTGAGTGAACTCAGGGACCTTTGGTAAACCGGAGCTACAGAAATACAAACCCTAGCCTTCTGGTTAGGGATCGTGTAATCGTCCACCGGACCACGACGCAACTTGACGCAATTTGATTGTATAAAACTTCTGCAACAAAATCGAGTCAGATAAAGAATGAGTGTGTAATGTATGATCCCAGTTTCTACTGATGTTGCTGTTGTTGAATCAGGTGCTGGCGTGTCTTTAGTCTGGCGTGTCTTTAGTCTGGCGTGTCTTTGGTCTGGCGTGTCTTTGGTCTGGCGTGTCTTTAGTCTGGCGTGTCTTTAGTCTGGCGTGTCTTTAGTCTGGCGTGTCTTTGGTCTGGCGTGTCTTTAGTCTGGCGTGTCTTTAGTCTGGCGTTGGTGTTGCTGTCGTTGAATCCTGTGCTGGCGTGTCTTTAGTCTGGCGTTGATGTTGCTGTCGTTGGATCCGGTGCTGGCGTGTCTTTAGTCTGGCGTGTCTTTAGTCTGGCGTGTCTTTGGTCTGGCGTGTCTTTAGTCTGGCGTGTCTTTGGTCGGGCGTTGGTGTTGCTGTCGTTGAATCCGGTGCTGGCGTGTCTTTGGTCTGGCGTGTCTTTAGTCTGGCGTTCATGTTGCTGTCGCTGGATCCGGTGCTGGCGTTGGTGTTGCTGTCGTTGGATCCGGTGCTGGCGTTGATGTTGCTGTCGTTGGATCCGGTGCTGGCGTTGATGTTGCTGTCGTTGGATCCGGTGCTGGCGTGTCTTTAATCTGGCGTTGAACCGTCTCGACCAGCCTGACTCCCAGGGACGAAGCAGACGTTAAAAACCGGTTTAAAAGCCATCAGCATTGTCTCGCTTGACGCGCCCTGCTGACGAGGGGCCATAACTTGTGGCGGGCTGTGACAAGGTTCCCATAGCGACTGCTCCACGCCCCATTTGCAGGAATCCCCGGATGCCAGAATACGGTCCGGCTACGACTCGAGGAAGAAAAAAAAATACGAGACCGCCGATACACACATACGTTTAATTGCTTTCAGACAAGACGTTTTTTCTTCTCTCCAAGGGAGCTAATGTCTTAGTTTAGGTTGCTTCCCTTGGTTGTCTTTCATCCTCGCCCTGTTATGTACCATTAACAATTTGGCTCGGCTAATAAAAAACCTTAACTGCACATTACAAATGAAAGCAAACTAAAAAGCATAAATAAACAAACACGGGAAACGAAATCTCCAAAGAGGTTTAAAATAGTTCACGGGGTAAAGATACAAATTAACCTTACTAAGCCTAAACCCAGTTGGCGTTTTTTTTTTCTTCTTATAAATCTATTCTTAAACGAACCTTCGCCTCAATTTCTTGCTAGTGAAGTTCCAAGCCAGTAAATGATTTAAAACGTACTTCTCGCCACTGTGGTAGAGGTGGGGGAGGGTGGAACCCACCCGCATAATAACTCATTGCTTAAATTAGGCTGTCATTCAAGAACTCCAGAATGGCACCTCTGAAAATTCTAGGACGACAAGAAGCCCGCTCTAACCCGCACAGCCGTTTCAAAACTTTGAAATGCTCAATTTGAGCGGCAGATTTCTGGAAGCGAATCTATTATCTTGGGTTACCGTGGTAATTCAGCGCGGTTTCCAGGCTCGTCACATGGGCATGAACTCGATGAAATAAGTGGTAAAATAGTTTAGCTTATCGCCCTTTTTGTGAGTTAAGGTTCTTGATAAAATCATCGTTTTGTCGCATTTTTTTTTTCTTTAAAAAAAAATGGTCTTGCTATTATAATGTTAGGAAATTGGAAGTCCCTTTGAGTCATGAGTGTTACTTTTAGTTTAATTTCACTGACTTTTATTTCAAAAAGGCTTATTTATATTCAAAAACAAAATATATTTACCATCTATAATTTATAATATTCCTTATTTAAGCTACATATACACTCATAATTATTCTACAGCCACGAAAAACGCATTCGAATTCAATTAAAAAGTTTACTTAATAAATAGAAAGATGTTTTTGTTTTCAACTAAATCTGAAAACTATTTTTAAAATTCTATTTTTAGCAATCACAAGACTTGCAGATTACCGATTACATCTGCTATCAGCATAGCTCTATGTCATCCATACAACATCACCTCTGTCATAGGCGAAACAGCAACAGATTTACTTGAATTCGATTCATGTTTCACACACAGCGAAACAACTCACAAAACTAATCACAACAGCATTTAGCCGTATTTTTTTATAATAAAAAATTAGAAACAGTAATTCATGAAGTCAACAAAACTTCTCCGTTTCAAGAGATCTACGATAGGGGTTGTCATCAAAGTACTTTATCAGAGCCCCCACCCTCAACCCGTCCCCCGTCCCCCACCCACCAGGTCCCGTCCCCCCTTCCTCACACCTAAAAGTTTGGACGTTCAGTTCTCAGTCTCTATATGCAACTTGCAGGCACGGCCATAGACCGGCTAGCGAGTCCGGTTACATGGCCGGCCAAAGAACCGGCACAGGGTGGCGCCGACGTCAGTGCCGGGTCACAGCCGGTAAATCTTCGCCTCTATTAAGTGTCAACATCCGCCCCGACCCCGGGGTCTGCCCGTGGCATCGTGTTCCGGATGAGTGAGTGAGAGCAATCCTCTGGAAACGTCGTGACACTGGGGGAGGGTGTGGTGAGAGGGGGTGGGGGTGGTGAGAGGGGGTGGGGGTGGTGAGAGGGGGTGGGGGTGGTGAGAGGGGGTGGGGGTGGTGAGAGGGGGTGGGGGTGGTGAGAGGGGGTGGGGGTGGTGAGAGGGGGTGGGGTGGTGAGAGGGGGTGGGGGTGGTGAGAGGGGGTGGCGGGATGGCCTGAAATGTGAGCCCGGCACTTCTCGGCATACCGGGCGTTCATAATGGGATGACAGACGATTGGAGCCTCTGTCTCCCGGAGTGCTACAGCCAAAAATGTGGTGCCAGTTGATGCATGGCTTGGTCATTCTAGCATCAAATATATGGCATGAGATCTTGCTTTTTTGCACATATTTGAGACGGTTGGGATCTTTTAGTACAATTAAATTATTTTTGGAAACAATTAGTTACAGAGAGTGCCTGGCTTTGTTCCAACACTTGGCTGATCGTCTAATGTTTTTGTTATTGAGACCTACTTTAGAAACAGCGCCAAGACCTAGTTTTGGAAACTCCGTTTTGAAATCCCGCGTCAAAGACTAGATTCAGAAAAAAATTCAAAATCATCCGAATTAGGAGTTAAAATTTCGAAATGTGACAAAGAATGGAGACCTTTGGAGAGTTAAAACCTCTTGTGGGGACCTTTTGATGAGACCTATTGGTGAAATGAGACATTGGGTTTTTAAAAGGTGCTAGTGCACATGAAGGGCTAGTGGTGAGAAAGTTTGGAAAGTTGAGACCTATTGGGTGAGTGTGTAGGTATAGCGTGGGAGTGTGTAGACCTGTGTAAGTGTATAGACCTAGTGTGTGAGTGTGTAGATCTAGTGTGGAAGTGTGTAGATCCAGTGTGTGAGTGTGTAGATCTAGTGTGAGAGTGCGTAGATCCAGTGTGTGAGTGTGTAGATCTAGTTTTGGAGTGTGTAGATCTAGTGTGTGAGTGTGTAAATCTAGTGTGTGAGTGTGTAGATCTAGTGTGTGAGTGTGTAGATCTAGAGACAGTGAGGCAAAACTAGAAATAGAGAGTGGGTAAACTACAAACAGAGTGGGTACACTACAAACAGAGTGGATACACTATAAACACAAAGTGGGTACACTAAAGAATGGGTACACTATAAACAGAGTGGGTACACTACAAACAGAGTGGATACACTATAAACACAAAGTGGGTACACTAAAGAATGGGTACACTATAAACAGAGTGGGTACACTACAAACAGAGTGGATACACTATAAACACAAAGTGGGTACACTATAGAGTGGGTACACTAGCAACAGAGGGGGTACACTACAGAGTGGGTACACTACAAACAGAGTGAGTACACTATAGAGTGGGTACACTACAGAGTGGGTACACTACAAACAGAGTGGGTACACTAGCAACAGAGTGGGTACACTAGAAACACTGACGCCCGTAGTAAATAAACCCTGACACCGACACAGTGTACCGACCCAATGACTTTAGCAGTTAAGTGTAGCACGTGAGTTACCCAATCGCTCACATCTGCACGCCATCAAGGCCATCAGAAGTGTTCGGTTTCAGCAGACGAGAGCCTGGCGTATTTCTGCCCGGCATTTCTGCCCAGCATTGCTGGCTGTTTTTTAAGCTTTAATTTATTGTCAAGTCCATTGTAAAAATGACACTTGGCATTGCGTAATGAATCATAAAGATGATTATTCACGCGACTCCTTGATTTAAATTATGGGCATCTTTTTTCTGTCAACACCGGAATGACACAAACCCGTGTTTGTCGTCATCTCACATGAGTTCTACTGTGTTTTTCTTGGTTGGCCCAGTAAGGTAATGTTTAGAAAATTAGAAAATTTTGAATTCAGCTGTTGAGAAAACGAACATTTAAATGGTAAATTTTAGCTTTATTTAATTAACAGATTGTAAATTATAGAGAGGGGAGAATTGGTGGGTGGGGGGGGGGGGGAGGGAGCTATTTGCCCTAGGCTGTAAAACAATGGAACAAACATCAGAAAAAAGTGTATTCGATTGTTTTTACAACTTTTCGTGAATAAAGAGTTGATTAACTAATAATTAATGATGAAATGAAGTTTTCCCGGGAGAAAGAAGGTTAAAAAAGTTTCGATAAATTGTACTTGCATAGAAAAACTCAAGTTCCGCCTCCAATTAATGCATTTTTATTTCCTTGAGTAAACAAAAAAAAATCGAAATCTTTTTAAACGAATACAACACTTCCGGTAAACAAAAAATTGTGGATAAGCTAATGATTAATTAATTCGATTTAGTCTGGAGGCAAGCGCGAGGCACGTGTTTTATCGTCCGTTGTTAAAATGTTTGTTTTTATAATTGCCCCTTGAGTCGCCTCACTAATAGACGCAGGCGGCAACACAAAAACCGGAATATTGTTTAATGAGAGATGACGTCACCGGAAGTCGATCTGATGAGAACGAAAGTTGAGGAAACACAAGCGGAGTGAGTACCGTATTGTTTCTCGAAGGTAAGAAGGTCGTCTTTGTATTTTCATTTGGTAATTAACATCATCAACTGCAAAACAATTATAAATGATGCACCACTTGACTTGTAAAGTAAGAAAAATAAACAAAAAGATAATGTTTTTAAAATGAATTTATGTCGAATCAGCAAATTTGAAATATGTTTGCTTTCTTTACAAATACCATATATATATATATATATATATATATATATATATATATATATATATATATATATATATATATATATATATATATATATATATATATATATATATATATATATATATATATATATAGTTTTATTTGTGCAGGTGAAGAAGACTGTGTCCATATGTAATTCTTTGTATTGTATGTCAGCCATCCAAGCACAACTTGTTTATGAAGAAAACCACCGAGCTACGCTAATCTAACGAAGAGTGTACTATGAAGTCTTAATTCCATTCCTTCTTCGGGCTTAAAATCATAAATCGGAATTTGATGTATACTGACGCGTGACTCAAGACTCATGCCAATAAACAGAATCGTCTGCTAATGTAATACCAGACTAGATGTTACATGAAAATATTTTTTATTTTAAAACAATGTTTCAAAGTATATCCGCGGCGCTAGATGTGTAAACGCTGTATTTTACACAATCTAGATTGCCATTATCAAGCATTTTAATCTCAAACCTTGTCGACGTGCCGATGTTTGTTTGGTTACGAAATGCGAATATTTATCAGCCCTAAGTGCTATAGCAGAGACGACATATAAAAGAAACGTCCGTCTCGTGTTACTAGCTGCTCCTTGCGCATGCTCAGCTACACTAACCCTCGTTCTGACAGCGGAAACAGACAAATGGCTTGCTGGGATTGTGGGTACGCCAGCCTGGCGAATACTCACCTTACACCGTGCTCAATGCGGGGAGAATTCCTTTCCGGCTTGAGGGGCCCCCGCTAGAATTCCACCACCCCCGGGCGTTCGGATGATGTGAGGATCTTCACGGAGCGGCATGTTCAGGGATCATTTATATTCAATAGAAAACAAACAGGGGATGTTGCCGGGGTAGTTAGAGTAAACCAAATTAAGTGGTCCCGACATGGGAATATCTGTGTTGCATTGGGTTAAGCTCAGGTTTGGGTTAGCTAATTTGTTAACAAGGTTTTATCAAATTAGCAATGATCCGCGGCTCTGGATTATGTCGGGGGAATCTTCTGGAATTATGACTCACGCTGATCAAATGTCTGGGAATACATGCTTAGCTTTTATGCTCTGTTTATCCTTGTGGCTAATTAACGAGCACATTTGTTACATTGTGTACACTGGTTGCGGCTAATTAGCCCTCAGATATACGATACATAATGTATATATTCGTGTGACTAGTGAAATAAGAAATGCGTGTGAACTTATATTAATAGGCTGACCACGATTTAACTAAAAAAAGTATTTGATCACACGTAAACTATCGGCCAAATAACTCATATTTCATCCAGATCTTTGATTAGTCGCGCGACCTTGACAATGAAGCTAGCTAGAAATCACTGAACCGTGTGATTTGTTTACATGTGTACTGTGTTTGACACGGCTTTTCTCTTGTCTAATATTGACGTTATTTTACAATACAGGCATGTTGAAATCTCTACAAAATATCTTTGCTTGTTCACGTCATCTAAATAATTAGTTTGTTTTATAGGGTCACGCCATTTTTGAAGAGTCTATTTTAGTTATTAAAATTAAAAAAAAATTAAGTTTTATAATAATAGTGATAAAAAAAACCAAGCCAATCAAGCCATCAACAATATGATGACAATTTCCTCCTATAATATCAATTTCAATTCGTGTTTTCATAATCTCAAGCCCAAAATGTAACAAAACGTAACTGCAACAAAATATAATCTAAGCCACATAATGCTAAACAAAAACCTCGTGACCAAAATGTTGTAAAAAATGGACAGAACTTCATCGCCGAAAACTAGCGCATCAGAAGGTTCTGTCGTTATTTTCAAACAAGAAGACCTCGGTATCGCCTTATCTCAGGCGACGTATTAAGCTGTTTGTTAATTGCTGGAAACTAATCAAAGCCCAACACCAAATGAAACATCAACAATGGCGGGCGTCTGTCAGCAGAAGTCAAAAGATGCTGGCGATACCACTGATGACGTCACCACGGGCACGAGGCGAGGGTTTAAAACTTAATGATCGCATTAGCGGGCCCTTCAGTGAGACGCTTACTGCTAGAGTCTCACCATTAGCGGGCCCTTCAGTGAAACGCTTACTGCTGGAGCCTCAAGAGCAACTTTTAAACTGGTTTTGGGCGAGATCAAAGAAAAACGTCCGGAACTTTTCTCCCGGACCGGTGTAACTTGTCGGCGCGGGATGAGAGACATGATGAGCGGACAAGAGTTGCCGTTCCTGACAAACGTTGCCATGGAAACTGCGTGTACACGAGCTAAGATGTTAGATATTCAAACAGTTTTTTTTCTGGACTTTCTTCAACATATATTAGTATTTTACGATGGTTCTCCCCCTCCCCCATTCCACCCGAACCATTTTATATATATTTTTTAATGGCTACAGAAGGTCAGAACATGTGGTCATTAAGCGTAACTGACGTCAAGCGTTCGTGCTAAGGTAACTGCTTCAAGAAATCTGCGCGATTGAAACACCTTCAAGGATAGAACATTTTCACTTGACTTCAATCTCAAGTTTTATCTATATAAATCGTATGTGAAGGTATGAAACATAGCACACAATGACATTCGTTTGATATGCTGTAACATACAGGACGTGGTCACTGGCGTTTGCTGACCTTAGGGTTTAAGGTCAGATAAGTGCAACCCTTCAATAGTGGTTTAGTCAAAGGTTAGTGCTACCCTTCAATAGTGGTTTGGTCAAAGGTTAGTGCTACCCTTCAATAGTGGTTTGGTCAAAGGTTAGTGCTACCCTTCAATAGTGGTTTGGTCAAAGGTTAGTGCTACCCTTCAATAGTGGTTTGGTCAAAGGTTAGTGCTACCCTTTAATAGTGGTTTGGTCAAAGATTAGTGCTACCCTTCAATAGTGGTTTGGTCAAAGGTTAGTGCTACCCTTCAATAGTGGTTTGGTCAAAGGTTAGTGCTACCCTTCAATAGTGGTTTGGTCAAAGGTTAGTGCTACCCTTCAATAGTGGTTTGGTCAAAGGTAAGTGCTACCCTTCAATAGTGGTTTGGTCAAAGGTTAGTGCTACCCTTCAATAGTGGTTTGGTCAAAGGTAAGTGCTACCCTTCAATAGTGGTTTGGTCAAAGGTTAGTGCTACCCTTCAATAGTGGTTTGGTCAAAGGTTAGTGCTACCCTTCAATAGTGGTTTGGTCAAAGGTTAGTGCTACCCTTCAATAGTGGTTTGGTCAAAGGTTAGTGCTACCCTTCAATAGTGGTTTGGTCAAAGGTTAGTGCTACCCTTCAATAGTGGTTTGGTCAAAGGTTAGTGCTACCCTTCAATAGTGGTTTGGTCAAAGGTTAGTGCTACCCTTCAATAGTGGTTTGGTCAAAGGTTAGTGCTACCCTTCAATAGTGGTTTGGTCAAAGGTTAGTGCTACCCTTCAATAGTGGTTTGGTCAAAGGTTAGTGCTACCCTTCAATAGTGGTTTGGTCAAAGGTAAGTGCTACCCTTCAATAGTGGTTTGGTCAAAGGTTAGTGCTACCCTTTAATAGTGGTTTGGTCAAAGGTTAGTGCTACCCTTCAATAGTGGTTTGGTCAAAGGTTAGTGCTACCCTTCAATAGTGGTTTGGTCAAAGGTTAGTGCTACCCTTCAATAGTGGTTTGGTCAAAGGTTAGTGCTACCCTTCAATAGTGGTTTGGTCAAAGGTTAGTGCTACCCTTCAATAGTGGTTTGGTCAAAGGTTAGTGCTACCCTTCAATAGTGGTTTGGTCAAAGGTTAGTGCTACCCTTCAATAGTGGTTTGGTCAAAGGTTAGTGCTACCCTTCAATAGTGGTTTGGTCAAAGGTTAGTGCTACCCTTCAATAGTGGTTTGGTTAAAGGTTAGTGCTACCCTTCAATAGTGGTTTGGTCAAAGGTTAGTGCTACCCTTCAATAGTGGTTTGGTCAAAGGTTAGTGCTACCCTTCAATAGTGGTTTGGTCAAAAGTTAGTGCTACCCTTCAATAGTGGTTTGGTCAAAGGTTAGTGCTACCCTTCAATAGTGGTTTGGTCAAAGGTTAGTGCTACCCTTCAATAGTGGTTTGGTCAAAGGTTAGTGCTACCCTTCAATAGTGGTTTGGTTAAAGGTTAGTGCTACCCTTCAATAGTGGTTTGGTCAAAGGTTAGTGCTACCCTTCAATAGTGGTTTGGTCAAAGGTTAGTGCTACCCTTCAATAGTGGTTTGGTTAAAGGTTAGTGCTACCCTTCAATAGTGGTTTGGTCAAAGGTTAGTGCTACCCTTCAATAGTGGTTTGGTCAAAGGTTAGTGCTACCCTTCAATAGTGGTTTGGTCAAAGGTTAGTGCTACCCTTCAATAGTGGTTTGGTCAAAGGTTAGTGCTACCCTTTAATAGTGGTTTGGTCAAAGGTTAGTGCTACCCTTCAATAGTGGTTTGGTCAAAGGTTAGTGCTACCCTTCAATAGTGGTTTGGTCAAAGGTTAGTGCTACCCTTCAATAGTGGTTTGGTCAAAGGTTAGTGCTACCCTTCAATAGTGGTTTGGTCAAAGGTTAGTGCTACCCTTCAATAGTGGTTTGGTCAAAGGTTAGTGCTACCCTTCAATAGTGGTTTGGTCAAAGGTTAGTGCTACCCTTCAATAGTGGTTTGGTCAAAGATTCGTGCTACCCTTCAATAGTGGTTTGGTCAAAGGTTAGTGCTACCCTTCAATAGTGGTTTGGTCAAAGGTTAGTGCTACCCTTTAATAGTGGTTTGGTCAAAGGTTAGTGCTACCCTTACATAGTGGTTTGGTTAAAGGTTAGTGCTACCCTTCAATAGTGGTTTGGTCAAAGGTTAGTGCTACCCTTTAATAGTGGTTTGGTCAAAGGTTAGTGCTACCCTTCAATAGTGGTTTGGTTAAAGGTTAGTGCTACCCTTCAATAGTGGTTTGGTCAAAGGTTAGTGCTACCCTTCAATAGTGGTTTGGTCAAAGGTTAGTGCTACCCTTCAATAGTGGTTTGGTCAAAGGTTAGTGCTACCCTTCAATAGTGGTTTGGTCAAAGGTTAGTGCTACCCTTCAATAGTGGTTTGGTCAAAGGTTAGTGCTACCCTTCAATAGTGGTTTGGTCAAAGGTTAGTGCTACCCTTCAATAGTGGTTTGGTCAAAGGTTAGTGCTACCCTTCAATAGTGGTTTGGTCAAAGGTTAGTGCTACCCTTCAATAGTGGTTTGGTCAAAGGTTAGTGCTACCCTTCAATAGTGGTTTGGTCAAAGGTTAGTGCTACCCTTCAATAGTGGTTTGGTCAAAGGTTAGTGCTACCCTTCAATAGTGGTTTGGTCAAAGGTTAGTGCTACCCTTCAATAGTGGTTTGGTCAAAGGTTAGTGCTACCCTTCAATAGTGGTTTGGTCAAAGGTTAGTGCTACCCTTCAATAGTGGTTTGGTCAAAGGTTAGTGCTACCCTTCAATAGTGGTTTGGTCAAAGGTTAGTGCTACCCTTCAATAGTGGTTTGGTCAAAGGTTAGTGCTACCCTTCAATAGTGGTTTGGTCAAAGGTTAGTGCTACCCTTCAATAGTGGTTTGGTCAAAGGTTAGTGCTACCCTTCAATAGTGGTTTGGTCAAAGGTTAGTGCTACCCTTCAATAGTGGTTTGGTCAAAGGTTAGTGCTACCCTTCAATAGTGGTTTGGTCAAAGGTTAGTGCTACCCTTCAATAGTGGTTTGGTCAAAGGTTAGTGCTACCCTTCAATAGTGGTTTGGTCAAAGGTTAGTGCTACCCTTCAATAGTGGTTTGGTCAAAGGTTAGTGCTACCCTTCAATAGTGGTTTGGTCAAAGGTTAGTGCTACCCTTCAATAGTGGTTTGGTCAAAGATAAGTGCAACCCTTCAATAGTGGTTTGGTCAAAGGTTAGTGCTACCCTTCAATAGTGGTTTGGTCAAAGGTTAGTGCTACCCTTCAATTGTGGTTTGGTCAAAGGTTAGTGCTACCCTTCAATAGTGGTTTGGTCAAAGGTTAGTGCTACCCTTCAATAGTGGTTTGGTCAAAGGTTAGTGCTACCCTTCAATAGTGGTTTGGTTAAAGGTTAGTGCTACCCTTCAATAGTGGTTTGGTCAAAGGTTAGTGCTACCCTTCAATAGTGGTTTGGTCAAAGGTTAGTGCTACCCTTCAATAGTGGTTTGGTCAAAGGTTAGTGCTACCCTTCAATAGTGGTTTGGTCAAAGGTTAGTGCTACCCTTCAATAGTGGTTTGGTCAAAGGTTAGTGCTACCCTTCAATAGTGGTTTGGTCAAAGGTTAGTGCTACCCTTCAATAGTGGTTTGGTTAAAGGTTAGTGCTACCCTTCAATAGTGGTTTGGTCAAAGGTTAGTGCTACCCTTCAATAGTGGTTTGGTCAAAGGTTAGTGCTACCCTTCAATAGTGGTTTGGTTAAAGGTTAGTGCTACCCTTCAATAGTGGTTTGGTCAAAGGTTAGTGCTACCCTTCAATAGTGGTTTGGTCAAAGGTTAGTGCTACCCTTCAATAGTGGTTTGGTCAAAGGTTAGTGCTACCCTTCAATAGTGGTTTGGTCAAAGGTTAGTGCTACCCTTTAATAGTGGTTTGGTCAAAGGTTAGTGCTACCCTTCAATAGTGGTTTGGTCAAAGGTTAGTGCTACCCTTCAATAGTGGTTTGGTCAAAGGTTAGTGCTACCCTTCAATAGTGGTTTGGTTAAAGGTTAGTGCTACCCTTCAATAGTGGTTTGGTCAAAGGTTAGTGCTACCCTTCAATAGTGGTTTGGTCAAAGGTTAGTGCTACCCTTCAATAGTGGTTTGGTCAAAGGTTAGTGCTACCCTTCAATAGTGGTTTGGTCAAAGGTTAGTGCTACCCTTCAATAGTGGTTTGGTCAAAGGTTAGTGCTACCCTTCAATAGTGGTTTGGTCAAAGGTTAGTGCTACCCTTCAATAGTGGTTTGGTCAAAGATTAGTGCTACCCTTCAATAGTGGTTTGGTCAAAGGTTAGTGCTACCCTTCAATAGTGGTTTGGTCAAAGGTTAGTGCTACCCTTTAATAGTGGTTTGGTCAAAGGTTAGTGCTACCCTTCAATAGTGGTTTGGTTAAAGGTTAGTGCTACCCTTCAATAGTGGTTTGGTCAAAGGTTAGTGCTACCCTTTAATAGTGGTTTGGTCAAAGGTTAGTGCTACCCTTCAATAGTGGTTTGGTTAAAGGTTAGTGCTACCCTTCAATAGTGGTTTGGTCAAAGGTTAGTGCTACCCTTCAATAGTGGTTTGGTCAAAGGTTAGTGCTACCCTTCAATAGTGGTTTGGTCAAAGGTTAGTGCTACCCTTCAATAGTGGTTTGGTCAAAGGTTAGTGCTACCCTTCAATAGTGGTTTGGTCAAAGGTTAGTGCTACCCTTCAATAGTGGTTTGGTCAAAGGTTAGTGCTACCCTTCAATAGTGGTTTGGTCAAAGGTTAGTGCTACCCTTCAATAGTGGTTTGGTCAAAGGTTAGTGCTACCCTTCAATAGTGGTTTGGTCAAAGGTTAGTGCTACCCTTCAATAGTGGTTTGGTCAAAGGTTAGTGCTACCCTTCAATAGTGGTTTGGTCAAAGGTTAGTGCTACCCTTCAATAGTGGTTTGGTCAAAGGTTAGTGCTACCCTTCAATAGTGGTTTGGTCAAAGGTTAGTGCTACCCTTCAATAGTGGTTTGGTCAAAGGTTAGTGCTACCCTTCAATAGTGGTTTGGTCAAAGGTTAGTGCTACCCTTCAATAGTGGTTTGGTCAAAGGTTAGTGCTACCCTTCAATAGTGGTTTGGTCAAAGGTAAGTGCTACCCTTCAATAGTGGTTTGGTCAAAGGTTAGTGCTACCCTTCAATAGTGGTTTGGTCAAAGGTTAGTGCTACCCTTCAATAGTGGTTTGGTCAAAGGTTAGTGCTACCCTTCAATAGTGGTTTGGTCAAAGGTAAGTGCTACCCTTCAATAGTGGTTTGGTCAAAGGTTAGTGCTACCCTTCAATAGTGGTTTGGTCAAAGGTTAGTGCTACCCTTCAATAGTGGTTTGGTCAAAGGTTAGTGCTACCCTTCAATAGTGGTTTGGTCAAAGGTTAGTGCTACCCTTCAATAGTGGTTTGGTCAAAGGTAAGTGCTACCCTTCAATAGTGGTTTGGTCAAAGGTTGGTGCTACCCTTCAATAGTGGTTTGGTCAAAGGTTAGTGCTACCCTTCAATAGTGGTTTGGTCAAAGGTTAGTGCTACCCTTCAATAGTGGTTTGGTCAAAGGTAAGTGCTACCCTTCAATAGTGGTTTGGTCAAAGGTTAGTGCTACCCTTTAATAGTGGTTTGGTCAAAGGTTAGTGCTACCCTTCAATAGTGGTTTGGTCAAAGGTTAGTGCTACCCTTCAATAGTGGTTTGGTCAAAGGTTAGTGCTACCCTTCAATAGTGGTTTGGTCAAAGGTTAGTGCTACCCTTCAATAGTGGTTTGGTCAAAGGTAAGTGCTACCCTTCAATAGTGGTTTGGTCAAAGGTTAGTGCTACCCTTCAATAGTGGTTTGGTCAAAGGTTAGTGCTACCCTTCAATAGTGGTTTGGTCAAAGGTTAGTGCTACCCTTCAATAGTGGTTTGGTCAAAGGTTAGTGCTACCCTTCAATAGTGGTTTGGTCAAAGGTTAGTGCTACCCTTCAATAGTGGTTTGGTCAAAGGTTAGTGCTACCCTTCAATAGTGGTTTGGTCAAAGGTTAGTGCTACCCTTCAATAGTGGTTTGGTCAAAGGTTAGTGCTACCCTTCAATAGTGGTTTGGTCAAAGGTTAGTGCTACCCTTCAATAGTGGTTTGGTCAAAGGTAAGTGCTACCCTTCAATAGTGGTTTGGTCAAAGGTTAGTGCTACCCTTCAATAGTGGTTTGGTCAAAGGTTAGTGCTACCCTTCAATAGTGGTTTGGTCAAAGGTTAGTGCTACCCTTCAATAGTGGTTTGGTCAAAGGTAAGTGCTACCCTTCAATAGTGGTTTGGTCAAAGGTTAGTGCTACCCTTTAATAGTGGTTTGGTCAAAGGTTAGTGCTACCCTTCAATAGTGGTTTGGTCAAAGGTTAGTGCTACCCTTCAATAGTGGTTTGGTCAAAGGTTAGTGCTACCCTTCAATAGTGGTTTGGTCAAAGGTTAGTGCTACCCTTCAATAGTGGTTTGGTCAAAGGTTAGTGCTACCCTTTAATAGTGGTTTGGTCAAAGGTTAGTGCTACCCTTTAATAGTGGTTTGGTCAAAGGTTAGTGCTACCCTTCAATAGTGGTTTGGTTAAAGGTTAGTGCTACCCTTCAATAGTGGTTTGGTCAAAGGTTAGTGCTACCCTTCAATAGTGGTTTGGTCAAAGGTTAGTGCTACCCTTCAATAGTGGTTTGGTCAAAGGTTAGTGCTACCCTTCAATAGTGGTTTGGTTAAAGGTTAGTGCTACCCTTCAATAGTGGTTTGGTCAAAGGTTAGTGCTACCCTTTAATAGTGGTTTGGTCAAAGGTTTGTGCTACCCTTCAATAGTGGTTTGGTCAAAGGTTAGTGCTACCCTTCAATAGTGGTTTGGTTAAAGGTTAGTGCTACCCTTCAATAGTGGTTTGGTCAAAGGTTAGTGCTACCCTTCAATAGTGGTTTGGTCAAAGGTTAGTGCTACCCTTCAATAGTGGTTTGGTCAAAGGTTAGTGCTACCCTTCAATAGTGGTTTGGTCAAAGGTTAGTGCTACCCTTCAATAGTGGTTTGGTCAAAGGTTAGTGCTACCCTTCAATAGTGGTTTGGTTAAAGGTTAGTGCTACCCTTCAATAGTGGTTTGGTCAAAGGTTAGTGCTACCCTTTAATAGTGGTTTGGTCAAAGGTTAGTGCTACCCTTCAATAGTGGTTTGGTCAAAGGTTAGTGCTACCCTTTAATAGTGGTTTGGTCAAAGGTTAGTGCTACCCTTCAATAGTGGTTTGGTCAAAGGTTAGTGCTACCCTTCAATAGTGGTTTGGTCAAAGGTTAGTGCTACCCTTCAATAGTGGTTTGGTCAAAGGTTAGTGCTACCCTTCAATAGTGGTTTGGTCAAAGGTTAGTGCTACCCTTCAATAGTGGTTTGGTCAAAGGTTAGTGCTACCCTTCAATAGTGGTTTGGTCAAAGGTTAGTGCTACCCTTCAATAGTGGTTTGGTCAAAGGTTAGTGCTACCCTTCAATAGTGGTTTGGTCAAAGGTTAGTGCTACCCTTCAATAGTGGTTTGGTCAAAGGTTAGTGCTACCCTTCAATAGTGGTTTGGTCAAAGGTTAGTGCTACCCTTCAATAGTGGTTTGGTCAAAGGTTAGTGCTACCCTTTAATAGTGGTTTGGTCAAAGGTTAGTGCTACCCTTCAATAGTGGTTTGGTCAAAGGTTAGTGCTACCCTTCAATAGTGGTTTGGTCAAAGGTTAGTGCTACCCTTCAATAGTGGTTTGGTCAAAGGTTAGTGCTACCCTTTAATAAAAGTGTGGTTAAAGGTTAGTACAACCCTCCTATAGTGGTTTAGTCAAAGATTAACGCAACCCTCTATAAGAGGTTTTGACCTCTATCAAGCAAAATATTGCGATAAAGATGGACTGGATATAAGAAAACAGGTAATTTTCAAAAATTCCATCAAGTGATAGAATGTAGGCCTACGTCATCTTTTATTGTATCGCGATTTCTCAATGAGGTCTCGGCACGTTAAATGTTTAATCTCTAAAAGTTTCTCGAGTTTAGTTCAATTTAAAGTGTTTTAAAGATTGAAAGACGGTAGATAGGTTTAGTAGATAGGTTTAGATAGGTTTAGTAGACTGTGTGGAGACTGCCTTCAATAAAGGTCGCAGCGTATACCACCGTAAAACTCTGTTGACTTTATAACAATCAAAATCAAGCAAGGACCAAAATAACTATGCTAATTCGCAATTGTAGATCCATTCAAAGGGTCTAATCCTGAAAACGAATTTATTTGAAGTAGCGTGTCTTTCCCTCAGCGACGCGGGCCGTTCTCACGCTATTAAATAAACACCATCGTTTAGTTTTTAATTACGTTCGGGAGAGGGTGAGAAAAAAAAAAAGCTTTTTGCCAAAAATACAATCATTCCATTAGGCGGGACCAACACTTCATTCCACGCCGCCGCCATCTTGGACTTCACTGTAATGAGCTCAGGACGCCTTCCGGTAAGGGAAGTCACTCGGAACAAAACGGTCTTCGCGTGGAAACCTTAGAGCGTTTATTCTCTGATGCGATGACGTTAATAATGACGACGGTAATGCCGATGCTGTCAGGGCCGACGATGGGGAAGAGCCGATATGAGAATCATTGAAAATTGGCTTTGAGCGTTGAGAAGCTTGAAGATGTGAGCGTGTGAGAGACGGAGGGGGGGAGGGGGGAGGCCCGGGGTGGGGGGTTGAGCCGCGGTGCTAGACTCGGGCTTTGAGCTGTAAAGTTGAGCAGTTCTTAAACACCAAGCCCGCAGCTTAGAAGATCGGGGGTGAAAGCTGGGTCGGCTGAACAGGGAGAAACTAATTACAATATTTACGTGCACCCCCGCTGCGCTCTCAAAACATGGGGTGGGGGCGAGAGAGGGAGCGGGGTTGGGGTGGGGACGCGTAGGTTAACATTTTGATGACGTGTTCGCATACGCAAATTATTTTTAATACGCCTGATGATTTGTTAAAATTGTTTAAATAATTAACATTGCGTGGTACGTGAAGTAATTGCGGTATCAATCGGCATTCAACTTACAAACAATGAAATAGTAAATGATGCTTACATAAAGTTTTATTTTAGTTTTGTGAGAATTGGAAAATACGAATATAAATACCGAATACTATAATATTAAACTGTTGCAAAGAGCAAAACGAAGATATTTGTTTTAAGACCATTATTCATTGGGAGATTTTAATTCATTTTTTCACAACCGTAACTTTTGACCAATATTATGTTCTGACCCACCAACGGCCCACCAATCCACTGACCCACCGGCCCACCGCGGCCCACCACTACATTAACTAACGAGGCTAGGTGTTCTAAATGCCCTTTCTGAATTAAATCCTGTTACACGAAGTAAACAAACACTTCCCCTAGAATTTTTATTTTGTTGGAGGCAACATTTTACAGGAAGTAAACAAACATTTCCCATAGTCAGCACGACATTTACATTCATCCAGGCTTTTGAACCTTTTTTTTTACACCCTACGTCACTTCCGTGGTGTGACCCGCGACCAACAGCGCTCCCAGATTTTATAAGCTCTAGTTAGCTCAGCCGATAAGGGGAGCAGCCCGCTGACAAAAAACGTTTTTAGATAATTCTTATTTCATCTTTTCCTCCACGACATGCGCCCCGGGGGTGGGGGGGTGAATTTTATTTCTGGTCTTGGTGGGTTAAAGAAAGAAGAAAAAAAATGTGGGAGTAGTTTACGGCGTCGTTCTGTTCGCCAAGTCGCCGTAGTGGATGTGTTTTTCACGTGTAAAGAGTGTAAAAATGTGAGTAATTCTAGTCAAGTTTATCACTTATCACAGGCCGAGGGGAATATTAGCGCGGCGGGCTGTGGCCAGGTTTCTGATTAACAGGCCAAACATCCACCCACCCGGCAACTCAAGACGTCTTGTTACGTCCCCTGCAGCACACGACCTATAAAATAGGGACCAATTTGTGCCAGAATAAACTACTTCATGGTAACTCAAAGTTATAAACAGGTAAAAAAAAAAAAACGAATGCCAATTTACGCTGGAAATGTGAATTAATTGAAAAATCTGGATTTATGTGGGTTATTTACGAGGTACCGAAGAAAGTTTTTAGATTTTTTTGTAGCATAAAAGTGTGAGCGAGATATTTTAATTACAAGAACACGAGAATCAGTATCAGTTATTTGAAGAATTTGATTCGGTGAGCTCTCTAATGAGGTAGTATTGAGGATTAGTTTTAGACACTGATCATATGATATTTATAATTACACATATGCTATTTATAACTAGATATAAGATACTGTCACTGAATGTTAATAATTAAAGGTAGACTCTAATTGAATATATACAATTAGCAGTTGCGGACTAAATTTAGAAGTGTAGGTATAATTGGATATAGCAGTTTTAATTAATTAACAAAATCGTCAAACCGCCGTTCAGTGAGTTTTTAATTGCCAATGGTCTATTAGTATTCCAGTCGTATAGGTCTATAGGGGGGGGTCGTACTCGGATGACGTCATATCCCTAGGGGAAGGGTTCGGAATTGTGTGACGATGCGTGACGAAGGAGGGATTTAGAAAGTGTGACTTTACCTTTATGATTTGAAAACAAAAGTAAGATTATTAAGATGGGCCTACTTTATATGGAAAGAAAACGATGTGTTAAAAATAAAACAATTTAACTTTTACAGCATAGGCTGCCTTGTTTGCTCTCTTGTTCATTGTTACCTAAGGTAATAACATGTGGTTGATGCGATCCACAACAGACATGAAGCGGCCATCTAAAACGATTATTCCTGTGTTTACACACAAAACATTTACTCAGAAATCTGTTGTAAGTCTATTGCCACCAACTTGGACGGAAGAGAAGAAATGAAATATGTTCATCCAAGTTTGTGCAAAATACAGGTTGTTATAAAATACTGTATAGGAACATCCCAATATAAAATTATTTTATTGTAAACTTCATAACATGCACGAGCTGGTATTTAGTACTTAGGTGATATTGTACTAACATTTGGCTAACCAAGTACTGAGATAAAACACACATTGAATTATATTGTATGAACAACACATTCTTAATCTCAAACTCTAAACTATCATTCCGTGCTACTGTTTCATTGTGTGTTCACTTTTCACACTGTGTAGAGGATTTCATACATACATACACACACACACACACACATATATATATATATATATATATATATATATATATATATATATGTATGTATGTATGTATATATATATATATATATATAATATCCCTTTTGTGCGCTCGCTGCTTCCTTGCACTATAAACCTGATAACCCCCCCCCCCCCCCCCCCCTACATACGTTTCTATTAGACTGTTTCACGTAACTGAAAAGAATTAACTTACGCAAAAAAACATGGAATGTGTTAGTTTAAATATGATTATCTAAAGTAATCGTATATCATTTAATTATGAGTGTAGTATTAAAAATTTGTTTGAGAGTTGACGGTGTACTCACCATATACTCAGAGCAAATGTGTGTGTGAGAGTTGACGGTGTACTCACCATATACTCAGAGCAAATGTGTGTTTGAGAGTTGACGGTGTACTCACCATATACTCAGAGCAAATGTTTGTGTGAGAGTTGACGGTGTACTCACCATATACTCAGAGCAAATGTGTGTTTGAGAGTTGACGGTGTACTCACCATATACTCAGAGCAAATGTGTGTTTGAGAGTTGACGGTGTACTCACCATATACTCAGAGCCGCTGTTGGAGGAGTTGTTGTCGTTACAAATGTCCTCGGTGCGGTTGATGCGGCTCCCGTGTAGCAGCTCCTCCAGGCTCTCGATGTACTCGATGGCGTTCCTCAGGATCTCGACCTTCGGCAGACGCTGGTTCGGGTTCGGGCAGGTCCGACGTTTCAGCGTCTCGAAGGCCTCGTTGACTCGCTTGAGCCGTCTCCGTTCCCGCATCGTGGCGGCTTTCCTGCGGTCGATGGTGACGGTCTTTCTCTTGCACGCCTTGCAGGCCCAGAGCAGGCAGCGGCGGTTGGGCCCGTGGAACCCCGGGGCCAGCACGTGCGGGATGTGGTCGTCCGGGTCGTCATCGTCACACGAGTCCATGCTGTTTCCGGTCTCGTTCCCGCACCGGCTGTCGTCCAGTTTGCCGTCACATCCGTCACCGTCGATGGACGGCGAGCAGGGCTCCGTGTCCAGACTGACGGTGGCCTTGGACGGGCAGATGACCTTGTGCTTGACCAGTTCCTCGTCTGGCTTCTCCCGGCGCTTGCTGCATTTCTCCGCCTCGTCTTTGGGTTTAGGCGAGGACGTACAAGGCCGATCGGCCTCTTTAGGCCCGAGGAAGTGTTTTGGCGTGTCCGCGGCGACTGGGCTAGGCGAGGGAAAACTTGGATTGGAAGAAACTGCCCGCGCCCGACGTTGGTATTCAGCTTGACCGTTGGGGTAGGTGGCGGGGTGGTGGGGGTCGGGGTAGAAGTGCTGTGACGTGTATCCGCTGTAGCTGTACACATCTGCTGGGTACTGCCGGGAGAAGGCCGCCCGCGAGTAGGCCTGGTGGTGGGGGCTCAACAGCTCCTGGCGCCCCGGCCCCGCTGAGGGGTGGGGGTAGGAGATGTCCATGATCTGACGCGGGTCCTGGAGCTCGTGTGCGCCGGGGGCGAACGTGCCCCCGGGAAACATGGACGCCGGGTTGTGTTCGTAGCGACAGCTGCGATAATCAGCCATCATCATCATCTTGATACCGGCCTGAGTTATGGCCCTTCACACTAAGTCTTCAAACTCTCAGGGTCACGGCAATACAGGGGCGACAAATCTTGAAACCTGCTGGCGATATGAACTAGAATCGATGTATTCTTCTCCCGAAACACAACAGCTGTCCTGAATACTGTCTTCTGCTGTCTCTAATCTCTCTCAGAGCCGTCCGCCCCTTGTTTCTTGCATGTCAGTTCACGGCTGACTGCTCACATTCTTGCCTGCTTCTTGCATCAACCGCAAACTTCACCCCTGGGTGTTTGCCTAGTTCATGCCGCTCTAATGTTTCCTATCCAGACCAGCTTATAGTGAATCCAGTCCACCTTTATCACACCTCATTCTCCGGGTCCCAGATTTTTTACTATCACTGCCGCTCCGGATCGCTTTTTGCCGCTCCGATGCAGATCGAGATAAGGCTAGGCAGACGCCGCGCCTACTTTTTAGATTAGATCATGAGCGCTTGAGCAGACGATGGGGTGAGTCGCAAGACGTCTTACCTAAAATATGATTAGAACATTTTTTATAAAGTTTTCTTACTTTTTAAAAACAAATACAAAACATTGTGTTAGTAAAATCCAAATACACAAGCTTCAAGCTCAGTAAATTCAAGCAGCTGATTATTGTGTGAAATAAATTCAAATACTAAAAAAAATTGTTTTAAATAAATAAAATACAAAACATTATGGTCAAGTTCACAACATAGAAACATATCGGCATCTCTGTAGGGTTATGTAGGTGGAGGGGTTGTATGCTACATTGTTAACGTAGGCAAACATTGTATAATCATATAAATCAGGGGTCTCCAAACTACGGCCCGCGGGCCGTATGCGGCCCGCAAGGTCCTATCATCCGGCCAGCGGAGATCTTTTTGTCCACGGAAAAACCGTTTGTTGGTGATGGCTGAGGAACTTTGCCCAGAAAAATCAAAGACATGTCTGTAAGAAACTGGCCACCGAACTGAAATTTGATAGTTAATGCGGCCCTCGGACTAAAAAGTTTGGAGACCCCTGATATAAATGATAAAACACATTTTAAAACCTCAAGGGATATTTATTCTAGAGATAATTATTGAAGCACGGGTGTGCAATTTTATTGTAAATCCAAAACATCCTCTCTAAATACCCACATGATGAACTAAGGCTACTACAAACACGCGAACAACAAGCGCTGCCACAAACGCACTGTATCTATCAACTTAGCTCCAAACTTTCTACAACAACTGAAGTTGCAACAATCTTTATCTTCCGCTGTGACATCATGCCTATTTTTATCAACATTAAGCAGCAACAACAAACATTTTATCAACAGACAATGACACCACCAAACATTTTATCAACAGACAATGACACCACCAAACACGCCAACTCCCAGCGATGTTGTTGAGGTATCTGATTAGGGACACGCCGACAGTATAGCCGTGTGGTTATATCTAGAACAATTCAGCCCGGGTTCAAATCACACAATAGCTAGTGCAACTCGGGGTTAACCGCACCTTGATGTGTGGCCGAGTTGGTGTGAGTATCGCGATAGGTGTTGACAAACTAAGATCTACAGATTAATCCCTCCGGATTCCATTTTAAAACACCCCCACCCCTCCTTTCCATTTCTTCTTCGTTAAATTCATTCTTAATCTTTAAAAAAAACAAGTTCGGAACTTCTAAAGCATTCGTTTTTATCTGCAGCCCTCGCGAATATGAAATAGTATCTTATCCTTAACTATTATTAAGAGGATTACTGAGGAAATTCATCACTCGCTTGTCTGCCCTTATGGGTTTAAAGTATCAGAACCGTCGTGCGCAGGAGACATGCGCGATAGATGAAAATCCTCCGCTTAATATTACATCAGTGTAAGCAAGTATGACATCAGAAGATAATGCGCTAGGAAGAAAAAGATCGTTTTTTATTTTTTGCACGGTGGGTCTTAAAGAATTCTTTGATTCAACTCGTGCACTAGGTAGTGGGTCACGTGGTACATGGTCACGTGATACGTGGTCACGTGGTACATGGTCACGTGATACGTGGTCACGTGATACGTGGTCCGTGTCACGACGCATTAGAAGATTGGGCGGGAGTAAATGGCGGAGGGTCGAAGATAAACACCAAGAGACAATACACTAAAATAGTACACACGTGTGGAGGATTGTTGCATGAGTGGAAGGGGTGATTGCTGGATGAGTATAGCCTTAAAACGTGGACGATGATTGTCGGATGAGCATAGTTGAAGGGGTGATTGATGGATGAGTATAGCCTCACACAGTGTGGACGTGTGGAAGATGATTGTCGGATGAGCATAGTGGAAGGGGTGATTGCTAGATACTTATCTCTCGCAGGTTTCGATCCTGTGTCTTTGCCGGTCGATGTGCTTTTAACTCGTCAAATATTTAGGCTTAACCGAAAAATGTTGATTGTATAAACTGTTAAATTAGTGTAGTTACTGTTTAAAATAAGCATTGTATCTTGCTGACTATGGTGCCGCTACCCATTACTTGTGCTTTGTTGTTAGTCTACAATCATAGAACATTGTTAGTCTACAGCTATAGAACATTGTTAGTCTACAGCTATAGAACATTGTTAGTCTACAATCATAGAACATTGTTAGTCTACAATCATAGAACATTGTTAGTCTACAATCATAGAACATTGTTAGTCTACAATCATAGAACATTGTTAGTCTACAATCATAGAACATCGTCAGTCTACAGTTATAGAACATTGTTAGTCTACAACTATAGAACATTGTTAGTCTACAACTATAGAACATTGTTAGTCTACAACTATAGAACATTGTTAGTCTACAACTATAGAACATTGTTAGTCTACAACTATAGAACATTGTTAGTCTACAATCATAGAACATTGTTAGTCTACAGCTATAGAACATTGGTAGTCTACAACTATAGAACATTGTTAGTCTACAACTATAGAACATTGTTAGTCTACAATCATAGAACATTGTTAGTCTACAATCAAAGAACATTGTTAGTCTACAACTACAGAACATGCCGTCAAAACACAAATCTTCTATAAAAACATCAGGCTACTAAACTTTAATTTACTACAGTTCTTCCACTTACCTAAGTTGATTGTATTTTTTATTAATTATAGTCTTAGTGTACCCAGCCTTCTATAATCTTGCTGTTGTAGTATTCTAATATTGCCGATATAATTGTGTGTGTAAAAGATAGGTCTAAATTATTTAGATGGCCAATGCATGACATCAAATAGCTGAGTAGGCTACTACTGAGCGTGTGACGTTTTGAAAAAAAAAATTCACTAGCAGTGAGTAAAATATTTCCTTGTTAGCCTCAACCCCCGCCAGATTTTTTTTGGTCACGATTTCGCTTTTTTGTGTTGTTAACTGAGTCGGCCTATTACAACATGTTTTGTGAAGTATGTGTTTTAGATTGTTAATGTTAAGGTTATTGTGTGAATTTTATGTGAAAATTATGGAGAGTGTGTGAACTTGATGTGATGTCTTTTTCACTTTCTCGTATATACGAAGTATAGAGAAAGTCTTGTAATCGTGCAAAAAAAAAAATCGAGATTTTTACAAATCTCGACGTTTTACACCGCACTGATACGGAAAAACATAATTTTGCAATCTTGTCCGTATGTCTGTGTGTCTGTCTGTGTGTCTGTGTGTAAACACGATAACTTGAGTACCGTTACAGCTAGTTTGATGAAATTTCATATATAAGTATTTTATCAAAATCGTAGATCCGCATCAACTTTTGAGCGATTTCCCATAACCGAAAGTGGTACTTTTCCTGCTTTGAATTTTTCAAAAGCCTATAACTTGAGTACTATTTCAGATAGATAAATGAAATTTCACATGTAAGTAAAAGATCTAATTCTCTACCTTCTGTTAAAGTTTGAGTAATTTCCGTTGACTGGAAGTAGTACTTTACGCTACTTCCGATTTCTCAAAAAACTAATGTAAATTTTAAAAGTACTAATAATATTGCGCACTATTATGCGCTTTTTTATTTGGCTTTCACTTGGTGTGCAATTAATTTGTCTACGAGATTTTATTCTATTTTTAAAACTTTAAGTATTTAAAATGGATTAAAAATCATGTCTATAGCCCGAGTTCCCATCCCCTGTTATTTTATATAAGAATATTCGAGAAAGTTTAGGGGAGATCACTCCCGGTTTATTTAAAATATGTGACATCTATATGGCGTATGAGTGAAGTATGTGTTGATTTTAATTGACGTCTGTATGAAGTCTGAGTGGAATATGTGTTGAGTATGTATGACGTCTGTGTGACGTCTTAGTGAATTGTGTGTTAAATATATGTGACATGTATACAACTTCTTAGTGAGTTTTGTGTTAACTATGTATAACGTGTAAATGACGTCTTAATGAAGTGTGTCTTCTGTATGTATAACATCTGTATGACGTTTTAGTTAATTGTGAGTAAAGTACGTGTGACGTCCATTTGACGTCCATGAGAAAT
This sequence comes from Physella acuta, assembly GCF_028476545.2. NCBI lineage: Eukaryota > Metazoa > Mollusca > Gastropoda > Physidae > Physella > Physella acuta. The sequence continues at coordinate 360,392 of NW_026731895.1, read as the reverse complement.
TTGTTTTAATTATGTGTGACGTCTATTTGACCAGTAAATCAACAATATATTTTTGTTTACGTTTATTTGTATTAAGTTCACGTAGTTTTGTTTACAATAACAAAAGTTATTTACATAGGTTGATTTATATAAGCTGTATTTTTAAAGCGCTAATTAAATTAATGAATTAATATTTATTAGGTTTAAATGATAATTCCGTGCTCGTGCTTACATAGATTTATGTGCGTGTTATCTCTCCTGAATATCTAAACAATAAAGTTTAACAAAGAAAGTTTAACGGTTTAACAGCTGGTTATTAATTACATCTTCTCACCAGGCAGGGTAGGTTTTCAGATACTTCTGAGTTAGCCGTAACATAAATGGTAGCTCCCGATAGCTCTAAAATCAGCAATTATCAGTATCGCCAATCTTAAACCTAACATAAACCTAACTTGGACTTAAACCCAAACATAACCCCATCTTAACTCTAACGACTAGGTACGATAAATCCTAATTGTAACTCCTGTACATGTAAATTACCCGTTTTATCTTACGCCTACATTTATATCATGACCATACACTTAAAGCATGATAATTATTGTTTAATAAATCTTCCTTTTAACAGTATGATTGAAAGACAAGAAATGGGCCCACACGATAGGACATGTAGGACAAGAAATGGGCCCACACGATAGGACATGTAGGACAAGAAATGGGCCCACACGATAGGACATGTAGGACAAGAAATGGGCCCACACGATAGGACATGTAGGACAAGAAATGGGCCCACACGATAGGACATGTAGGACAAGAAATTGGTCCACACATATAACCATTATAGGTTTGGTTGTTTTATTTATTTAAACAAACACTAGTACAACAGAACCGAATTAATTAATTATAATTAATTAATTCTATCTTGAGCTTTACAATCCTTTTTATTCTAAACCCCATAACTGTGGTTCAACGGTTAGCACAATTTGGTGATATGATATTAAATATTGAACACAGAAGTTAGAAACTAAATGTGTTTTGTGTTGTGTTTACCAAAAGTTTGCGACATGAGTTTTAATTTTTTTTTTTAAACAACTAAAGATTGTATATGGCGTACCAACACGGTTCATGTAGGGATTGTAGGCGATTGATATAGCTTAGTTTAACAATGTACTTCGATATTACTTCTTTAAGCAGTGATGTTATTGTGAATACATCACATTGAGGGGTGGACATCATCGGCTTAAGGCGAGTGGTTGTATAGTAACTAAGAACTGTTATATAATATTTTCATACACCATCACTTCTATATTATATAATATTCTTAGATCCCCCCCCCCCTTTTCAAAGACAAAACAGTTCGATAGTCCAAGCACTGGGTAATTAACAAAGTTAATGTGTATGACAATTAGATCAGATCAGGGACAAATCGGTTGCTACACTTATTCATTAAAATTAGTTGTTATTACTTTATTGTGTTAGCAAAAATGTTGGCTTTTTTTGTTTACCATATTTATCAAAACACACACTTTACAAATAAATTAAATCAAAGCTTGTGCTTTCTAGATGTCTCTTTACAACCCACTTTAACATACAATACAACATAACAATAAAACGCCCATCACCAATTTAGTATCTCCTGTACCTGGGGCAAGTTTGTCTAAAATTTCTCAGTGGACGATTCGACACTCATTTTGTTGCATACCTTTGTATATAAAGTTATGAGGGCATAGTAGGTTACATTCGTATATTTTAAATTGATTCTGTTGCCTTTATTTATTTGAATTAATAGTGACACATTTAAATTTAGATGCGTTGAACTGTGTTGCAATCTTTAAAGTTTGGATCATCTTGTCAAATGTTGCCTCCTAAGTTTACGAGATTAAATTCTGCTTAAACTGACCATGTCTGACATTTTACTCTCCCCAATCACGTGATGCCCGTAGTTAAGCCACAGGCATGTTGTATGCCTGATGTTTGCTCATCAACTCTAATCCTGCCGGAAGCAGTTATTTTTATCTGGATTTCCCTGACCCCTTTCCTGAAGAGTTCTTGACAAACTATTTTAAAAAAGTTTTTTCCTTTTCTTTTAAAAAAATACTTTTGAAAATAATTTATTTCCCGAAGTGTTCATTTCGTATTAACCAGTTAGCCAGTGATATATTGACATCACTCTAATCCATTATCTTATACAAACTTCAATACAGCCTCTAATGCTAACTAAATCAAGTCTCTAACTTTGTTAGCTTATACAGATTCCATTAATAAACATTTTAAAAAATCCAATTTTAACTGTAATTAAAATAAATACTAATGAAAACTCTAATACTAACCCTAACACAAGAGCTATTATAATATACTCAAAGGCGCTTGTACTAGAAGTGTGTATACGTTTTATAACAGGATCTAAAACTACACGTATGTGTTAGCAGTGTGTATATGTTTTATTACATGGTCTAAAACTACACGTATGTACTAGAAGTGTGTTTAATCTGTTTTATTACATGTTCTAAAACCATACGTATGTCTTAATAGTTAGGATCAAATATTGCAGCTAACCCAGCCTCAGGACGTTTTGCGATTTGAAACTACCATACAATAATATATCTGTTTATAACATATTGTATCTTAGGCTAATCTGCATATACATACATCACGACCCTAAGGGCTTATTGATCTTTTATCGATCTACATCTCAAATGATGTGATAAAAAGAGTGGAATGTGCAATAAAACCAGCAAAAATCAACATGTGAACTACGGATGTTTGAATTTACAACCTAACAAAACACATTAAAACAATTTTTAAAACTTGAAGTATCTGGAGAAAAAATTCTTGAAACTTTTGGTCTTGACGACCGCCAGAAGAATTGAAAGGAGTAAAATGTATGGTGTCAAGTGTGAAGAACTTTAAGATAGGGTGAAAATAGTCGCATCAATAGTGTCTAAAAAAGTCGCATAAATATTGGCTAAAATAGTCACAGAAATAGTGGGTAAAATTTATAGCATTAATAAAGCGAAAAAAGTCCCGTAAAAAGAAGCTAAAATAGTTGTAGAAATAGTTAATCTACAGTGGTTAATGTAGTTTCTAATGTAACAGCTTCCCTGTGTGCCCCTATATAGATCAGTGGTGTTATGGTAGTTTATATCATGACCAGTATATTTTCTAAATTAGTAGCCCAAGTTGTGGTCAAATATGATAACTGATGTCCTTGAACGTTCAATCGGCTGCTGAGTAAACAGACGATATGTGTCGTCTGCTGTCGGAGTTTGGCTGGATTAACCTAATTATTCAGTTCATATTATAGTTTTTACACCGTAGGTATAATTAATTAGTTTAATGTGATAATTTTATTACAATGTTATTTTGTGTTTCGGGGATTTCTGTTTCTTGTGAAATTTTGGCATAGTGAATTTTAAGACGTTTTTGAAGAAAATACACACACACACGCATATATATATATATATATATATATATATATATATATATATATATATATATATATATATATATATATATATATATATATATATATATATATATATATATGTATGTATGTATTTATTTTATTTTTTAAAATTTATTTATATATTTATATTTATATACTGTGGTCAAAAACGTAATTTTATTTTCGATTATTATTTCGCTTACACTTTAAAAGTTTCTACATAAGAATACTGGCAAAAATATAAATATAGTTATTTTCTTTACTTAAATTACCTAAAAAAGTTTATTTATCAGAGAACTAAAAAAATGTATAAAGTGATTTTGATTTTTTTTTCAACCCACCTTATTGAAAAGTGAATTCGTATAAATCCAGCTTTATTGAATCTCTCGATGGCATCAAGAACGATAAACCACGACAACTCTCGGCCACCGGTGGAGATATCAGATTCTCCTCTGTGATAGCTTGTTGTTTTTTCTGGAGTTGAGATTTCAAAACAATTTTTTTTTAACTCGTGATTGAGAATGTATTGGCTGGTGATTCTAGAGCTGTAGACGTCTACATTGATGCTGAGAGTCGTGTTGGTGTTACTGTGATTTATAGCATTGCATATGTAGCCTCAGAATGTAGCCTTGGTGGTATAATTCTATGCTGTAACCTTGCTGCTGTAGCTATAGTGTGTAACGTTGCTGCTGTAGCTATAGTGCGTAACCTTGCTGCTATAGTGTGTAACTTTGCTGCTTTAGTGTGTAACTTTGCTGCTGTAGTGAGTAACTTTGCTGCTGTAGTGTGTAACGTTGCTGATGTTGCGTGCTTTAAGCGTGAGTACACCACGTCCAAACAAAGTCACGGTCCAGCGCGTCGAGACGCAGGAACCAAAAATCTTCCACCGAGCCCCTGTCCGTGTGAAGCCAGGAATCGAGTGCCAGCGAGAAGCACGAGTTAATGAGAGACGATCCTGACTTAATTTTCCTCCCACGGGTGCCAAATCAGCCTCGCCTCCCCGCCTGCGTTTTCGTTGGCTGGGGAAAAAAAAATTGAAAACCAAAACAAGCTCACCCGACGCCGTGATCTCAGTACTTGCTGGCTTAACTCAGGCAGGGAGTTAAACAATCCTAGCAGGGGAGCTAAACAGAATTAATTGCACACACAAAGTTGAAATAGCTTTAAGCTCTGGAAGCTCTCATATAAAGCTCGAGCGTAATCCGTGAGAGCTGAGCCAAGGCCGACTACTCAAATGTTCTGGGTTTGGGAAAAAATAGTAAATAGGGAAAAGCGATTTCTGGAATCGCAGAAGTCGCGGAAAGTCGATGAATCCTGCAGGAGGCGGGAGTTTCTTGGCAGCAGGTAGCCTCGCATAACCAATGAGAGCTGGTGTTGGGGTGGAGCGTCGTGAAGTCTGGAACCAATGGTGAGATAGGGTTAACAGCGTGTAGGCGTGGCGTGCTGTTAGGGTAACGCTGTAAGCGGACAGTGGTGGGGGTCTGGTATAAAGAGAGAATCGGCTCCCAGAGTAGTTGATTAATGCACCACGACGGCCTTCGCAACTTGTATCCAAACGTGATACTCACACTTGACGTGTCTCTCTGGCGTTTAATATTACATCTAAATAAGGCTGCTTTTGGCAGTTAATAGTTTTAGACGAGTCTACGATATTACCTTCATTTATAAATGATTGAAAGAATAATCCGTTTTCATTTTAATATCTTCACAGTTTTAAAAGATGAGAACAGAAGTACAATGCAGGTAGAGGGTGGTAAAGTAATTTTGCCTTTAGACCTAGTGATTCGTTGGGCAGTTGGAGTAGAGTTAATGTCTCTTGACGTCGTATATGAACGGATAGTGTGGTCAGCACTATGCCTAGCCGCCTTTACTTTCCCCAACAAAGTCAGGTACATATCAGAGCTGGATAGACTCATGGGTGTAACTGTATTACAGTCCAAATCCAGAACGGACTCGAGACTTTAGGGCTAGCAGCCATACGATCTATTCTTTGACCACGCCCTCCCATCCGTTTGAGGGCATCTAGCGGCAACTGCTGGCATTTGATGCTTCTAGTCTGGCTGTCTAGCACTTGCAAAAACTAATGATTAGCTCTGTATTGAGGTGAGGACTAGTGTTAGGATTAGGTCAGGATTAATTGACATGGACCTGATAAACAGACATGGCCGCCAGTTGACCAAAGCTGTTTCTGATTTCACGACTTCTTTCGTTGTTGGCAGCAGGTAGCCTTTCGTTGTTTAGTCCAGCTCCAAGATTACATGAGAAATGTGTGCTCCAACCTCTACAGGTTATCACACATTAATGTAAGGGCGATGGTTATTGTAGTAGCGTCGAGATGCTAACATATTAAAGGGGAAAAAAACGTTGTTGTTTTTTTTGTTTAATCGCCACCCCACCCACACACTGACCACTGTTTACAAACACCAAAGCCTAGCAACGCCACAGAGAAAAGAAGACATTTTGACTTTGCTCGATTACATGATGTAATCTGCTTTTATGCCTACACAGAAACTCAAGGCTTTATTTTAATATTAGTTTTAAAAAATAAAACAATAAAAAACAACAATCAAGCTATTATTTAAATGTGCAGCTGTCTAACTCTCAACTTGTCTTCTGAAATGTCAGTTACCATCTGAAGGTCGATGAACCCTGTACAACAGTTACAACGGTACCAACATGTAACAGTCTTAGAGTGTGCCTTTAAGCGAACCTCACTTTACTTCTAAAGACACAGAGAGGCAAGTTCCAGAAAGTCTATGGATCAGATCACCTCTAGATATGATCACGTGATACCGGTTGTGGAATGGCGAACTCTCTGGCACGCTACTAGCAGCCATTAACGTCAGGGATATGCCAATTACATCAATTTGTCCGGGACTGGTCGGCTAGCACCGGCCCGTGGGCGGCCGGGCGGCTCTTGGAACATAATCTACGAGCAGCGCCCCCTCCCCAGAGATGCCATCTCTCCCATCCTCGGGCAGCGATCTACACAATACTGCACTAAGTAGGGGTGGGTCTACACAATACTGCACTAAGTAGGGGTGGGTCTACACAATGCTGCAGTAGGGGTGGGTCTACACAATGCTGCACTTAGTAGGGGTGGGTCTACACAATACTGCAGTAGGGGTGGGTCTACACAATGCTGCACTATGTAGGGGTGGGTCTACACAATGCTGCACTAAGTAGGGGTGGGTCTACACAATACTGCGTTAAGTAGGGGTGGGTCTACACAATGCTGCACTAAGTAGGGGTGGGTCTACACAATACTGCGTTAAGTAGGGGTGGGTCTACACAATGCTGCACTAAGTAGGGATGGGTCTACACAATACTGCAGTGGGGGTGGGTCTACACAATGCTGCAGTAGGGGTGGGTCACACAATACTGCACTAAGTAGGGGTGGGTCTACACAATACTGCAGTAGGGGTGGGTCTACACAATGCTGCAGTAGGGGTGGGTCTACACGATACTGCACTAAGTAGGGGTGGGTCTACACAATGCTGCAGTAGAGGTGGGTCTACACAATACTGCACTAAGTAGGGGTGGGTCTACACAATACTGCATTAGGGGTGGGTCTACACAATACTGCACTAAGTAGGGGTGGGTCTACACAATGCTGCATTAGGGGTGGGTCTACACAATACCGCACTAAGTTGGGGTGGGTCTACACAATGCTGCAGTAGGGGTGGGTCTACACAATGCTGCAGTAAGTAGGGGTGGGTCTACACAATACCGCACTAAGTAAGGGTGGGTCTACACAATGCTGCATTAGGGGTGGGTCTACACAATACCGCACTAAGTAGGGGTGGGTCTACACACTACCGCACTAAGTAGGGGTGGGTCTACACACTACCGCACTAAGTAGGGGTGGGTCTACACAATACTGCACTAAGTAGGGGTGGGTCTACACAATGCTGCATTAGGGGTGGGTCTTCACAATACTGCACTAAGTAGGGGTGGGTCTACACAATGCTGCATTAGGGGTGGGTCTACACAATACCGCACTAAGTAGGGGTGGGTCTACACAATGCTGCATTAGGGGTGGGTCTTCACAATACTGCACTAAGTAGGGGTGGTTCTACACAATACTACAGTAGGGGCGGGTCTACACAATACTGCAGTAGGGGTGGGTCTACACAATACTGCACTAAGTAGGGGTGGGTCTACACAATGCTGCATTAGGGGTGGGTCTTCACAATACTGCACTAAGTAGGGGTGGGTCTACACAATACTGCAGTAGGGGTGGGTCTTCACAATACTGCACTAAGTAGGGGTGGTTCTACACAATACTACAGTAGGGGTGGTTCTACACAATACTGCAGTAGGGGTGGGTCTACACAATGCTGCATTATGGGTGGTTCTACACAATACTACAGTAGGGGTGGTTCTACACAATACTGCAGTAGGGGTGGGTCTACACAATGCTGCATTAGGGGTGGTTCTACACAATACTGCAGTAGGGGTGGGTCTTCACAATACTGCACTAAGTAGGGGTGGTTCTACACAATACTACAGTAGGGGTGGTTCTACACAATACTGCAGTAGGGGTGGGTCTACACAATGCTGCACTAAGTAGGGGTGGGTCTACACAATGCTGCATTAGGGGTGGGTCTACACAATGCTGCATTAGGGGTGGTTCTACACAATACTACAGTAGGGGTGGTTCTACACAATACTGCAGTAGGGGTGGGTCTTCACAATACTGCACTAAGTAGGGGTGGTTCTACACAATACTACAGTAGGGGTGGTTCTACACAATACTGCAGTAGGGGTGGGTCTTCACAATACTGCACTAAGTAGGGGTGGTTCTACACAATACTACAGTAGGGGTGGTTCTACACAATACTGCAGTAGGGGTGGGTCTTCACAATACTGCACTAAGTAGGGGTGGTTCTACACAATACTGCAGTAGGGGTGGTTCTACACAATACTGCAGTAGGGGTGGGTCTACACAATACTGCACTAAGTAGGGGTGGTTCTACACAATACTGCAGTAGGGGCGGGTCTACACAATACTGCACTAAGTAGGGGTGGTTCTACACAATACTACAGTAGGGGCGGGTCTACACAATACTGCACTAAGTAGGGGCGGGTCTACACAATACTACAGTAGGGGCGGGTCTACACAATACTGCAGTAGGGGTGGGTCTACACAATACTGCACTAAGTAGGGGCGGGTCTACACAATACTACAGTAGTGGCGGGTCTACACAATACTGCACTAAGTAGGGGCGGGTCTTCACAATGCTGCACTGCAACAATTCTTGATAATACCTTTAAACCTAGCGCATTTGTGTACGATATCATCAACCTTAAGAGTCCAATACCAGATTGTAAAAAATTTATAATAAAAATTATTTCCGGAAAATTGAAAATAAAAACGTTAATTTTATTCGACTACAGATTTTATAGGCAACGACACAAAAACGCAAAAAATTAGTCTAAAATCAAAGCAGAGTTGACAATAGTAAAAATTGTGTTTTTGTCAATTTTGTCTTCATGGGGGCCGTTAAAAAAAGCTAAGCTAGAACTTTTATTTTTATCTTATATTTTAAGAATAATTGATGGAAAAGTGTCAATTGTAGAGAACTTGAAAATATTTGTGTGTTTAATGCTACATTTCTATTTATTTTCATCAAGCCTAAATTATAACCTGAAATTTCACTTTCGTAATACAAACATTGATTGGCTGACTAGAAACTCCCTCATCCCTCATCCAGTAAACTGTTTGATAAAATTATATTTTAAACCCGCATGCTCTAGTTACGCCATGTTTATGTTGATTTTTAGTGACAAAATGTAAACAACCAAATTGTTTTTTCTTTTTTTTTTGTTGTTTTTTTTTTTTTTTGTTTACCGAAAATACTAAAAAAATCAATTACTTCCAATCTTTAGTAAATCAAATAAAAAAATAAAATAATAAAAAACACAAAAAGTTCAAATTATTTTAACTATTTATTTTAATAACATAGTACACGATTTTTAAATATATCAACGGCCTTTCGAAAGGCGCTGATAAAACAAGCATTCGAGAACATTCTCATGCCTAGTGCTGGGGGGGGGGGGGGAGCCAAGAAATACGTTCCCATGTCCAGCGGCGATCGGTCATGCGCTGGTCAGGTCAGGCACCAAACTATGACAGCCGCCAGCAGAATCGTGACAGCTCAAACCTCGACTCAGCCCTTTGTTCTTCCCATCCGTCTCACGCCACCTTGTCAAGACACCATTCACCATCCCGTGGTGTTTGTCAGCTGGTAACAACTTGACGTTTCACTGGCTAAAAAATGTTCGACTCAAAGAACAAAAAATACATCTACGTAGGGGATAAAAAAATATATTATTTTATTTTTTTTTAAACCAACGCAATGTTACGGACACGTCCACGATTGTGTCCATACATAAAAAAATTTGTTTTAAAGAAATTACTTTGAAGCTATTTTATTTTATTTTATTTTATAAAGCAAGCATAAATCCTTAAATTACCAGTTTTGGTATCTTAGAAAAGTTTTTGTAAATAATTGTAGGGCATGTTTATCTGAATGGCATTTTCCCCGAATGCCGATTGACAAAAATTGAAAGATTTTTTTTTATATTGATTTAAAAAAAAGAGTTAATTATTTTAAAATCTAAAAAAGAATTAAATATTCAGTTGCTTATGCATTTAGCTGTTTGACTTATATCTACAAATGTAGTACAAGACTATTGGTTTAAAAAAAAAATATAAAGAGATTATCGCTTTTCTTTATACGAAATCTATGAAACTAGCTGAAGCCATCAACTCTGTTAGAGATTTGAAGCCGTTTGATTATTATTATCAGCCGGTACCGTGAAGACTTCCATGCCGTTGCCCCGAAGGTCAAGCCGGTGCCGTGAAGGTCATACTGATAACGAGGCGCTAGAAACAAATTACACGCATCACGGAGCCGCATCGGCAAGATCAAAAGTCTGGCCGGACAGCCGGCATCATCCATTATGGCTGGAGGCCGGCACAGATCCGGCAGTGGTTGTCCTTGGTGCCGGCAGCCGGTCTTGCTGTCAGCTCCTTGCTAACCGGCACGGACAACAAAAGGATGTCTGCGACTTATCCACGGAAAAATTTGTTTCAAGTCCTCAACGATCGGTCACAAACAGCTGGCGGTGGTCTATAAGTGTGCGATATTTTCCGCTGTTCGTAAAGTTGGCTTGGGAGAAAACAAACGGATTAAAATATTTGTGACAGCATGTCATACAAGTTAAAACACATGTTGCGTAGGTTAAGGTCACTGGAAGGTCACACAACAAATAGGGGATTATTAGGGACTGGTCAGTAGTTGACGTCACGCATCTATCAGGGGATGTGGGGTGGGAGTTCATATTTTTCCGACTATGAGCTGTCTGAGTAGATCTAGAGGGTTCAATACATTATCTTTACACTGTCACTAACTTACATGAAATCCTGATGACACTAAAAACCAAAGCCGAACAAGATAAAAATAACTTTGTATTAAGATGACCACATCGTTTCGCCGCAAGTCGGTGAGCGCAATGAACGTGAGAAGCCCCTTCTGAAAATATTTTGTGAGACCAGCGTGACCATTGGAGTCGAACACACAGATGTTTACAGCCAACTTAGGTACAGGGAACTTATTAAAGGCATATGAACATTAGCAGCGATACAGCTAACCACCCCAACAGTTAGCAGCGATACAGCTAACCACATACAAACAGCAGCGATACAGCTTACCACATACAAACAGCAGCGATAAAGCTTACTACATACAAACAGCAGCGATACAGCTAACCACATACAAACAGCAGCGATACAGCTAACCACATACAAACAGCAGCGATACAGCTAACCACATACAAACAGCAGCGATACAGTTAACCACTCACAATCAGCAGCAATAGAGTTAAACACATGTGAGCAATGCGGTAAATACAGTTGAACATTTTCATGCGGGTTTAACCATCTTTATTTAATACACACTTTATTCATTGATCCACAGCATTGGCACTGAGCCACTTCGCTACCAGAGAGTTCGATTCCCTACATTCCCTTCAGCATTCCCTTCAGCAGTTCTAGAGTTGAGGTGCTCGGCAAATCCCTAGGGAAGAAAATCGGGACTAGTTTTTCTAAAAAATATTCTACTGGTACGTGTAATTGTTACATATTATGTTAGTGCATTTCTATATATATGAATGCGTCTTTTTAAAATAAATTTTGGTACATATAATTTTTTTATTTATTTTAGAAGATTCCAATACTTGCAAGTGATGCTAATTAGGAAACAAAATAATTTAGAACTATAGCAAACAAAAAAGAAAAAAAGACATTTTTTAAAGGAAAAATTTAGATACCGTTGTAGAATCTAGATATTACGTTTAAAGTTATAACATAATATAATAAAAATAATAAATGTAATTGAAAATTTTAAAACTTGTTCAATATTTTATTAGGTAGCACTAAATCCTGTAAAGAAACGCAATTAAAAATATAAATGCGTTTGATAGAAGCTTACATGTTTTTTTCCTATTTTGATATGTTGGAATATCTTGAGTTTTATTTATCATAAGTATAATATATTTGGTTCTAAATATTTTAAATAGAATATATTAAGTATTGATGACCTCAAATATTCTGGAAAAAAGAATTACGTAAATCATTTGAAATAGCATAAAAAAAATTCAAACCAGATTCTCGCTTTACACGACGTACCGCTTTACACCACTTACCGCTTTACACCACTTACCGCTTTACACCCCTTACCGCGTTACACCACTTACCGCTTTACACCACTTACCGCTTTACACCACTTACCGCTTTACACCACTTACCGCGTTACACCACTTACCGCTTTACACCACTTACCGCTTTACATCACTTACCGCTTTACACCACTTACCGCGTTACACCACTTACCGCTTTACACCACTTACCGCTTTACACCACTTACCGCTTTACACCACTTACCGCGTTACACCACTTACCGCTTTACACCACTTACCGTTTTACACCACGTACCGCATTACACCACTTACCGCTTTACACCACTTACCGCTTTACACCACTTACCGTTTTACACCACGTACCGCATTACACCACTTACCGCTTTACACCACTTAACGCGTTACACCACTTACCGCGTTACACCACTTACCGCGTTACACCACTTACCGCTTTACACCACTTACCGTTTTACACCACGTACCGCATTACACCACTTACCGCGTTACACCACTTACCGCGTTACACCACTTACCGATTGGGAACGGATCCAGGACAGACACACATCGCTCAGCTGTGTTGAGGCACGGACACCCTGGTCGGCTCATCCCTGGGATGGGCACGTAACAAGCTGGGGACATAGTTAATGGTAGAGGATGGGTGGGGGGGGATGGTTGGGGGGATGGGTGGGATGGGTGGGGGAGATGGGTGGGGGAGATGGGTGGGGGAGATGGGTGGGATGGGCGGGGGAGATGGTTGGGATGGGTGGGGATTGGTGGGGGAGATGGGTGGGGGGATGGGTAGGGGAGATGGGTGGGGGAGATGGGTGGGGGAGATGGGTGGGGGAGATGGGTGGGGGAGATGGGTGGGGGAGATGGGTGGGGGAGATGGGTGGGGGAGATGGGTGGGGGAGATGGGTGGGGAAGATGGGTCGGGGAGATGGGTGGGATGGGTAAGTAGAAAGCTGGGGACAGAGTTACTGGTAGAGGATGGGTGGGGGAGATGGGTGGGGAAGATGGGTCGGGGAGATGGGTGGGGGAGATGGGTGGGGAAGATGGGTGGGGGAGATGGGTGGGGGAGATGGGTGAGCGAGATGGGTGGGTTGAATACGTTTCGCATTAGTGTATACCGATGAGGATGAAGCCCGGGGGGGGGGGGGGTTAGACTGAAATCAGTCCAGTGAAAAGTTCAGTGTTGTCAGCATTTTGTTCACAGTTAAAATACCTGCGTCCACTGTTCACAAAGTGTTGGACTAGTGACGTAGGGGATGTAAAACATCGGTTGAATGTGGTCTGTGTGTCCGTCATACTGTCCAGCTTTAGTTTTTATTGAACATCTAGACCTAACATACGTTAAGCCAATCACTGGTTTTTAATTAATACTAATTTTGAATGAAGTCTGTCAGTTGAAACTTAGATACTGTTTTTATTGAGGACGAGATGACAAAATATCTCAGACAAAATATCTCAGACATAATATATCATGACAAATGATCTCAGACAAAATATCTCATTACTAAATACGTATAATATTTAATCGATTGAAAGTTCTAAATTGCTGGAGGTGGATGGGGTGATACCCCAACTAGGCACGCCACTGCACCTAATCACCAAACTGTGACCTAGGTAACTTTTTTGTCCTACATACAATGAGCCCATCAAGGCTGTCTATAGAAAAGTTCTTATTGATAACACAAACATTAAGTTCACTTTGTCAATTGTCTTTTTTTTTTTAAATCTGCGTATGTTATAGTACTAATTACAATAAAAAAGGAATAATATGCCACAAAAAAAGTTTCATTTAGAATGACAAATTTCTGACGTTTTAGTTCTATATAGTGAAAGTACAACGTACCCGAACCGCTGAGAACCCCAGCCTTACAGTACCCCTCCACCTGCCTGACCTGGTTGTAGTTTTGACCTTTGTACTGGCGGTTGTAGGGGTCGTATAGGTTTTGTTTGGGGCAGCTCTGCCCGGCCGTGGTGTCGATGGCCCACACACAGCAGGTGCCCTTGGGGCAGTCCTCGTTGGACTTACACTTCTTTAGACGTACACAGTAGCCTGCCGACATGTAGGTAGAGAAGCTTCATAAGTTCATCAGAACTTCTACGTTTGTAATGACTAAATTCAATAGATGATTGCTACATAAAATATGATGTAACAATTGTGATATTTGAGCGAAATAAGCCATTACATATTTACATACCTGATACTGAGATTACAAAATTAGTTAAATGCTATTTATTTCTATAAATAGATGGTCAGGATTTAAATCATGTAATTTAGTTGATTGGACATTACATCCGATGGCGAACTGAATTTATCTCGTGGTGGTTTTCACATGGGGAAACTAACTTTGTTCTGTACAACTTATTTTTTAGTCCAGGGATTATTTTGTAGTGAAGAGCTTACTTTATACTGTTGGACTTACTTCGATTTGTAGGACTTATTCTTAAGGACTTACTTTGTCCTGTAGGACTTACTCTGTCCTCTATGATTTACCTTGTCCTGTAGAAAATACTATGTCCTGTAGGACTTACTTTGTCCTGAAGAACTGACTATGTCCTGTAGACCTTACTTTGTCCTCTATTACTTACTTTGTCCTGAGGTGACGTTGAGCAACAGACCGACACACGTCGATGACCTGTGGGTCTCGATACAGCACTGGTCACTCCTACACGTGATGTCCGAGCACGGCCCGGGGTAGGACTGGTCGTACATGGGGTTCATGTTCTGGGCAGCCATAGGGTTCATGTTTAGGGAAGCCATAGGGTTCATATTTTGGGCAGCCACTGGGATAATCTGTTAAAAGATATGGTTGATGTCATGTCATAAAGGGTTAACATTTTGTTAAAAAAAAACAAGGTCGACATGTAAATGTGTACACTGTTTTCAGTCCTTGTATTTTTAGCGCAATTTCCATTCTGGAGAATTGCGTTTATTAACTCGTCTTTTCTGGGAATGGATGGATGGATGTATGTGTGTCCGCAGCTTTAAGTCGTATCTCCTCCTCAACGAAGCAATATCGAGGACTAGTTCCAAAAGCAATTATGTTAAGCAAGTTACGAGGATGAACATAAGCTATAAAAATTCCGGGTTTCTTTCATGGATTTCCCGGAAAAGCCAAAAAAAAACTCGAAAAAATGCAGTTTTTTGCCCATATCTCGGCAACCAGACCACTTAGCGACTTGAAACATGTACCAATTGATTCCTGCCATAATTTAGAACAATATTGCCGAAGAAAGTTTTCAAAAATATCCTTTCGTTTGGTCACAAAAAATTTTTTAAATTAATGGACACCAGCGAGAAAAGTCTCAAAGGTATTTGAGAGGTGTATAAATTCATTAAAAATCATGCACAGCGTATTTACAATTAATATGGTTATAAAATCCTGCCTGTCTGGTTTTTTTCGGACTTTACTAAAGATTGGATGTATTTGATGTTTATAATATTTTCGGTAACTAAATAAAAATTAAAAAAAAAAGCAAAAACAATTTGGTTTTCACGTGTAATGGCGACATAAACATGGCATCCTGCTATTGGATAGGCTGCCATAGATTTTATTGTACACATTGTAAGCTAAAAATAGAAAACTAGGTCATGGGGTTTTAAATTTGCATTGTTATTTAAAAACTTGATCTGCAAAGTTTTGTAAACAAATAGTTATCGATCACTAAGTTACTGTACAGCCAATCAATATTTGTCTTACGAAAGTGAAACATCCGGTTATAACTTAGGTTTGATGAAAATAAATAGAAATGTAGCCTTAAACTCAACAAATTATTTTCAAGTTCTCTGGATTTGCAACTTTTATAGCATTTATTCTAAGAATATAAAATTTCTAAATTAATTTTAGGCTTAAGTTTTTATTTTTTATTTTTTTTTACGGTCTAAATCTAAAAAAAAAACACGTTTTTATTCCATGACAACAACATTATGGAAGGAATCTCATCAACTCGCTCGCCTCCATTAAAATTTGGACCAAATTAGTAGGCATTTTATGCAATCTCACCACACGCGTCATCACGTTCGATAGCTGCGCCATCACGTTCAATGGCTGCGACGTCACGATCGGTAGCTGGGCGCGCAATGGTTTTTAGTCATGTTACTCTATTGTAAATAAAACATGTAAAATACTGAAAAAAAAATTAATAATAAACCGGGAGTGATCTCCCCTAAACTTTCTCGAATATTCTTATATAAAACAACAGGGGATGGGAACTCGGGCTATTGACATGATTTTTAATCCATTTTAAATACTTAAAGTTTTAAAAATAGAATAAAATCTCGTAGACAAAATAATTGCACGCCAAGTGAACTAGTGAACGCCAAATAAAAAAGTGCACAATAGCGCGCAATATTATTAGTACTTTAAAAATTTACATTAGTTTTTTGAGAAATCGGAAGTAGCGTAAATTACTACTTCCGGTCAACGGAAATTACTCAAAATTTAACAGAAGGTAGAGAATTAGATCTTTTACTTACATGTGAAATTTCATTTATCTATCTGAAATAGTACTCAAGTTATAGGCTTTTGAAAAATTCAAAGTAGGAAAAGTACCACTTCCGGTTATCGGAAATCGCTCAAAAGTTGATACGGATCTACGATTTTGATAAAATACTTATATATGAAATTTCATCAACCTAGCTATAACGGTACTCAAGTAATCGTGTTTACACACGGACACACACACAGACACACAGACATACGGACAGAATTGCAAAGCCCAGTTTTTCAGACTGGATTACGCATAAAACCTCTTAATTTTGATAAATCTGGATTGATAATTTTTGCCCGATTAAAATAAGTCCTCTATACTTCGGATGTGATGAAGGACTGAGGTGTAATACGGTGAAAATTGTTAAAATTTCAAGTGATTTTTGTGCACGATTACAATACTTTCTCTATACTTCGTATATACGAGAAAGTAAAAAAACGTTTTAATAACTAACCAGTGGTTTTACTAACCCTGCTCTTGATTTACGCTACGACAGAGCTATTTTTAGATAACACAAGGAAATTGCGCTAAAATTGTCACTAGACTTTTTTTAATTACTTGTTTTAATCTTTCACTGTGGCGTTGTTGGAATAAATTCAAAACTTCAAATGTTGAGTTTTTTGGGGGTTTTTTTACCACTGAAAATACATAAAACCGCGAAATACGTTCAAATTGCACTGTACAGCTTAATATTTTTTAAGTAAGTGCTTAATCACGTTATCATTTGTTTGTTGTAAATGTTAAATGACCACTGTCTAGTTTGAATACTTTACCGAAAAAGCAATAAAAATCACAAAATTTTATATATACCAAAATAATGCGGGAGCGATCTCCCTTAGACTTTCTCGTATATTCTAATACAACAGTAAGGGTTAATTGAGCTAAAGAAGTATATATGGGTGTGACAAAACTGATAGTTTTTCGAGTGCTTATAATATACTACTTTAAAATGTACTATATATAAAATTCTCATGTTGTTGTATTTTTTAATATAAATGGGAAATAACATAAATTCCTGCATCCAGTCAACGAAAATCAATCATTTTTAAGAAACTAGTGAATAAGATGTTATACATATATAAGAAGTGAAACTGTACTCTAGTTATACGTATTTTAGAAACCAGAAATAAAACTCAAGGAATGATAATATCTGAAGTCACTAAAAAAATTAACATAAATCCAACTTTTACATCTTACACTTATATAAGAAATTTCGTCTACCTAATTAAAACAATAAAGTATCACGTAAGCTGAACGCAAATCGTTCAAAAGTTTATAGAAACATGCGCATACTTTTATAAGAAATTTCGTCCACCTAACTTAAACATTTCTCACGTTATCAAAATACAAGAAGTAGAGTATATTATCGGTTATCGTAATGCGCTCATAAGTTGATAGTAAACTAAACATTTGTTACAATACTTATATATGAAATTTCGTCAACATAACTGAAACTGTACATAAAACATCATGTTAACATGACAGACGGACACGATTGCAAAATTATTTTTTTTCCGACTCAGGGATGTATAAACGTCGAGGTTTATAAAAATCTCGATTTAGCTTTCTTGGAAAACAACTAGTCCTATATACTATGTATACGATTAAGCAGGGAGGTGTTATAAACCGTCAAAATCTCATTTGATTTGTGTTCACAGTAACAATACTTTCTCTACTGTATACGAGAAAGTAAAAAAAAAACCACCGTGGTGGTGCTAGAGACGAGAGGAAACACACCAGTGAGTGAAGTGAGCGTTTATCTACAAGGGGAAAATTATCTGATCACAGATTTTTTAAAAGTGCACGTATCTCAAACGTGTATGCCCATTTAAGGAAGCTACTATTTGTCTGTATCATCTTCCTTATACTTGTGTGTCCTGTGTGCGGTCGAATAATAGTCCGTGTTGTGTTTATGAGGCCAGCGGTCAGTTGGTATCCTTCGGGGTCAGAGTTCAAGCCTGCCCGCGTTTTCCGCGCTCAAGCTGTGATAGTGGTCAGCCATGAAAGCTCCATTAGAGCTGATTGACTGAGGTGGTTACACATCTGACTTGATGCCTGGAAGGTTCGGATCCGTTTGGGTTAAAACTGCTCTGTCTTTACTCGGACTATATTCTGTACCTCTGTCTACCCTGGGCGTTAAAATATCCCTTTCTATTTACATACGTATCTCAAACCTAACTTTTCTCATCGTCTGATGATATACTTCTGCTCCAACCAAATAAAACCGAGCAGAGGTGTGTCGTATCTTTACCTCATTCGCTCCAAGGCCTGGACATCAGCAGTGGTCACGTGGTAATCCTTACCGCTACTAAAATAAATAGATTGGGCTTGTGGAATGTGAATCAACGAAACCCTTTTTTTGTGCGTGGTAAAACCATTGTAGGGCTGATATAACGGTGGGAGGAATAAAGAGGGGACATCTCTTTTCAAAAAGGAGGAGGAGGGGAGTGAGTGTGAAATCCTGAAGATCGACTATGAAAACTAACATAATTTATTTTTAAATATGGCTTATAAGATGAATATTTTATTTCAAGACTATTCTTACAGAATCGTTTCTTTTTTTTTTACAGAAGATGTGTGAACAAAACATTTCAAGACTGAAATCATCTTAATATATAAAAGACCATGTGCGAACTTCTCTCTCTGTCCGCAAAATATTTTCGCCTGATATCACATCAGAATCTGCAGCGATATATGAAGAACTTGATACGCACTTAAATTGAAAATAATATGGTAAATGTTTTAAATGTATAAACACAATTTTATTTAAAGAAGAAAATAAAAAATTAAGGCATATTCAAAAGTAGAAAAACAATTTTAATTACGAAGTGTCTACTCGGAATAAGAAGTTTCGGCAAAAGATAGTTCTGCGCATGCTCAGTGACCTATGGCTAGGGTTAGGGCTAGAATGAGGGTTAGGGGTAGGATTAGGGATAGGGTTAGGGATAGGATTAGGGCTAGGGTTAGGGATAGGATTAGGGCTAGGGCTAGGGTTAGGGTTAGGATTAGGGCTAGGGTTAGGGATAGGATTAGGGATAGGGTTAAGGATAGGATTAGGGTTGGTATTAGGGTGCTGCGGTTGTAAACACACGCATGCGCAGTACCATCGAAAACATCGCCGCTAAGGCAAGTCGTAGTTTCTCTCCATTGCGCATGCGTATCGCATGCGTATCTTATTCCGACTAGAATCGGAAAAATGTTTATAGTTGGGACAAGAACGAATTTAACAATGACGTCACTTAATGTTTATACTAGAGATGAGCACGAAACTAATGACGTCATCCTCCGATTTCAGAATATAAAGAAAGAAACCATTTCATTCAACTTTGATTTAGATCTAGATCAACGTAAGCCTACGCTATGAAATCTAGATCTATACAATACAATTTTCTCGGCCTAAACTTATAACATTAACATTATATATTTGGATTCTAGATCTAGATCTAGAGATTCTAAATTCTAGATCTAGATCTAGACTAGATCTAAATTCTAGATCTACGCAAAAACTAGACGCAGACGCTAGATCTAGATCTAGATTCTAGATTTAGACTTTATCTACTCTAGAATCTATTCAAATAATAAATTTCTATATTAAACAATTCAGCCTTAATTATTTTATAGAAATATTTGTTTGCTTAGCTATAGAATTGGCTAATTTGGGATAAAAAAATTTGAAAGAATATTAAAAATATATAGGCCTATAATTTACGTGTAACGGCAAACGATGGCTAGTATAGTTTTATTGGTAATTTAACAGCTTCGATCGTAAAACTACAAGGACTTAAAATATAGAAACAAGTATTCATCCTACTCTCTCTATATGTAACTTCAACATTGTTCAATTCAGAGAACATGAGATCCAATACGTTTCAGAAATAGTAGATCTGCAAGTTTGTTTAAGTCCAAGATCACTCTTACAATCAACTTCACATTAAATATCCTGAAATGTTGCAACATACGACGCAAATCAAAACTCAACAACTCACAAAAGCACTTTAAAGATGAGTGGTTCAACTTACCATCAAGGCGACCATCACAAAGTTAGCCATTGTGTTTGATCTGTTACAGTCTAGCAGGCAACCACGTTAGCAGACGTCTGACCATTTATATACGGCCGTTATTTTTTTTTAATGGGAGTACTAGGGGGATCAATGAGTCATAACGATTCTAATCTACGAGATGTGGCTGTGTTTGTACGAAGTATGTGCTCAAGGTTCACGATAACATACATTCATATACGTTACATACATAAATAAATAAACATACATATACATATATATACGCATACACACATATATATATATATATATACATATATATATATATATATATATATATATATATATATATATATATATATATATATATATATATATATATATATATACGCCGGAAAGCAAGGGAGGGGGAAGCGAGGCGTGCTTAAGTGGTGGTGTCCCGCATGTAGAGAATTATATATATATATGTATATATATATATATTCTTTTTTCTACGCATTGTCTTTAAATATTCGCTGAGGATGATCTATGGTATAAATTTTATAGAGCTATGTTTTGTGAGTGTAAAGAATTTTCGCGAACATTTGAATGATGACGTGTACTTACAGCTGTTTGCAAATATTTGAATGATGACGTGTACTTATAGATGTCCATGAATATTTAATGATGACGTGTACTTATAGATGTCCGTGAACATTTGAATGATGACGTGTACTTTTAGATGTTTGCAAACATTTTAATGATGACGTGTACTTACAGCTGTTTGCAAACATTTGAGTGATGACGTGTACTTATAGATGTCCGTGAACATTTGAATGATGACGTGTACTTTTAGATGTTTGCAAACATTTGAATGATGACGTGTACTTATAGATATTTGCAAACATTTGAATGACGACGTGTACTTATAGATGTCCGTGAACATTTGAATGATGACGTGTACTTTTAGATGTTTGCAAACATTTGAATGATGACGTGGACTTATAGATGTTCTCTGTTTATATAATAACGGGTAATCAATGTTTGCAAACATTTAAATGATGACGTGTACTTATAGATGTCCATGAACATTTGAATGATGACGTGTACTTATAGATGTCCGTGAACATTTGAATGATGACGTGTATCTACAGATGTTTACCAAATTTTGAACGATTATGGGCAATAGATGTTCGCAAACATTCGAATGATGACAAATAAAAATAAATATTCACAAACATTAGACTGAAGTATTTGATCAGCAGATGTACTCCAGCATTCAAATGATCACGT
This sequence comes from Physella acuta, assembly GCF_028476545.2. Classification (NCBI taxonomy): domain Eukaryota; kingdom Metazoa; phylum Mollusca; class Gastropoda; family Physidae; genus Physella; species Physella acuta. The sequence continues at coordinate 338,498 of NW_026731895.1, read as the reverse complement.
GATCAGGTGTATAAAGACATGACTTAAGGCTAAACATATTTGGACACAGTCTTACACGATGTAATCCGTATTGTGATCTAGATGTGCGCAACATCTGTAATAAGTATAGCGTAATGGTTTGATCGGGGTTAGTGTGGGTTGTCCTTACGGCAGTAGGTTTTGTTTAGTGCATAGTTGTCAGTGACATAGTCAGTGAATCTGTCCGTGACATAGTGAGTCTGTCAGTGACACAGTGAGTCTGTCAGTGACACAGTGAGTCTGTCTGTGACATAGTGACTTGGTCTGTCAGTGACACAGTGAGTCTGTCAGTGACACAGTGAGTCTGTCAGTGACATAGTGACTTGGTCTGTCAATGACATGGTTAGTTGTCCTGTGTAACTAATTGGTCGCAAAATTAAGAGAAGTGGCCATTTTGTGTGTCAAAATATTAAGTGTGTAGTAGGCCATCTTGAAAGGTTTGGTTTGGTGCGTCGTGTTGAACTGCGCTTCAAATAGTTGTCATAAAAGTTACTTGCTTCAAATCCTTTAATCTATCTGCTTCATGTATTCGCCCATCAAACTTGTTCAAATCGCCGATAAAATAGCCCATCAATCTAACAGGTAACACCTCTTTCAACCCGTGGATAAAGTAACTATAAAACATGCAGCTATCCGTTTCATATCACTGTGAAAAGAAGCACACTCAAGATTCCTAAACATTAGTTTACACAAATAAACGACAAGACAGCTTTTTTTTTCTTTCATGGACTGAATAATACAACTAGTTATTTTACTTCAGTGAAAAGTTCTACACTCTATAATGAACGAAATCGCAGTAGTTAATGCTGAGATTAAATTATTTTAAAATAATTTCATGTCGATGTTCAAATAATACATCGCTGTGTGATTATATACCCACCCACCACAACCATTTAATAACGATACTTGACATGTTATGATATTTACTCCATATATTTGTGTCTATCGACCGGCTAAAATCGATTCTCTTAATTACACATCTAAACTAGGGTGGTTATCAAGAATTTCTGGAATAAATTACACGTTGACTTGGCTTTTTTTCCTGTAATCTCTGTACTTATTCGTTTCTCTGGGTTTTAATTGTAAACTGATAGTTAACTGGTAATTAGTATATAATTGGACGATTGAGCGATTGATTATCTAAGCTAATTTTTTTTGTTCCCTGGTGGCTTAAATGTTGATAAAATAGCTGCAGAAATACACACCGTTATTGCTGTTGTTTGTGTAGACATCAGAGCATGGTTGGGGTGACATCAAAACTTAGCAGTGTCGCATGAATTAGCAAGAGCTAAAATGCCGAGTAAAACATTTTGTCATTTGGTGAAATAAATTGTTTTTGTGTCCATTAGAGTCCGCTGTGTGTACACCATCCTCCCATAGCCAGACATCGCAACATCAGCATTGGGGGATGGTCACATGACTAACTAAAAATATCTGTCACGTGATGTTGGAAGCACGGATTTAAGATTACAATAACACGACAGACGACATTAATATTGAAAACATGTGGGATACCACGACGGGTGACAGACGACAGACGGAGCTGTTGGAAAGCGTGACAGACGCCGCCTTGTTGAACCAAACCTCCAACGTGCTGATCTTCACCCTGCCCGAGAACTACTCTCTCCTCCTCACCGTGTTCTGTACGCTGGGGATTGTGGGTAACGTCCTGAACCTGATCGTCTTCTGCAAGCTGGGGTTCCGTGACGCCATCAACATCAGCCTCCTGGCACTGACCGTCTCAGACATCGGCTCGCTGCTGACCCTGCAGTGGATGATGCTCTGCTACTACCCCCCGTTCTTCACCTCCGACCTCCCGTTCGACTCTCGCGAGATCGAGAACATCACCGGAAGTTGGCCTCGCATTTGTTTCATCCGGGTCACCGGTTTCGTCACAGCCTATTTCACCATAGAGCGCTGCGTCTGCATCGCCCTGCCACTTCAAGTCAAACACATCCTCACCCCTTCCAGAACGTTCTGCGTCAACGTGTTCATTTACCTCTTCATGATCGCCAGCGTTCTTCCCATCTTCCCCGTGACGTCATTCGTGTGGAGGTCATCCCCCCTCACAAACCGCACAATCCTGGGTCTCAGGTTCGAAGATTCCAGAGATCACGTGGCCAGCCTGCTTTACGCACTCAACAGCTTCTACGGACTGGTCACGTTCGTGATCATCATCCTCGCCACGTCAGTCCTGGTCGTTCAACTCAACCGGATGTCAAAATGGCGCCAAAAATCCGCGCCGGCCAATCAGACGCAATCGATATCGACGAGAGATCGAACCGTGACGAAGATGGTGACGTTGGTATCCACGGCTTTTATCGTCTGCTTCTCGCCTGGCACCGTGTCCTTTGTCTGCACGCTGCTGAGTCCCGAGTTCCGTCTAGACGGCCAGTACAAAGACGTGCTGCTCGGCTTGGTGTTTTCCGGCGAGTTCCTGGAGACTGTCTACTCCTGCACAACTTTCATCATTTACCTAAACACTAGTTCTAAATTTAGAAATGCTTTCATGGCTATGATTGTGTGCACTCCGCAAAAGCCGAAGAAGTTTCCAGACGTTTCCCAGCGCTTTAGACGGAATGACACGGACGTTGACTTGAGATCAGAATCAGACTAATGTTTGTGTCACGTGATCTGTTGAATTTTAATTACATGCCTGAGTCTCTGGTCTCTATAAGTCAATAGATCTAGCATGAACGGACTTACACAACATTAAGTATAGATCAGATTAAGGCGTGGTCGAATTGTAGAGCTTACGGCTGAGATAGTTCGGATCCCGTGTTCGAGTCTTTATAATTTCACTGAGTCCGCCCAGCTCTGATGGATAGCTGACTCCCATTATGGAAACAAAGTCAGCTGGGCATAGCGCTGATCACATTATCCCTTCGAAAGTCGAGGTCACTAAAACAGATGAGCTCTGATTCATCTGTCCCTATGTGTCTTGGGCACGAACGGAAAAAGATGATGATACATCTATATGACAGATCGCTGGATATATTTAAATAAAACTAGAGAGTGTAAAATTAAACTGATGTTCGTAATAAAGAATTCAGAGTAGACGTTGCTTGAAACATCAATTAATTAATAATGTGTTAGTTCAATATTGTGTTACTTCCTCATGTAATCATGTAATTATTTGTTACTTCCTGGAGCAATAATTTGTAACAAACGTGTGTAGATACGTCATTAATAAAACAAGACGCATCACTATATTGTCACTTACAATGCGTCGTATCCATGATAAACATACACACCTAACATTCATCTCCCACCTTCAACATACACACCTAACATACATCTCCCACCTTCAACATACACACCTAACATACATCTCCCACCTTCAACATACACACCTAACATACATCTCCCACCTTCAACATACACACCTAACATCTCCCACCTTCAACATACACACCTAACATACATCTCCCACCTTCAACATACACACCTAACATACATCTCCCACATTCAACAGACCTGAGATTTCCCATTGTATCAGTGTATTATGAAAACGATTTCTAGATTTGTTTTTCATTGGCATGAAGCAGGAAAACTCGGTCTGTAAACTGTTGAACTGTCTTCACCTCTAGTTAAATATCATCCCATGTTTGTGTGTGCATGCTCTCCCCTTGATTGAACTTTGAAACACAAACACATGAACCCCAAACGGGTTCTAGATCGAGGCTACGTCACGCCATCACCCCGCGCTACGTCATAAACCGCGGCGCTTGCCGGGAATGAAGCCATCAAGTGGGGGCTAATTTCGGTGATTTGCGGTGTTTTCCTGCGTCTGCACAGTTTTGATGAGCCCATACGTCACAGCTCGTGCAGAACGGAAGCCGGGAGTCTTTGAGCCCCAGCGGCCGTTAACGGGGTATCATTAAAATCTGCCGTCTCCGAGAGACCGCGAGTGCAACTCTCTGGGCCTGCATCCCAGCAGACAGGAACGTCGTAAAATATCAACAGAAATCTAAAAATAGATTTCATTTCTCGTCTTACCCCCCCCCCCCCCCCAACACACCCAACCCATACCCACACCTCGCTAGAGTTTACTTGGAATCGATATATTAAAGAAAACATGTATGTGTTATGTCAAATGTGATTCAAGTTCTTTAAATTACATGTCAGCGATTAAGGTATTCCCTTCATAAGCTGTTCAACGCTGGGAAAAAAGTTTTAAAGACTTGGAATAGCATATGACTAATTTTTAAAGACTTGGAATAACATATGACTAATTTTTAAAGACTGGGAATAACATATGACCAAGTTTTAAAGACTTGGAATAACATATGACTAATTTTTAAAGACTTGGAATAGCATATGACCAATTTTAAATACTTGGAATAGCATATGACTAAGTTTTAAATACTTGGAATAGCATATGACCAAGTTTTAAAGACTTGGAATAGCATATGACCAATTTTAAATACATGGAATAGCATATGACCAAGTTTTAAACACTTGGAATAGCATATGACCAAAGTCGATTTATGCAGTTGCACAAATAGGAAAAAGATAAGCAATAAAAAATGTAATTATGTGGTGAGAAAAAAAATTAAACAGGATAGTTTCTACCGCTAAATTTTTTTACTTTAATTGTCTAGTATGTTATCTCTACCACCAGGTTGTATAAACGTTACAATAACGAGTTTCGTGAAAGATGCAATATACGACATAGCTTGAATAGGATTCGTACATGAAATATACGAGGACTGAGCTTGACGTTACGCATATTTCTTTTTACACCCCCCCCCTCCAATTCACTAAACGCCAGCCACATTCGTTACATAATTACCGCCCCTACCTAGCCTTGACTTTAAGCTAAAACCAATATTTCCAAATTCCAGAATGGCCTGGAACCCCTAACGAAACCCATCTCGGCATCCCATCATTCCAGCCCGCGGCCCCTGTTCTACCGCATCACTCGGCCAGGCACGAAAGCCCTCGTCGCCCGGCTTAAAAACGAATCTTTTATTTGCGCGTCTCTCCCTTCAGGAAGTCCCGCACCTAATAAGTGCGCATGCCTACCCAAGACTTCCGTCGCGTAGATCCCGTCAACACCTCGTTTCTATGATTTACACCCGACACAAGTTTAGAGGTGGCAACACCGGAGACCGCACGCGAATTTGAACAGCGCGAAGACCTTAAGTACCGGAGTACGATCATCTAGACATTCCATAATGCTGAAACCTCAGGTCCTGTTCTCTAAGATAACTATGTCAACAGTTTAAAACTTTAAGTGGTTTTGACAAGGTCTAGCCTCAGCTTTGCATTGTTCTCGTATTATCAATTATAATTAACAGAAAAGCTAAGAAAATACCCGAAGTGAATTTTATTTTTATTTTAGGTGTAAAAACAAGCAAGACAGTCAACAGTCATCTCGGGTGTGTTTACCTACATACCGCCCGAGGGGTGCGAGGGTGCCCGGGGGTATCAGTTCCAGAAGCACCCATTGTCTTGCTAGTTATCACCCCAGTAATCTGAGGGCTTGTTTGCTCCGATGCCGTGTTTATCATCGGCTGAGGGGGACGCGTTTGTGTAACGGCTAATTACCGCGTGCGAAATATCTCGATTGTGTTCACCGCTAGCAAGTGCGTGTTGTCTTTCCTCGTGTATAGTAGTGTCGGGGAGGGGGGGGACGTGTAACGTGAAGGTGGGGGGTGGTTCAGGTCACATGGTTATGACTGGGGGTTCAAATCACGGGGTTGTAGGGTTAGGTTCAGGTCACGTGATTGTGGGTAAAAGATCACCACACAACATCTACCATCACCACACAACATCACCATCACAACCAACCTTCACCACACAACATAACCACAAACCTTCACAATCACCAAGCACATTACCACTACCACATCCATATCTACGATCATGAACTACCATCTATATAACCCACCAAAGAACGACTGCGACTAACCTTAGATGTGGGTGGTTGAAATTTTGAATTAGGTAACGAAAAAAATTGGCCTGATGCTAATTGATTTTAATTTAATTTAATGTCTGTTATAAGAAGGTGATCCTTTTAAAAATATTTAACAGAAACAATTAATATAATGTCTCTTTACTCATTAAAAATAATTGCCCAGCCTAAATAACTGTCCATATTTCAGTAGACGTTATATTTGAAGGCGTATTAGTTTCTCAGAAGTTCGCTTTAAAATTCTTTGAGTTATCTTTTCCCGAAGCAATTTTCCCCCATTACTCCGCTAACTTACTTCCCTTAGTGCGAGCAAATCAACTGGGTAACAGCAATTAAGAAGTGGACACAATTCCGAGATGTATTTCCAGATTACCTCCCCCTGTCGGCGCTAACAGCCGCCAACGGCTGACGGCAACTTATCAACTGGGTCGTCTGCTACCCGTGTGACGTCAGCGGTGTTTCACAATACCGCAGAATAAATAAAAAATGTACTATTCTTTCATTTGTGGTTTAGAAAATATTCAAAAAGAAAATATCCAAAAAGAATATATTTTTGTACATTTATAAAGACTCTAAAGGTTTGAAGATTTTAAATTTATTGAAAGATTACTATTTAAATTCTGACCCCTTTACTGTCAGAACTGTCTGCAACACAAGACCGTATCTTCTGCACCAAGCTGACCAAACTTCTTGATCAAACAACCCTTTCACAAATATCTACCGGACCAGACGGCTGTAGAACGTCAAACAAAAGTTTCATGCTTTTCTTGATAGACATTTAAATAGTAGTGCATTACAAAAGCAAAGAAAATACCCGAAGTGAATTTTATTTTTATTTTAGGTGTAAAAACAAGCAAGACAGTCAACAGTCATATCGGTAGTGTTTACCTACAATTTTTAAGAAAATTATTTATTCTTTTACATTTTAGTGCATTATTACATAAAAGCGTGTTATTAAACCGTTTTTTATGATATTTTCTTCAAATCTTGTAATTGGTCTTTTGACGCAGCTCACGCTTGCTAAAACCTGCCCAACTGTACACACATCCAACATAAGTATCTAATATATAAAGCCAAAGTCTGTATGTAATAAATTTGTCGTTGACATACTTGGATGGATTTAAGTGTTAGACTATTATCGTGCTCATACTCTAAATTTATGAGTTAAAAAATTACTATTGAAAGTGTTGGGAAATAATTTTCATTTTCCAAACTGATAGTAATAATTGTCGGCATGTTCATTAAACACAATTTTAAAAAAATAGCAAAATTTCTAATTATGTCTGAAAATTATTTATATTTAGTCCTTTAGCACTTACTTCCCTTTGATAAATTAGGAAAACACAATTACTTTCCTTTATAAAACATCGCATTAGTGGAAAAGAATTTACTTTTTATTACTTTGTTTTGGTGTTGGGAAAAAAAATAATTACATAATTAGCGGGGATTGATCAAGTGCAAATGTTGTAGGTATTTTACGAATAAGCTTGGAGTATTATAATTGTTCATTTTGTTTGGCACCTACGTTCGTTTAAGTGAGTGCAAAAGACTATGAATAAGTTGGGGTACTATAGTCGATTATTAAGCTGAAACGGGCTAGACTGTGAGCTCTTTGCGTTTATGTTCGCGTTAGTGATTTCGTTTTGATTTGGTTCGTTTTTGTTCTTTCTTTTTTCGTTTGTGTTTTTTTCTTTGGGTTTGTGTTTGTATTTGTGTTTGTGATTGGTTTTGCGTTTGGATTTGGATTGTTTTCGTTTGCTTTTTCGTTTGTTTGTTTTCTTTGTGTTCGTATTGGTGTTTGTGGTTGTGGTTGGGTTTGTTGTTAGGTTTTTGTTTTCGTTTGTATTTGTAATTGTGTTAGCGTTATGTTTGCGTTTTGTTGTTTTGGTTGGTTGTGGTTTGGGTGGGCAATGCCGGGTTTATGATGATTACTAAACACACAGGTGATGGTCTTTAACAGAAAGGTTTTTCACCGAAGCCAGAGCAGGGCCTGGCCGGGACGGCTAGTTTCATTCTATTTTCTTTAGTCAAATCAACGCTAGTTATTGTAAGGCGGTAGGCCTACTTAATTCTTACCGTTTTTATAATTTATCCTGCGAGTAACAAGGTGACAACATACAACAGATAACATGGATCATTTCTAGTTTCTAGTTAGATTTTTGCTTTTGAATATAAATATATATATATATATATATATATATATATATATATATATATATATATATATATATATATATATATATACATACATATATATATATATATATGTGTGTGTGTGTGTGTGTGTGTGTGTGTGTGTGTGTGTGTGTGTGTGTTTGTGTGCGTGTGTATGTGTATGTGTATGTGTGTGTGTCTTTTTTAATCAGTTTTACTGACGATTTTAAAGTGTTTAATTATAAAAATTCACAAGGCATGTGTACTTAATTAAACTAATTATCACAACCAGTCCGGGCCTAGGTTCCCATCCCTCTCCACCAGTACCGACCCCAGCCCCTACCGTTCCCCGCGAACAGCACCACGCTGTAAACTGTGTGATATTTAATTAACCCCCTAGTTCCCACCAAGACGGACGGGGGTTAACCCTCCACCGGCGTTATTAGAATACCTCAGTCCTCAACACCTCCATTGAGGGGAGATAACGGTGGGGTCAGGCCACTCTGAGCTAGCAGACGATCGCTGCCATAAATTACACGTTTACTTGGGCGTTTGAAACTAATTTACGATCAATCTATTAAAGGTCACGGAAGTTCACTTCAGGAGATTCTGGCTGTCGTCTGGTAAATGATGCCACGTCAGCAGGCGTTGACCCGTGTAGGGGTCAGCTAAAGATGGTTCTAGACCCTGATGTAGAGAGCAAATTAGAAGAGATCATTAGGACCCCAGTTGTATTTCTCCGCTTTACTCTCTGAGCCAGTTATTGACTATGATTATAGCAACCATGCTCACCAAATACATACAGGCTAAAGATGTGTCTCGCGAATCCAATATATTAACTTTTGGGTTTATCAAGGCTCAATATTTTATATGTAAATATATAAAGATCGCAGAGTGAAGATTGGAACGGTCGTGGTTGAGTGGTAGAACACAAGACCACTTACAGTATAGCTCCAGTTCGGTTCTTAATTCTTGCCTACATGGTCAGTTAAGCTATCTTGGCATAGTGCTGATGAAACAATCTTTCCTATGTTAAGGTCAAGGGCGTTGGTCAACTCAATTTCCCATGGATACCTGACTTATAATTAACAACATAATTATAATCGCCGTAAATATTACATACACAAGAAAATACACTTCGGCTAATTTTTAGGGTCTTATATTTTGATTTTTTTTAAAATCTTAATTCTGATATTAATCGTATGCTCTACTAATTTTTCTCAAACTCAAAATATTAAAACTCAGTTTGTTTGATTAAAGGTTTTTGTATCCAAGAAGAATAATCGAGATTATTCATTTAAAAAATATACTCTCATTATTACTTCCCTTTAAACAAATAAATTTTCCAACTTCACTGATCATCACTTCCTATGCATCAGGCTGCTACGAATTCAAGTTACTAATAATAAATTACTCACATACACATAGACAACACAGTGACGACAATGATTCAATAAAAACTCCTTAGACTTATACACTTGGAATATTTATTAGCTAATAGTTTTACTACTTAGTTCTATTTTTATGCATATTTGATTTTTTTTCGTTTATTTACTTTTTCCATCTATTGTCAAACATTGGTACATTGCTGGAGAATGGTAGCTAGTAGACACGTTGTAGACATGATCAGACTAGGCTAGCAACAGGGGTGGGATGGGGAGGGGAGGTGGCATGGCTGGTATCAGATAGGGTGGGATAAATGGGTGGGGGTGTATAACAGTTATGATAATTGTTTGTAGTTGAAGGGGGAGGGTGGCTAATAATGCAGGTTTTTGCTGTTCTAGGGGGAATGGACTGACAATAACGTTTTCTTATAGTTGAATGGGTAGCTTCTATCTGAGGTCATGGCTGGCTTATTGCTGAATGGGTAGCTTCTATCTGAGGTCATGGCTGGCTTATTGCTGAATGGGTAGCTTCTATCTGAGGTCATGGCTGGCTTATTGCTGAATGGGTAGCTTCTATCTGAGGTCATGGCTGGCTTATTGCTGAATGTGTAGTTCTAGCTGAGGTCACTGCTGGCTGGCTTATTGAATGTGTAGTTCTAGCTGAGGTCATGGCTGGCTTATAGCTGAATGTGTAGTTCTAGCTGAGGTCATGGCTGGCTTATTGTTGAATGTGTAGTTCTAGCTGAGGTCATAGCTGGCTTATTGTTGAATGTGTAGTTCTAGCTGAGGTCATTGCTGAATGGGTAGTTCTAGCTGAGGTCATGGCTGGCTTATTGCTGAATGTGTAGTTCTAGCTGAGGTCACTGCTGGCTGGCTTATTGAATGTGTAGTTCTAGCTGAGGTCACTGCTGGCTTATTGCTGAATGGGTAGTTCTAGCTGAGGTCATGGCTGGCTTATTGCTGAATGTGTAGTTCTAGCTGAGGTCATTGCTGAATGTGTAGTTCTAGCTGAGGTCACTGCTGGCTGGCCTCTACCGTCATGATGCCGGCTGACTCGTACAACTTGACCAGCTCCGCCTGGTGCTCCTCAAAGACCTCCTTCATGTTCTCCTCGGAGATCATCAGATCAATGGCCATCATGGCCAGAGCCTTGCCCTGGACGATGCTCATAAACTCACATTCTTTGGACCCTGTGGGCACAGCATGGGGGGGTGTACTCGTGAGATAATGTACGCATACAAAACTGTTTTAGACATATTATTGTGAGACCACAAAACTAGATACAGTTACAGACATGTAACTAGATAAAAACAACTGAGAAAAATCGTCTGAAAACTTTCAAAATTTAAGTGAAAAGGACAAGGCCTACATTATCTGAATAATGTATAAAATGATGTTTTGCGACATTGGTCTGTATAATCAATATATAAATCATGCATATAAGAACGAATGACTGTTGTATATTCAATGTCGACAAAAATATTATATTCAGTGAAGTAACGATTCTATTAATCTCGCGATTTTGCATATCTGTTGAACTCACCTGCATACCTGCACAACTCACCTGCATACCTGCACAACTCACCTGCACACCTGCACAACTCACCTGCACACCTGCATAACTCACCTGCACAACTCACCTGCATACCTGCACAACTCAGCTGTATACCTGCACAACTCACCTGCACAACTCATCTGCATACCTGCACAACTCACCTGCACACCTGCATAACTCACCTGCACAACTCACCTGCATACCTGCACAACTCAGCTGCATACCTGCACAACTCCCCTGCACAACTCATCTGCATACCTGCACAACTCACCTGCACACCTGCATAACTCACCTGCACGACTCACCTGCATACCTACACAACTCACCTGCACAACACACCTGCATACCTGCACAACTCACCTACAAACCTGCACATCTTACCTGCATACCTGCACAACTCACCTGCACGCCAGCATAACTCACCTGCACAACTCACCTGCATACCTGCATAACTCAAATGCACACCTGCATAACTCACCTGCACGACTCACCTGCATACCTGCACAACTCACCTACAAACCTGCACAACTCACCTGCATACCTGCACAACTCACCTACAAACCTGTACAACTCACCTGCATACCTGCACAACTCACCTACAAACCTGCACAACTCACCTGCATACCTGCACAACTCACCTACAAACCTGCACAACTCACCTACAAACCTGCACAACTCACCTACAAACCTGCACAACTCACCTGAATACCTGCACAACTCACCTGCATACCTGCACAACTCATCTACAAACCTGCACAACTCACCTGCATACCTGCACAACTCACCTACAAACCTGCACAACTCACCTACAAACCTGCACAACTCACCTGCATACCTGCACAACTCGCCTGCATACCTGCACAACTCACCTGCATACCTGCAACACTCACCTGCATACCTGCACAACTCACCTGCATACATGCACAGCTCACCTGCATACCTGCACAACTCACCTGCATACCTGCAACACTCACCTGCATACCTGCACAACTCACCTGCATACCTGCAACACTCACCTGCATACCTGCACAACTCACCTGCATACCTGCAACACTCACCTGCATACCTGCACAACTCACCTGCATACATGCACAGCTCACCTGCATACCTGCACAACTCACCTGCATACCTGCACAACTCACCTGCACAACTCACCTACAAACCTGCACAACTCACCTGCATACCTGCACAACTCACCTGCATACCTGAACAACTCACCTGCATACCTGCACAACTCACCTGCATACCTGCACAACTCACCTGCATATCTGCACAACTCACCTGCATACCTGCACAACTCACCTGCATATTTGCACAACTCACCTGCATACCTGCACAACTCACCTACAAACCTGCACAACTCACCTGCATACCTGCAGAACTCGCCTGCATACCTGCACAACTCACCTGCATACCTGCACAACTCACCTTCATACATGCAACACTCACCTGCATACCTGCACAACTCACCTGCATACCTGCAACACTCACCTGCATACCTGCACAACTCACCTGCATACCTGCAACACTCACCTGCATACCTGCACAACTCACCTGCATACCTGCAACACTCACCTGCATACCTGCACAACTCACCTGCATACATGCACAGCTCACCTGCATACCTGCACAACTCACCTGCATACCTGCACAACTCACCTGCACAACTCACCTGCACAACTCACCTGCATACCTGCACAACTCACCTGCACAACTCACCTGCACAACTCACCTGCACAACTCACCTACAAACCTGCACAACTCACCTGCATACCTGCACAACTCACCTGAATACCTGAACAACTCACCTGCATACCTGCACAACTCATCTGCATACCTGCACAACTCACCTGCATACCTGCACAACTCACCTGCATACTTGCACAAATCACCTGCATATCTGCACAACTCACCTGCATACCTGCACAACTCACCTGCATATCTGCACAACTCACCTGCATACCTGCACAACTCACCTGCATACCTGCTGAACTCATCAGTACCAATCTCCACGGATGTACCAGCGTAGTAGAACACCTTCAGTGTTGGTATCGACGTGCTCACGTTGGCGATATCATCTGGACTCTGGGGGGGGGGGGGGGGGGAGAGAAAGACGGACACAAAAGTCTGAAGTCACTTGAGCACATTGATTGAACTATTTAAATATTGACCCAGTGCATTGTGCTGGCTGCCTACAAAATCTTTTCTATTTACAGAACTAACTGGGTTTGCAAACAAGACAATAGGCGAAATCAAGTTAGTCTCCCAAACTTTTATGGTACAAAACAAACTTGGCATGAAAGCCATGAAAAGCCCATGCCTACCTCTATGGCTTTCCTCTTGTTGTGGAACGTGAAGCCCATGAGGGCGGCGTTGTGTTTGTAAAGTTCCACCAGTCGGTTGCACGTGACGTTACACAGGAACTCTTTCACTGTCACCTCGGTCTCAAACTGGGGACAATTTTAACCTTTAGCCTAACCGTTTCGAATTGGGGACAATTTTAACCTTTAGCCTAACCGTTTGAAACTGGGGACAATTTTAACCTTTAGCCTAACCGTTTCGAATTGGGGACAATTTTAACCTTAAGCCTAACCGTTTCAAACTGGGGACAATTTTAACCTTTAGCCTAACCTAACCGTTTCGAATTGGGGACAATTTTAACCTATAGCCTAACCGTTTCAAACTGTGGACAATTTTAACCTTTAGCCTAACCGTTTCAAACTGGGGACAATTTTAACCTTTAGCCTAACCTAACCGTTTCGAATTGGAGACAATTTTAACCTATAGCCTAACCGTTTCAAACTGTGGACAATTTTAACCTTTAGCCTAACCGTTTCAAACTGGGGACAATTTTAACCTTTAGCCTAACCTAACCGTTTCGAATTGGGGACAATTTTAACCTATAGCCTAACCGTTTCAAACTGGGGACAATTTTAACCTTTAGCCTAACCGTTTTAAACTTAACGTTTCTAACTAAAATGCATTTCAAATTTTAGCCCCAGTTTTTTAATTCAGTGGAAGTTCATTTGAACTCAAACCTAAGAGTTCAAAATGTGAACTAACGACACCTATCTAGGCCTGGACACGTGTGTCTTCTCTAACCCTGCCCTCATCACTGCCTCAGCTACAACAGGTTGCTGTGTGACTACGTGAGGGTCTGGACTGATGACGTCACTGTGAGTACCCACCCGACAGCCGCTGGCAATGGCAGCCGCCTCAAAACATCGCTGTATCATCTCCCCCACTATCTTCATCTCTATAGGTTTGGGCGCCTTCGTCATGAACTCCATACAGGCGTACTCTGGCATTACATCGGCTCTGGTACCACCGTCAGAGATCACACCTGGGGGTATGTAAGGTAAGCGATTACACCTGGGGTATGTAAGGTAAGTAATTACACCTAGGGGTATGTAAGGTAAGCAATTACACCTGGGGGTATGTAAGGTAGGCAATTACACCTTTGTTGATGTAAGGTAAACAATTACACCTGGGGGTATGTAAGGTTAGTAATTACAAATGGGGGTATGTAAGGTAGGCAATTACACCTTTGTTGATGTAAGGTAAACAATTACACCTGGGGGTATGTAAGGTAAGCAATTACACCTGGGGGTATGCAAGGTAGGCAATTACACCTGGGGGTATGTAAGGTAGGCAATTACACCTGGGGGTATGTAAGGTAGGCAACTACACCTTTGTTGATGTAAGGTAAGCAATTACACCTGGGGGTATGCAAGGTAGGCAATTACACCTGGGGGTATGTAAGGTAGGCAATTACACCTGGGGGTATGTAAGGTAGGCAATTACACCTTTGTTGATGTAAGGTAAACAATTACACCTGGGGGTATGTAAGGTAGGCAATTACACCTGGGGGTATGTAAGGTAGGCAATTACACATGGGGGTATGTAAGGTAGGCAATTACACCTGGGGGTATGTAAGGCAGGCAATTACACCTTTGTTGATGTAAGGTAAACAATTACACCTGGGGGTATGTAAGGCAGGCAATTACACCTTTGTTGATGTAAGGTAAACAATTACACCTGGGGGTATGTAAGGTAGGCAATTACACCTGGGGTATGTAAGGTAGGCAATTACACATGGGGGTATGTAAGGTAAGCGATTACACCTGGGTGTATGTAAGGTTAACAATTAAACCTGGGGGTATGTAAGGTAAACATTTACACCTGGGTTTATTTAAAGTAACCAGGGTGTAATTAGGGTGACAAATTACACCTGGGTATACGTTAAGGAAACAATTACACCTGATAGTATGCAAGTTGACCAGTTACACCTTGGTAATATGGAAGTCAGATATTGCTACTTCTAGCCAAAGGACCATGAAGCAGTATATCTTCTACTGCTACTGGTCAATGACCCCCCCCCCTCCCCACACTGACCTTTGACTATCCAGTCGTCCTTGAACTGTTGTCGTATGGCCGCCACGTTTTGATAAGCCAGCACTGCCGCATTGACGGGGTTTGCCACCTCCCATGGGCGGTCACCCTCTGCACGACTCCGCCCACGGAATACAACTTTTTTCCTGGGGTGGGAGACAAACCAGGGTGTCAGTAGGGGGGGAGTAGGTAGTTGCTAGCTCTTACATGTGTGATGTTACATGGGTAGACGGGCTACTTACATCTGTGTAATGACTGGGGTAGGCGAGCTACTTACATCTGTGTAATGACTGGAGTAGGCGGGCTACTTACATCTGTGTAATGACTGGGGTAGGAGGATTACTTACATATGTGTAATGACTGGGGTAGGCGGGCTACTTACATCTGTGTAATGACTGGGGTAGGAGGGCTACTAACATCTGTGTAATGACTGGGGTAGGCGGGCTACTTACATCTGTGTAATGACTGGGGTAGGAGGGCTACTAACATCTGTGTAATGACTGGGGTAGTCGGGCTACTTACATCTGAGCACCGATAAAGTGAGGCTTGACGTTGGTGTAATGACTGGGGTAGGCAGACAGCAGGAAGTCTATCCCTTTAAAACAGCCCTCATCAAACATGGCGATCTTCCCAGTGTTGTCTGGGTGGCCCGGACAGCCAATCACTGTCACCTAAGGGGGGGGGGGGTGTGATGGGGGGGTGAGGGGATAGGTGGTTTTTTAGCACATGTGATAAGCTTACCAAGGTTACAAAATGATACTTAAAATTAAATAACATAAAAATAAGGTTTTGAAACATACTTCAACTTGTTTAATAAAATTGCTTATTAAAGTGTGATGTTTTAACCTCTTGTCAGAATGCTTAAGCTTTTGCATTTAGCTTCACATGGATTATGCTAAAAAATGTTTACACAACTTTTGTGGAGGGGTAGGTAGTGGGGAAAGCCGGACGTTTTCCCCAAACACACTTGCCCGAATGCCGTTTGCCCAAAGGGGGGGGGGGGGGGTAATGTGAGGGTAGGGGTGAGCTACTGGTCTATTAAAAAATGCAGTGTTTATTTTCAATGGGTGTTGATTATCACTTTCGTGTGGAGAGGATAGGGACAGGTTGTTTAGTCTGATTATGATTTTTTTGGCTATCGACAGGGGTGTGCTATTTCAGTTCGATCTTTGTAAAGAGTAATGACAGTACCATCCCTACAAAATGACAGTACCATCCCTACAAAATGACAGTACTATCTCTAATAAAATGACAGTACCATCCCTACAAAATGACAGTACCATCCCTATAAATAACAGTACCATCCCTACAAAATGACAGTACCATCCCTACAAAATAACACTACCATCCCTACAAAATTACACTACCGTCCCTACAAAATGACACTACCATCCCTACAAAACGACAGTACCATCCCTACAAAATGACAGTACCGTCCCTACAAAATGACAGTACCATCCCTACAAAATGACAGTACCATCCCTACAAAATGACAGTACCATCCCTACAAAATGACAGTACCATCCCTACAAAATGACAGTACCATCCCTACAAAATGACAGTACCATCCCTACAAAGTACCATCCCTACAAAATGACAGTACCATCCCTACAAAATGGCAGTACCATCCCTACAAAATGGCAGTACCATCCCTACAAAACGAGAGTACCATCCCTACAAAATGACAGCACAATCCCTACAAAGTACCATCCCTACAAAATGACAGTACCATCGCTACAAAATGACAGTACCATCCCTACAAAATGACAGTACCATCCCTACAAAATGACAGTACCATCCCTACAAAATGAAAGTACCATCCCTACAAAATGACAGTACCATCCCTACAAAATGACAGTACCATCCCTACAAAATGACAGTACCATCCCTACAAAATGACAGTACCATCCCTACAAAATGACAGTACCATCCCTACAAAATGACAGTACCATCCCTACAAAATGACAGTACCATCCCTACAAAATGAAAGTACCATCCCTACAAAATGACAGTACCATCCCTACAAAATGACAGTACCATCCCTACAAAATGACAGTACCATCCCTACAAAATGACAGTACCATCCCTACAAAATGACAGTACCATCCCTACAAAGTACCATCCCTACAAAATGACAGTACCATCCCTACAAAATGACAGTACCATCCCTACAAAATGACAGTACCATCCCTACAAAATGACAGTACCATCCCTACAAAATGACAGTACCATCCCTACAAAATGACAGTACCATCCCTACAAAATGACAGTACCATCCCTACAAAATGACAGTACCATCCCTACAAAATGGCAGTACCATCCCTACAAAATGGCAGTACCATCCCTACAAAATGGCAGTACCATCCCTACAAATCGACAGTACCATCCCTACAAAATGACAGTACCATCCCTACAAAGTACCATCCCTACAAAATGACAGTACCATCGCTACAAAATGACAGTACCATCCCTACAAAATGACAGTACCATCCCTACAAAATGACAGTACCATCCCTACAAAATGACAGTACCATCCCTACAAAGTACCATCCCTACAAAATGGCAGTACCATCCCTACAAAATGACAGTACCATCCCTACAAAATGACAGTACCATCCCTACAAAATGACAGTACCATCCCTATAAAATGACAGTACCATCCCTACAAAATGACAGTACCATCCCTACAAAATGACAGTACCATCCCTACAAAATGACAGTACCATCCCTACAAAATGACAGTACCATCCCTACAAAATGACAGTACCATCCCTACAAAGTACCATCCCTACAAAATGACAGTACCATCCCTACAAAATGACAGTACCATCCCTACAAAATGACAGTACCATCCCTACAAAATGACAGTACCATCCCTACAAAATGACAGTACCATCCCTACAAAATGACAGTACCATCTCTACAAAATGACAGTACCATCCCTACAAAGTACCATCCCTACAAAATGACAATACCATCCCTACAAAATGACAGTACCATCCCTACAAAATGACAGTACCATCCCTACAAAATGACAGTACCATCCCTATAAAATGACAGTACCATCCCTACAAAATGACAGTACCATCCCTACAAAATGACAGTACCATCCCTACAAAATGACAGTACCATCCTTACAAAATGACAGTACCATCCCTACAAAATGACAGTACCATCCCTACAAAATGACAGTACCATCCCTACAAAATGACAGTACCATCCCTACAAAATGACAGTACCATCCCTACAAAATGACAGTACCATCCCTACAAAGTACCATCCCTACAAAATGACAGTACCATCCCTACAAAATGACAGTACCATCCCTACAAAATGACAGTACCATCCCTACAAAATGACAGTACCATCCCTACAAAATGACAGTACCATCCCTACAAAATGACAGTACCATCCCTACAAAATGACAGTACCATCCCTACAAAATGACAGTACCATCCCTACAAAATGGCAGTACCATCCCTACAAAATGGCAGTACCATCCCTACAAAATGGCAGTACCATCCCTACAAATCGACAGTACCATCCCTACAAAATGACAGTACCATCCCTACAAAGTACCATCCCTACAAAATGACAGTACCATCGCTACAAAATGACAGTACCATCCCTACAAAATGACAGTACCATCCCTACAAAATGACAGTACCATCCCTACAAAATGACAGTACCATCCCTACAAAGTACCATCCCTACAAAATGGCAGTACCATCCCTACAAAATGACAGTACCATCCCTACAAAATGACAGTACCATCCCTACAAAATGACAGTACCATCCCTACAAAATGACAGTACCATCCCTATAAAATGACAGTACCATCCCTATAAAATGACAGTACCATCCCTACAAAATGACAGTACCATCCCTACAAAATGACAGTACCATCCCTACAAAATGACAGTACCATCCCTACAAAATGACAGTACCATCCCTACAAAGTACCATCCCTACAAAATGACAGTACCATCCCTACAAAATGACAGTACCATCCCTACAAAATGACAGTACCATCCCTACAAAATGACAGTACCATCCCTACAAAATGACAGTACCATCCCTACAAAATGACAGTACCATCCCATAAAAAATGACAGTACCATCCCTACAAAATGACAGTACCATCCCTACAAAATGAAAGTACCATCCCTACAAAATGACAGTACCATCCCATAAAAAATGACAGTACCATCCCTACAAAGTACCATCCCTACAAAATGACAGTACCATCCCTACAAAATGACAGTACCATCCCTACAAAGTACCATCCCTACAAAATGACAGTACCATCCCTACAAAATGACAGTACCATCCTTACAAAATGACAGTACCATCCCTACAAAATGAGAGTACCATCCCTACAAAATGACAGTACCATCCCTACAAAATGACAGTACCATCCCTACAAAATGACAGTACCATCCCTACAAAATGACAGTACCATCCCATAAAAAATGACAGTACCATCCCTACAAAATGACAGTACCATCCCTACAAAATGAAAGTACCATCCCTACAAAATGACAGTACCATCCCTACAAAATGAGAGTACCATCCCTACAAAATGACAGTACCATCCCTACAAAATGACAGTACCATCCCTACAAAATGACAGTACCATCCCTACAAAATGACAGTACCATCCCTACAAAGTACCATCCCTACAAAATGACAATACCATCCCTACAAAATGACAGTACCATCCCTACAAAATGACAGTACCATCCCTACAAAATGACAGTACCATCCCTATAAAATGACAGTACCATCCCTACAAAATGACAGTACCATCCCTACAAAATGACAGTACCATCCCTACAAAATGACAGTACCATCCTTACAAAATGACAGTACCATCCCTACAAAATGACAGTACCATCCCTACAAAATGACAGTACCATCCCTACAAAATGACAGTACCATCCCTACAAAATGACAGTACCATCCCTACAAAATGACAGTACCATCCCTACAAAGTACCATCCCTACAAAATGACAGTACCATCCCTACAAAATGACAGTACCATCCCTACAAAATGACAGTACCATCCCTACAAAATGACAGTACCATCCCTACAAAATGACAGTACCATCCCTACAAAATGACAGTACCATCCCTACAAAATGACAGTACCATCCCTACAAAATGACAGTACCATCCCTACAAAATGGCAGTACCATCCCTACAAAATGGCAGTACCATCCCTACAAAATGGCAGTACCATCCCTACAAATCGACAGTACCATCCCTACAAAATGACAGTACCATCCCTACAAAGTACCATCCCTACAAAATGACAGTACCATCGCTACAAAATGACAGTACCATCCCTACAAAATGACAGTACCATCCCTACAAAATGACAGTACCATCCCTACAAAATGACAGTACCATCCCTACAAAGTACCATCCCTACAAAATGGCAGTACCATCCCTACAAAATGACAGTACCATCCCTACAAAATGACAGTACCATCCCTACAAAATGACAGTACCATCCCTATAAAATGACAGTACCATCCCTACAAAATGACAGTACCATCCCTACAAAATGACAGTACCATCCCTACAAAATGACAGTACCATCCCTACAAAATGACAGTACCATCCCTACAAAATGACAGTACCATCCCTACAAAATGGCAGTACCATCCCTACAAAATGGCAGTACCATCCCTACAAAATGGCAGTACCATCCCTACAAATCGACAGTACCATCCCTACAAAATGACAGTACCATCCCTACAAAGTACCATCCCTACAAAATGGCAGTACCATCCCTACAAAATGACAGTACCATCCCTACAAAATGACAGTACCATCCCTACAAAATGACAGTACCATCCCTATAAAATGACAGTACCATCCCTATAAAATGACAGTACCATCCCTACAAAATGACAGTACCATCCCTACAAAATGACAGTACCATCCCTACAAAATGACAGTACCATCCCTACAAAATGACAGTACCATCCCTACAAAGTACCATCCCTACAAAATGACAGTACCATCCCTACAAAATGACAGTACCATCCCTACAAAATGACAGTACCATCCCTACAAAATGACAGTACCATCCCTACAAAATGACAGTACCATCCCTACAAAATGACAGTACCATCCCTACAAAATGACAGTACCATCCCATAAAAAATGACAGTACCATCCCTACAAAATGACAGTACCATCCCTACAAAATGAAAGTACCATCCCTACAAAATGACAGTACCATCCCATAAAAAATGACAGTACCATCCCTACAAAGTACCATCCCTACAAAATGACAGTACTATCCCTACAAAATGACAGTACCATCCCTACAAAGTACCATCCCTACAAAATGACAGTACCATCCCTACAAAATGACAGTACCATCCTTACAAAATGACAGTACCATCCCTACAAAATGAGAGTACCATCCCTACAAAATGACAGTACCATCCCTACAAAATGACAGTACCATCCCTACAAAATGACAGTACCATCCCTACAAAATGACAGTACCATCCCATAAAAAATGACAGTACCATCCCTACAAAATGACAGTACCATCCCTACAAAATGAAAGTACCATCCCTACAAAATGACAGTACCATCCCTACAAAATGACAGTACCATCCCTACAAAATGACAGTACCATCCCTACAAAATGACAGTACCATCCCTACAAAATGACAGTACCATCCCTACAAAGTACCATCCCTACAAAATGACAATACCATCCCTACAAAATGACAGTACCATCCCTACAAAATGACAGTACCATCCCTACAAAATGACAGTACCATCCCTATAAAATGACAGTACCATCCCTACAAAATGACAGTACCATCCCTACAAAATGACAGTACCATCCCTACAAAATGACAGTACCATCCTTACAAAATGACAGTACCATCCCTACAAAATGACAGTACCATCCCTACAAAATGACAGTACCATCCCTACAAAATGACAGTACCATCCCTACAAAATGACAGTACCATCCCTACAAAATGACAGTACCATCCCTACAAAGTACCATCCCTACAAAATGACAGTACCATCCCTACAAAATGACAGTACCATCCCTACAAAATGACAGTACCATCCCTACAAAATGACAGTACCATCCCTACAAAATGACAGTACCATCCCTACAAAATGACAGTACCATCCCTACAAAATGACAGTACCATCCCTACAAAATGACAGTACCATCCCTACAAAATGGCAGTACCATCCCTACAAAATGGCAGTACCATCCCTACAAAATGGCAGTACCATCCCTACAAATCGACAGTACCATCCCTACAAAATGACAGTACCATCCCTACAAAGTACCATCCCTACAAAATGACAGTACCATCGCTACAAAATGACAGTACCATCCCTACAAAATGACAGTACCATCCCTACAAAATGACAGTACCATCCCTACAAAATGACAGTACCATCCCTACAAAGTACCATCCCTACAAAATGGCAGTACCATCCCTACAAAATGACAGTACCATCCCTACAAAATGACAGTACCATCCCTACAAAATGACAGTACCATCCCTATAAAATGACAGTACCATCCCTACAAAATGACAGTACCATCCCTACAAAATGACAGTACCATCCCTACAAAATGACAGTACCATCCCTACAAAATGACAGTACCATCCCTACAAAATGACAGTACCATCCCTACAAAATGACAGTACCATCCCTACAAAGTACCATCCCTACAAAATGACAGTACCATCCCTACAAAATGACAGTACCATCCCTACAAAATGACAGTACCATCCCTACAAAATGACAGTACCATCCCTACAAAATGACAGTACCATCCCTACAAAATGACAGTACCATCCCTACAAAATGACAGTACCATCCCATAAAAAATGACAGTACCATCCCTACAAAATGACAGTACCATCCCTACAAAATGAAAGTACCATCCCTACAAAATGACAGTACCATCCCATAAAAAATGACAGTACCATCCCTACAAAGTACCATCCCTACAAAATGACAGTACCATCCCTACAAAATGACAGTACCATCCCTACAAAGTACCATCCCTACAAAATGACAGTACCATCCCTACAAAATGACAGTACCATCCTTACAAAATGACAGTACCATCCCTACAAAATGAGAGTACCATCCCTACAAAATGACAGTACCATCCCTACAAAATGACAGTACCATCCCTACAAAATGACAGTACCATCCCTACAAAATGACAGTACCATCCCATAAAAAATGACAGTACCATCCCTACAAAATGACAGTACCATCCCTACAAAGTACTATCCCTACAAAATGACAGTACCATCCCTACAAAATGACAGTACCATCCCTATCGGTTCCGTGGCGAACTTGATGACAGTCTGGAGTCCAAGAGCGGCGGTCAGTGCTACCACTGTGACCAGGTTGTGACCTCGAGAGTGACCCGTGGCCTCGTCAGCATCGTACTGGCACAGGAAGCCAATGTTGGGGTGCTCTACTCCACCTACTTCACCCTCCCCAAACTCGGCTCTGGGATAGAAACAGGAGAAGGTTGGAAACTTTCGCGTCAAACTGGAATGTATTACATCACAGCAGTGTGTAGGGTGTGTATCATGTGTCAAACAAAATTTTATAATTCATAGCACATTGTCATGTACCAAACGTGTACCACATCAAACTATCATTTTTAACATCAGAATACCATGTATCCCATCTTCTATCAAACGTAAATGCATTACATATAAAACTAGCATGTTCAACATAAGACAATCAGATTTCACAAACTTCAGTATTCATCAAGGATTAAAATAGAAAAATCACGTGACCATCCCCTGCAGCTATAAACACAATCACACAACACCTGACCATCCACTGCAGCTATAAACACAATCATACAAGATCCTGCATACCTGACCATCCATCTCAGCTACAAACACAATCATGCAAGATCCTGCACTCGTGACCACCTCACCTGAAGGCCGACTTGAACCCTTTGTATTTCTCAATGACCTTGAACCCTTTCCTCTTTAGGAACCGGACGATACGATCGTGACACTTGAATTCTTTTCCTGGCTTTTCCCGCTGTCGCCAGATGTCTTTTCCTGCAATCAACAAAAGCCATCGTTACATTATCGTTACATTATCGTTACATTATCGTTACATTATCGTTACATTCATACAGCCCAATGTTTTACTATTCTACTGTCTACCCCTTGCCTAAAACATAGGATGGAAGACTCCAGGACCACATTTTTCAAATACCAAATAAAAATAATATCAAATAAAAAGAATATCAAATGAAAAGTATCTGCTAGCCCGAAAGTCTCGAGTTGGGGTCCCGGCCCAAAAGACGATGACGATAAATTAAAAAGAGTGCCAAAGAGAAAGTGCACCAAATAGAAAGTGTACCAACTAGAAAGTTTACCAACTACAAAGTGTACCAACTAGAAGGTGTACCAAATAGAAAGTGACAATAGTGTACCAAATAGAAAGTGTACCAAATTGAAAGTGTACCAACTAGAAAGTGTACCAAAGTGTACCAAATAGAAAGCGTATCAACCACCGAGTGTACCAAATAGAAAGTGTACCAAACAGAATGTGTACCAACTAGAAAAAAGTACCAAATAGAGAGTGTACCAACTAGAAAATGTACCAACTAGAAAGTGTACCAGTACCAACTAGAAAGTGTACCAACTAGAAAGTGTACCAACTAGAAAGTGTACCAACTAGAAAGTGTACCAACTAGAAAGTGTACCAACTAGAAAGTGTACCAACTAGAAAGTGTACCAACTAGAAAGTGTACCAAAGTGTACCAACTAGAAAGTGTACCAACTAGAAAGTGTACCAACTAGAAAGTGTACCAACTAGAAAGTGTACCAACTAGAAAGTGTACCAAATAGAAAGTGTACCAAATAGAAAGTGTACCAAAGTGTACCAAATAGAAAGTGTACCAAATAGAAAGTGTACCAAATAGAAAGTGTACCAACTAGAAAGTGTACCAACTAGAAAGTGTACCAAATAGAAAGTGTACCAACTAGAAAGTGTACCAAAGTGTACCAACTAGAAAGTGTACCAACTAGAAAGTGTACCAACTAGAAAGTGTACCAAACAGAAAGTGTACCAAATAGAAAGTGTACGAAACAGAAAGTGTACCAATATTATTAAGCTCGTCCAACTGTTGTTCTATGGCCGTGAAAGCGATCTTCTTCTCCTCGGTTAAGATCGGCTCCTTTTCTTCAACCGGATTTTTCTTGGGCATGTTTCCTGTGATGCTGTGACGCTGCTCGGTAGTGCTGTGTCACCGCTGTCTGTCTGTGTGTCCTGTGGCTCGTCACAACCTAGCTGGTGGGGGTGGGGAAGAGGTGGTCAGATTTAGCAAGAATTTTTTTTATTTTTATTTTAACCTTTAATTTTGATTTAGTCTAGCATTCTGCAATGTACCGTGTTTTTTTTCACCAAACACCGCAGCAATGTCTTATGTTTGGAGTTAGGGTTGAAGCTACTCTAAGAACTAGTTAAATATTCTATTTCTTACATATCTATATATATAATTCTCCTCTTCGAGCCGTTAGAAAACAAGCTGCAAACGCTCTCCCTACCTCCCCACCCCTACATGGTTTTAGTGAGCTGTGTTCACTCTAAATGTTTACAAGCAGAGCCAACGATTTTAAACGTAGGGGGGGGGGGGGGGGGGGAAGGAAGGGGGGGGGGTTATGGTCCTTAACGAGCTACTTATAGTGTTTTAAAGAAATATATTTTCAGTGTCAGCGTTGGTACTGTCGAATTCACAAATTATGAATTATTGAAAATTAGAAACAACTAAATAGCGGCGTATGTTATGCCGCGGGCCGGCTCGTTGTAGGTATTTTTTTTCTTAGATATGGAATCGATATAATTCGATTCAAGATCGACAACCCTTGTTTTGATCTACCGAAATTTTTAAACCTGAGTTTACTCCCTTTGAACGAGCCGAGTCTACGTAGCTGTGAGACCACCAAAGAGAAAAAAAAAAAACCGAACGTCTAAACCTTAATGAACAGACGCAACAACGTACGACAGGTACTAACGCTTAATCCAGGGGGGGGGGGGCGGGTATAGTTGCGTGTCTGCTCATAGCCCTACCCTAGTCCTGACCTAGCCTGACTAAAACTCTCAAAGCCATTAACCCCCCCCCCCCCTTTCCCCTCCCAAAGAATGAGATCTACTTCAGGCCAACTAGCATCTATTTTTTTCTAGTACTCATCCTCTAAGTCAACCTTCTTTTAACCCAGACTAGCCCCTGATGCATTCTTCTAACCCTCTAATGGTAATAATAACTAGCCCATAAAGTAAAATTGAGGGAAGAAAATCTGTATTTGACTTATATTTCCTCACTCAAAAAAAAACTATAAAATATTTTTATTTTATACACTTACAAAATATACCTTGATTTTGCTATATTATCATAACTATGTAGATCTACATTAATTCATTACATTTTAGAGTATTTTAGAGTGATAAGTTGGAATCCTTATATAGGAATCAGTAAGGATTTATAAAGTAAACGAAAGCATTCGGTCAGCATAAAGTGTCCACTTTACAATATATATATTTATTTTTTTACCTAGTTACGGCTGCTTCACCCCAATAGTAAAAGTCTGGGGATATAAATCTAAGAGAAATTATAGGCACGCTAATTATAGCCACCACGTATACTTGACTGTGGCGCTGGCTTCTTCCTAAAGAGTAAACATCAATTTTCCGGAAGTGACGTCAGCGAGAAGTGGGCATCACGGGGAACACAGTTTTTGATGACGTCACTCTCATCCATTGGTTTAGTCTAAAATATTATTTAATAATGCTTTTATATCGTTACTAGCATTAAATTAACACCGTGCTACTTCTTAGCAAGTGCTACATCTCAACAACTACTACATCTCACGAACTGCTACATCTCACAAACTACTACATCTTACTAACTGCTACATCCAGATTTTCTTCCAGGCATCTCTTCGGGGAGGGCCCCCCCCCCTACCCCGAAAAAATTCTACCTACGCCCCCCCCCCCCCCCCCCCCCGCCCCCGAACGAAATGAAATTTATATAATTTATATACAAAATATATACTTTTAACAGTGTCCGCCCCCCCCCCCCCCGAAGAAAGTCTACCGCCCCCACCCCCCCCCCCCCCCCTCCGAAAATTTCAAGTGTTCCCGGAGAAAAAAGTCTGGAAGAAACATTGGCTACATCTCACCAACTACTACATCTTACTAACTGCTACATCTCACCAGCTACTACATCTCACCAACTGCTACAAATCGCACCAACTACTACATCAACTACTACAAATCTCACCAACTACTACATCTCATCAACTACTTTAATGCTTGTCAGAACTAGCAACCAGATTACTTTCAAGCATGAACTAGTTTTTTTTTAACAAAATATATCCTAATTGTAGGTTGATAAAAACAGAAACACCAGACTTTGAAATATTTTTAATGCCTGAAAATATAATAGACAAAACCTTCGGAAAACATCTCAGTAGCCCAGTTAGGTGTGTCAGTCATCCTTTAGTCATTCTCATGTCATCTTCATGTCATCTTCATGTCATCCTTTAGTCATCCTCTAGTCATCCTCATGCAGTGGCGGAACTAGAAAAAATGGGCCACCCCGCAAAAAAAATTTTTTGGGCCCCACACACACACATATATATATATATATATATATATATATATATATATATATATATATATATATATATATATATATATATATATATATATATATATAGACGAAAATATGATACATAGAATACTCATTTCGGGTTTGTTCGAGTTTTTAAAAAATAATTAAAAATACTTAGTTTTTATTAAAATGTAAAAACAAGTTACACCACTTCATTGGAGTGACTGCTATTTGATCTAGATTCTAGTCTTTTCAGAAAATCTCCGTTTAAATATGTTTGCTATAATGCCTTCCATTATTACGTCAGTCGAAATAATATGAAGCATGAAAGCTGTGTATGTATAATGGTTTCTCGCCCTATGTTTATTTTTATGTTTTTTTTTGTATTTATATTATTAGTTTTAAATACATTTCTGTTTTATGCTTGTCATTCTTTATTATGTATTTTTAGCGCAATTTCCATTCTGGAGAATTGCGTTTATTAACCCGTCATTTCTGGATGGATGGATGGATGGATGGATGAATGTGTGTCCGCAGCTTTAAGTCGTATCTCCTCCTCAACGAAGCAATATCGATGACTAGTTCCAAAAGCAATTATGTTAAGCAAGTTACGAGGATGAACATAGGCCATAAAAATTCCGGGTTTCTTTCATGGATTTCCCAGAAAAGCCAAAAAATCTCGGAAAAAAGCAGTTTTTGGCCCATATCTCGGCAACCAGACCACTTAGCGACTTGAAACATGTACCAATCGATTCCTGTCATAATTTAGAACAATATTGCCGAAGAAAGTTTTCAAAAATATTCTCTCGTTCGGTCACAAATTTTAAAATTACATAAACACCTACAAACCGATTGTTCTTCTAGCTTGAACGCACCCCAACATTATACGTCAGAGCTATTTTTAGATAACATAAGGAAATTGCGCACAAATGTCACTAGACTTTTTTAATTAACTTGTTTAAAATTAAGAGAAGTAATTGCTTTTTTATTTGTTTAATGCAAATCTATTAAAATGTGCTTAAGAGCACATATATTTGACTATTTAAAAAAAGGGAAATAAGTCATGGAAGTGGTTTGAACGTTTGCGTATCTTTCACGCGATGGATTTATTTTCAAAAGAATTTTGCCGACAACAGCATGTTTGATTGTAGGAGAAAGAGGACTCGAGATGGTGTCTATAGAATAAAGATAATCAAACAGTAGCTGCAATATTCTTTTTACAAAACATCCATTAAGTCAAAAATGCAAGAAGATTATTTTTTTTAACTGTAAAAAAAATTGATTATGGTCGGCTGCGGGCCCCTAAACGTCCCGGGCCCCCCCGCAATGCGGGGTCTGGCGGCACTGTAGTTCCGCCCCTGTCCTCATGTCATCTTCATGTCATCCTTTAGTCATCTTCATGTCATCCTCTAGCCAAGCTGTGAGTGGGACAAATTTGACATTTCAAGATTCTAGACAAAATCATTATAAAAATAATAATCATTAAAAAAGTTTTAAAAAACCCACGTTTTCTGATTGAACTAAAAAGTAGAAAATAAATGCTATAGGCCCTACATCACAATAATGCAAGCGATCACTCTACTATAAGCGATGAAAAACGTGGGGCGCCGAAGTAAAAGTTATATTACTATTGATTAGATAATACTATTGACTTTTATTAGGGAGCTTGTAGAGAGTCAACAGTATTAGAAACTGTAAGAAAATCACGGCGCCCCACGTTTTTGATCGCTTATAGTAGAGTGATCGCTTGCATTATTGTGATGTAGGGCCTATAGCATTTATTTTCTACTTTTTAGTTCAATCAGAAAACGTGGGTTTTTTAAAACTTTTTTAATGATTATTATTTTCTACTTTTTAGTCTTTGTCTGTTTGTTTGCATTAAAATCTTGCTATCGATTTTATCTTTTCACTTTTTTTGGGTAAACGAAGACAACTCGTAAAAAGACAACTCGTAAAAAGACAACTCGTAAAAAGACAACTCGTAAAAAGACAACTCGTAAAAAGACAACTTGTAAAAAACACGTTGTGTGAATACGTTACTGACTAGAACACATAGATTTGAACCCGTGTCGAGTGGGATAGCAATCGTGTGCCCAACCACTCGACCATATCGTCTCCCCCAAACTGGCCTACCTCCTGTAAGTTTAAACTCGGTTCAAGCTAAATTCTCTGCCCCTAAGCCTGTGGCGACATGTGATCGTTCGCTTCACTGCGCGCGAGGTACGCGTCGCTGGTTTTTTTTCTAATGGCTAGCAGAGGAGAATTATATATATAGATTATATAGCGGTCTAAAATGCTCAATAAAATGTTTCCATTGATCAATTTAGTAATAATAACAATTGAATATTCAATGGTCATCCAAAAGAAAGCTTCCCTGAAAATTTCAGCGCGCTAGCTAACTGGGAAGTGCCAGAAATTTCGATCGCAAGATTTGATTGGAAAGACAAACAGAGAAAGCAAGTTAAAGAAAACGTGGGAACATAACTAACACAACGAGTTGATGAATAAGATCAAAAAATGTTACGCTTCACATCTTAGACGTAGTCAAATCTAAATGATGGACTTACCGCTTTCAGTTGTTCAACTGAAAACAAA
This sequence comes from Physella acuta, assembly GCF_028476545.2. Taxonomy (NCBI): domain Eukaryota; kingdom Metazoa; phylum Mollusca; class Gastropoda; family Physidae; genus Physella; species Physella acuta. Next base: position 307,808 of record NW_026731895.1, on the reverse strand, counting down.
ATAAAAAATCTAAGTAAAATATAGTTTTATTAAGATAGAATATAAATGTATATAAGCGTATATATATATATATATATATATATATATATATATATATATATATATATATATATATATGTATATATATATATATATATATATATATATATATATATATATATATATATATATATATATATATATATATATATATTACTATATATTGATGTAATTATATTCTTTATTCATTCAAATGTCAAAATGAGCTTACTGCGGTCGGTATGATTTGAATTATCTAGTGGCAAGTCTGTGTTCTTCTGGGTAAGCATGCTTCTCAGAATGGAGACTGTCGATAGTTGCAACAGTACAGATTAATTATTTTAAAAGCAGGATATTTAGAACTGAAACAATTTCTTACACAATTCAAATGTAAAACAAATTACTTTCTACATTTTTGTCCAAAAAAAAACGTCCCTATTCTCTCTGAAACATTATGATTATTTTTAGTCTACATCAATTTATTGAGTAAAATCGTTCGATATGTGATTGAAATACCTAAATAGTCATCCACAACTCATATAAAAATGAAGAGGTTCGAGAAAGAATCATCAATACGATTTGTCCTTTTGAGAACTAGCTAGATATCGTCAAGTAATTCAGTTGTATGGTCATGTGACACGGTCATGTGATCTATCAAAGATAATCATGCAGGGCACGATGCCCAGAGGGAGAAGGTGACAGGGGCAGAGACGGCATTGGATGGAGGAATGGACTGGCAGAGTTTTTTCCAGGCATCTCTTCGGTGGGGAGGAGAAAGTCCACCACCCCCACCCGCCGGACGTAATGGAATTCATATAGAAAATATTTACTTTACCTATGTCCGCCCCCCCCCCTCCCTCCGGAAAATTTAGTCCGCCCCCCGTAAATATCAAGTGCGCCCCCCCCCCCCCCCCCCCCCTCCGGAGAAAAAAGTCTGAAAGAAACACTGTGGACTGGGCAGCCCGTGGCAGAATTACAAAAAGCATTAGAAAACATGAATGTAAATATCGAAAAGTCTGTGTTGATTATAAATTTGTTGTTAGAACTTACAGAAGGGGTTGGCCTTCTCGTCAGCACTCATCAATTTATACATAGTCTGTAGAGGGGATAGTGTAGGCGTGGCACCCCCAGTGGCAGTTCCCAGCCATGTCTGCAGTTGATCTAGGCCTGTTTGAAGACAGTTGTGTTTAAATATACAGGCAGATAATGGCGCTCTATACAATGTCTGCAGTAGATTTAGGCCTGTTTGAAGGCAATCGTGTTTAAATATACAAGTAGAAATTGGTGCTCTATACAATGTCTGCAGTAGATCTAGGCCTGTTTAAGAAAATTGTGTTGGAATATACGAGTAGATAATGGTGCTCTATTCAATGTTTGCAGTAGAGCTTATGTTTGAAGATAATCGTGTTGAAATACACAAATAGATAATGGTGCTCTATACAATGTCTGCTGTGGAGCTAGGCCTGTTTGAAGAAAATCGTGTTGGAATATACGAGTAAATAATGTGCTCGGTCTAGCCATCTGCACAAATTGTGTCAGCCTAGTAAATAACCAACATACTCACCATTATTACATACATAAGACACTCTACAACGCCGGTCGTATTACCAACAAAGGCAACTCTATTACTTACTCTGGCCTCAAAAGAAACAGAAAAATGTCTACAATTTGTGCGCCTTTTAACTAACATAAGACCCCCTATAGATACGGTCTCACAACTAACATAAGCTCTTGTATAACTTAATGCGGTCTTCTACCATAAGCCCGTGTGCAACATTACTGCGGCCTGATAAGTAACATAATTCCCTCCATGCCTGCGGCCTCATACCCAACATAAGTCATCTCTATTACTTAATGAGGACTATAACTTACGCAAAGCCCCCTGTAAAACTTACACCCGCCTATAACAAGAAGCCCCCTGTAATACTTACTATGGCTTTACATCTAACAAAAGCCCTTGTACAGCTTGCTCCTGTCTATGCCTAACAAAATGACCCCTATCAACTTACTGCGGTCTACACCTAACAAAAGACCCCTATACAACTTCCTGCCACCTACATCTAACAAAAGCCCACAATACAACTTACTCCGGTCTAAACCTAACAAAAGACCCCTATTAACTTATTCTGGTCTACACCTAACAAAAGCCCCTATACAAATTACTCCAGTCTACACATATTTAAAAAAGCCCTCTACAACTTACGGTGGTCTACACCTAACAAAAGACCACTGTACTCCAGTCTACACCTAACAAAAGACCACTGTACTCCAGTCTACACCTAACAAAAGCCCCTATACAACTTAATGTTGCCTACAACAAAAGCCCTATACAACTTACTGCCAACTACACCTAACAAAAGCCCCCTATACAAATTACTCCAGCCTACACCTATTAAAAAAGCCCCCTATACAACTTACTGCCACCTAAACCTAACAAAACACCCCTATACAAATTACTCCAGTCTACACCTAACAAAAGCCCCCTATACAAATTACTCCAGCCTACACCTATAAAAAAGCCCCTATACAACATACTCCGTCCTACACCTAACAAAAGCCTTCTACAACTTACTGCGGACGTCCCTCTCCCCAGCCACCAGAGCTCCACAGAGAAACAAAACAGCGACAGACAGGATCAACTTGGCCATGGTGGGATCTAGAGGGAAACTTCTCTCTAAGGTGATCTCTGCCAATGACAGGGCACCTTATATACTGGTGTAGGGATCGATTCCTCCGACACAAAAGTTTTGTTTGAGGTGTTTGTGTGTGGGGGGAGGGGGGGGGGGATGCGTCATCAAAGTATGCATGCAGATTTTACTTTCTCATATATAATAAACTGGTAGTGATCTCCCCTAAACTTTCTCGAATATTCTTATATAAAACAACAGGGGATGGTAACTGGGGATATAGTTATGATTTTTAATCCATTTTAAATACTGAAACTTTTAAAAATAGAATAGAATCTCAGTAAAAAACAATTGCGCACCAAGCGAACGCCTAATAAAGGTGTGTATAATGGTGCGCAATAGTATTAGTACTTTAAAAATTTACATTAGTTTTTTGAGAAATCGGAAGTAGCGTAAATTACTACTTCCAGTCAACGGAAATTACTCAAAATTTAACAGATGGTAGAGAATTAGATCTTTTACTTACATGTGAAATTTCATTTATCTATCTGAAATAGTACTCAAGTTATAGGCTTTTGAAAAATTCAAAGTAGAAAAAGTACCACTTCCGGTTGTCGGAAATCGCTCAAAAGTTGATACGGATCTACGATTTTAATATAATACTTATATATGAAATTTCATCAACCTAGCTGTAACGGTACTCAAGTTATCGTGTTTACACACGGACAGACACACACACAGACAGACACACACACACACAGACATACGGACAAGATTGCAAAATTATGTTTTTCCGTATCAGTGAGGTGTAAAACGTCGAGATTTGTAAAAATCTCGATTTTTTTTTTTGCACGATTACAATACTTTCTCTATACTACGTATATACGAGAAAGTAAAAAGTATAGAGAAAGTCTTGTCATCGTGCAAAAGAATAAACCGGGAGTGATCTCCCCCAAACTTTCTCGAATATTCTTATATAAAACAACAGGGGATGGGAACTCGGGATATAGTTATGATTTTTAATCCATTTTAAATACTTAACCTTTTAAAAATAGAATAGAATCTCATAGAAAAAAGAATTGCGCACCAAGCAAACGCCAAAACAAAATGTGCATAATAGTGCGGAATATTATTAGTACTTTATAAATTTACAAGCGTTTTTTGGAGAAATTGGAAATAGCGTAAATTACTACTTCCGGTCAACGGAAATTACTCAAAATTTGATAGAAGGTAGAGGATCAGATTTTTACTTACAAGTGAAATTTCATTTATTTATCTGAAATAGTACTCAAGTTATAGGCTTTTGAAAAATTCAAAGTGAAAAAAGTACCACTTCTGGTTATCGGAAATCGCTCAAAAGTTGAAACGGATCTACGATTTTGATAAAATACTTATATATGAAATTTCATCAACCTAGCTGTAACGGTACTCAAGTTATCGTGTTTACATACACACACACACACACAGACACACAAACAGACGCACAGACATACGGACAAGATTGCAAAATTATGTTTTTCTGTATCAGTGAGGTGTAAAACGTCGAGATTTATAAAAATTTCGATTTTTTTTGCACAATTACAAGACTTTCTCTATAGGCTACTTTTTTTTTTTTTGCTTGCAAAATTGGTGAGTTTTAACTGCTGAAACTCGGTAATTACTGCCAGATTCTTTATAAAACGTCACTAGAGTTATCAGCAATGTAACTTATCAAGCTGGTCAGGCAAAGTCTGATTGATACATCACGTGGTTGGACGATATATTATATTTGCGACTAGTGGTTGGTGAATATTAATTATCAAAATACTTGAAAAATATTGAATAGTACAATAATTAATGATTTTTTTAAAATGTAATGAAAACTGTAAACAAACTGATACACATAACATTCTTTTTTTTAAATTAGGTCCTATATTACAGGTTGTTAACACGTTTTTAACACGTTTTTATTAACTCAGCTTCGCGTGTGTTTGTTGTTAAAATTGACATCGAAAATTAACCCACTTCTGATTGCTCAATAGATCTGAAATTTGGCATGTAGGCTACTTTCGCCTAACAATTTCAGATGCAATCATAAAAACTAGCAATTAGAGACGGTAATTAGCTTAATTTAATTACGCCCCAAGGACCATAAAATTGAGGACATGATTTCTAAAGATACCGACAAGACTGGAGGCTTATAGACACAGTTACTTCGGCCCCAATCGATGTGAGCGCGCTGGCCGTGATCGTATAGTGGTTAGTACTTCGCGTTGTGGCCGCGACAACCCAGGTTCGAATCCTGGTCGCTCAAGATTTTTTTAGTCCGTGTATTTATAAACACTTAGTCAATTCATACTTAATCAAGTCATTAGATAAAGTAGAAAATAAACTATATAAAAAACTTTTTTAAAAACCACGTTTTTCATGTGTAGCAACGGACTAAAAAGGAGAAAATAAAATACTTAAAAAAAACTTTTTTAAAAACCACGTTTTTCTTGTGGACTAAAAAGTAGAAAATAACTATTTACATACATTTGATGACAAAAAACGTGGGTCGGGCAGATGGGTCGGGAAATTTGATGGTGAACGTACCCACGTTTTTTGTCATCAAATGTATGTAAATAGTTATTTTCTACTTTTTAGTCCACAAGAAAAACGTGGTTTTTAAAAAAGTTTTTTTTAAGTATTTTATTATTAACTCAGCTTCGCGTGGATGTGTTTGTTGTTAAAATTGACATCGAAAATTAGCCCACTTCTGATTGCTCTATAGATCTGAAATTTGGCATGCAGGTTACTTTCGCCTAACAATTTCAGATGCAATCATAAAAACTAGCAATTAGAGACCGTAATTAGCTTAATTTAATTACGCCCAAAGGACCATAAAATTGAGGACATGATTTCTAAAGATACCGACAAGACTGGAGGCTTGTTGACACAGTTACTTCGGCCCCAATCGATGTGAGCGCGCTGGCCGTGATCGTATAGTGGTTAGTACTTCGCGTTGTGGCCGCGACAACCCAGGTTCGAATCCTGGTCGCTCAAGATTTTTTTAGTCCGTGTATTTATAAACACTTAGTCAATTCATACTTAATCAAGTCATTAGATAAAGTAGAAAATAAACTATATAAAAAACTTTTTTAAAAAACACGTTTTTCATGTGTAGCAACGGACTAAAAAGGAGAAAATAAAATACTTAAAAAAAACTTTTTAAAAAACCACGTTTTTCTTGTGGACTAAAAAGTAGAAAATAACTATTTACATACATTTGATGACAAAAAACGTGGGTCGGGCAGATGGGTCGGGAAATTTGATGGTGAACGTACCCACGTTTTTTGTCATCAAATGTATGTAAATAGTTATTTTCTACTTTTTAGTCCACAAGAAAAACGTGGTTTTTTAAAAAGTTTTTTTTAAGTATTTTATTTTGTAAATGCTTACATCGATAAAAGTATTAACGTCTTGGCAAATATACAGCCCCCCCCCTCCCTCCCCCCCCCCCCTTTAAACCACAACAAGAAAACAGATTAACAGACCACGTATTGAGCATGTCTCATATTTCATGATCTACTGCTTGAAAGATATATCTTGCTCTCCGGGCGTGTATTTAAATTACTGTACATTAATCTATGCCTCTCATAACTGATTTATTTTCAGTAAGACTGATTCCACCTTAATAATTGATAGCCGTTGTTAATCAGCTTAAGGTCGTTTAATCCCCATTCTGGCTCGTTATTGCAATCTGCTTCTTTAAAAGTTGAATAAAAAACGTTTTACTAGCAAGCCCTGCACTGGCCTCTGTAAAAAAAATCTATCTGTGACTAGTGTGTTTATTGAGCAGTATATGCCCGGCATTGCCCGGGATTAGGAAATATTTTACTTTCCAATTAATTGTCTAAATGCAAATATAGACGTCTGAGAAAATAACACATAACCCTAAACCTAACTCTAACTTAACCCTAACCACAACCAACTGAAATCCGAACCAAAAATACGAACACAAACGCAAACGTAATACAAACACAAAGATACACGCAAACCCAAAATAAAATTAAAAAAGCAAAAAAAATACAAATACAAATACAAATACTGATAAAATTAAAATTTAAAAAATTAGAAAATTTAAAAAATTAGAAAATTTAAAAAATTAAAAATTAAAAATTTAAATTTAAATTTAAATTTTTAACAAATTTTTAAAAATAAAAAATAAAAAAAAATAAAAACATAAAAATAAAAAAAAAATAAAATGCAAATGCAAATGCAAATGCAAATTGCAAATATAAATGCAAATACAAATGCAAATAAAAATAAAAACAAAAATACAACTACAAATACAAGTGCAAATACAAATGCAAATACAAATACAAATACAAATACAAATGCAAATACAAGTGCAAGTACAAATACAAATACAAATACAAATTCAAAAACAAATACAAATACAAATGCCAATTAAAATGCAAATGCAAATGCAAATGCAAATGCAAATACAAAAAATAATCAGTACTGTTTTCTACTATATGCATGCGTTCTACAAAAAATAAGTGCCACATACATACATACAAAGGCACATAATCCATTTCATCTTTCTATATTAGATGCAATAAGAAGACGAAAATAAATGATTTTTTTAAAAATGTAAAAATGAACTACTATTTAAATAACTGTAAAGAAAAGCATGTGTATATTTTTAAAATTTCAATGTATATTTTAAAAGCTTAATATTATAAATGGTTCTATACTGGTTTTATTTCCGCAACTAAATGAGCACTTTCCCTGTCGTATTGGGACATAAACAAGTTATTTTGTCTCAAATACTAACAGAGTTATCCCAATTTACCAAAGCTAAAAAAAATAGTTTCTATTGACTGCCAGTTAGCTAATTAAACGAAAACATCTCTAATTAGTATTTAATTATGAATTTTTTTTTAAACGAAAACATCTCTAATTAGTATTTAGTTATGAAATTTCTTTTAGTAAACACATGTTACTATTAGATTTACTCATATGCTTCGCTATGTAGGCTATTTGAAAGTATTTTTTAATTAATAAAAAAAACATTAAAAATAGCTATCTATATAATGCAGTAAAGGAAGAAACTAAAATGATTATCTTTAAATATTTCATAATGCAACACTTTTATACTTTTATACAATTACTAAGAAAAACGTGAGTCGTAGTAGTTTTTATCGTAGTTAACATTTTTTTTTGATTATGTTGATATAACACTTTTTATTTGTGATCATGTTGATAAGTAGGTTACAACACTTTTTAATTGTGATTGTATATAGTTAAAACTGGTGTCACACTCCCCCCCCCCCCCCCCCCCACCGCCCATTTTGACGAATGCTGTAAATGTGTGCACACATTATTTTAATTCACCTATTAATTAAAGTGGGAAGAAGCAACATTTTCATAGTTTAATCTTGTCACCCCCACCCCGAACATTCACCGACTTATCACTTATTAAGAGTATTCAAATTAACTTTTTTCCTCTGTACATTTTGCATTTGGCGTCACCCCCCCCCCCCCACACACACACCCCACCCTCACGCGGTGATAGCTCTAAGTTGTGCACAGTTGATAGTAACAATGTGTATCTATAATCGGTTATTGATACAGCTGGATGTAGCACTGTGTTCTCTATAATTAACAAGTTTTCGTCAAGGTGTCACCTCTCTTCCCTTCCCCCCCCCCCCCTCCCTGCTCTCCCTTTGTCGGGATCGTGAAAAATACTTTTTTAACTCTAATTAATCATTACTTATTCAGACAAACAGCATTTTTCTTCTATACATTTTGCAATTTTTCGTCTTGGTGTCACCCCCCCCCTACGTGGTGTTGCCGGCGCGGTCAGCACCCACCCCCCCCCCCCCCCCGGCCCGCCCCGCGACGCCTCTGCATACATGCACACCTTGCGATGGAGAGTTCCGGCCTCGACCATCATAGCCACGAAAAAAAAAACGTCGTGGAGTAAAGCAGACGATAAACAAATTGAAAATCATTACAGCCATCCGGCCAAACTTTTCGTCTCGGTTGGAAACGTAATCCGATTAGCCCTGTGTAGTCATAGCTTTTCGCCAGTTTGTTTTGTCATTCAGCTTGAACTAGCAGGGAAAATATGACCCAGTCGCAAGCTGAAAAATGGATGAAAACACTGAGCGTGGCAAACAGTATTTTTTTTTAAATTAGGGGCTACGAATTATCCACTTTCCCCAAAATCTAATTAAATGGTAACGTTTTAAGTTTGTACTTTTGCGCTGAGTGGACCAAAATGATGAATGAAAACAGAAAAAAGATGTCTTGAACGCGATGATGCCTAACATAAAATACTTTTAAAAAACTTTTTTCTATTGAAAAAATGTGTATTTTTGTGATAATGAAACATTGTTAAAAAATAGAAACAAAGCGCTCATCACTTACTTTTATAAATGGGTGATAGGTGAATTAATTCCCACGTTTTCTTTAACTTGCTTTCGCGTCTGTTTGGTTCTCCAATCAAATCTTGAGATCGATATTTCGGGCACTTCCCAGTTAGCTAGCGCGCTGAAATTTTCAGGGAAGCTTTGTTTCCGATGACCATAGAATATTCAATTGTTATTATTACTAAATTGATCCATGGAAACATTTTATTGAGCATTTTAGACCGCTATATAATTGTAGTAAAAACGTAGGGAAAAGGGGGCATAACCCAGTAACTGTAATTTGATGAAAACAAGGTTTGGTACTCTCCCTCTTTGCTTACTGAGTAGTGTTCACGCGATGTTTGTGTACAAACAACCGTAACAACTGGTGGCCAGTATGGGGGAGACGATATGGTCGAGTGGTTGGGCACACGATTGCTATCCCACTCGACACGGGTTCAAATCTATGTGTTCTAGTCAGTAACGTATTCACACAACGTGTTTTTTACGAGTTGTCTTTTTACGAGTTGTCTTCGTTTACCCAAAAAAAAGTGAAAAGATAAAATCGATAGTAAGATTTTAATGCAAACAAACAGACAAAGACTAAAAAGTAGAAAATAATAATCATTTAAAAAGTTTTAAAAAACCCACGTTTTCTGATTGAACTAAAAAGTAGAAAATAATTGCTATACATCACAATAATGCAAGCGATCACTCTACTATAAGCGATCAAAAACGTGGGGCGCCGTGATTTTCTTACAGTTTCTAATACTGTTGACTCTCTACAAGCTCCCTAATAAAAGTCAATAGTATTATCTAATCAATAGTAATATAACTTTTACTTCGGCGCCCCACGTTTTTCATCGCTTATAGTAGAGTGATCGCTTGCATTATTGTGATGTATAGCAATTATTTTCTACTTTTTAGTTCAATCAGAAAACGTGGGTTTTTAAAAACTTTTTTAATGATTATTATTTTGGAAAACAAAGCCCATAGCAAAAAACGTTTGGAAAATTTTGCATATAGTAGCGAGATGATAGCCTTCAGGGGACTGAAGAGGATTAACAAAATCCCAGAAAATCGTTTAATTGCAACCAAACCTATCTTGTACAAGGGGGATTTCCTCCTGATGTTGGTTCAGTGGTGCGTATCGTACTGTGACAAAATGTCACACAAGGACATGATACAGGGGGACATGATACAGAAGGACATGATACAGGAGGACGTGATACAGGAGGACGTGATACACGAGGACATGATACACGAGGACATGATACACAAGG